>NC_142286.1:28668387-28976668 GCF_965620075.1 Prunus avium
TATCTAATTACACGACGCATTTTTCTTCAAAAAGATGAATCACGTCATTTTCAAATTTACCCAACGACCTTATACTCAATAATAATGACGTGAAAAATAATACCACGTCGTTTTAATTACGCATACCGATTTAACTTTTTTAATTACACAATAAATTAGTTTTCCAAGAAATGACAACGTCGTTTTTAATATAGCGTCGTTGTTAATTTATTTGTACGACCTTATTTTATGTTTAAACGACGTTTATGGTTTCATATAACGTCTATAATTTAATATAACCGACGTGGTATATAAGATTTGTTTATAAATATGGGTTTTTCTGTCTTTCTTTCGTCTTCATTTTTCAATTAGGGTTTCAACTTCTTCTTGCTCTTGGCTCTGTCTCACCTCTCTGGAGGCACATCACCTCTCTGTCTCACCTCGCTTTCATTTTTCAGTTTGGATGTTGATGTGTGTGCGCGTTTGTGTATCTGAAAGACACAAACACGCACACATCATCTAAAAAATTGTCTTTCTGCTGCGGCCGTCATTTTTCTGAAAGCAAATATTTTGGATGTGGATGTGTGTGTGCCTTTGTGTATCTCAAAGACACAAACACGCACACATCATCCATTTCTAAAACATTGCCTTTGTGTGTTGGTTCGATTATGATGAGGAACAGAGTTCATTCTGGTAAGACTTCACTCTAATTTGATAGTGACGACGGTTTCCTATATAAACCGTCGTGGGTTATCTACCGCCATAGGAAAAAAAATCTAATAAATAAATCTTAAAAACCAATTAAAATTAAGACGACGGTTTATAGATAATGATAGACGTATAATGGTAAAAAATGTGCACGTCGTTATTTTAACAAACCGTCGTGGTTTATAGGGAATGATAAGACGACACTTTTTTAATTTGGTGCGTCGTGGTTTAAAAGTATCAATGCGTATACCAGTTTTTTAGGTGTTTAAAATATGTTTCTACGACGGGTTTCTATTACCGTCATCTTTTAAAAAACAACGACGGTTTTTTTTTCTACCGTCGTTGTTTCCTGGTCGTCTTTTGCCCTTTTTGTAGTAGTGTGCACAAGTCTCTTGAATTTTTCTTTAAGCCATCTCTCAAAGCAAGGTTTTTGCATTAATTTAAACATTTGTATCATCCACTTTGCTAGCACCAGAGCCAGAAGAACATTATCATTTTCATCACGAATTGCAAACCTAGAAGCAGCTGAAGACATATCTCTGACAAACCCATCAAAATTCAGCTTGTTATCAGTACTTCAAGCTCTCCTTCCATTCATTGAATGATTAGCAGTACATAAATTATCATAAGTACCGGAAGCAACTGAAAGAAAGTTTTGCAGAATGAAGATGTAATTGGCGAAATATGAAGTTGCTACAAGCCTTCCAAATTTGCCAACAAAGGACTAAAACTTTGCTCAAAACATCAACATTTGAAATTCCCACAGAAGAGGAAGAGCAAGTTGCAAGCCAATGAAAAAAAATTTCGTTAAATCCCACCGAAGAAGGACAATGATTAACAGCACAATTCCATATAGATATAGCAAAAGGACAATTCCTAAATAGACGCTTTATTGATTCCGCATCATGTTGACAAATATTATAAACAGGGACGGACTGGAATATCAAAATAGAGTGAGCTAAATTTACCTAATGTACAAACCTACTAAGAAAATAGAAAACTCAATGGTATAAGTGAATCATTTATAAAAAATAAAAAAATACACCTAGAAACTTTCACTTCAACTGAACAAAAACTTCATTACCTATGAGTGTTAAGAAGTTTTTTGTTATTTTTTGATAAGCCCAATGCATGTTCAACCTAGGAATTGAATTGGGGTTTGAGCATTGGCATCCATGGAAAATTCTACAGTGCACTTGGCGCACTGATGCGCCACTTATTATAGACCTTTGGATGAGTAATTGGGGCATGTGGGGTAATCTAAAGCGTTGATTGTTGGTTACCGGTTAAATTGGTTGCTGTAGGTAAAATAATAAAAAAAAATACAAAAGTACTTGCTCTCTCATTCATAGACATTTCAAGTCAACTTTGGGTTGGGTTTCTCATTTCTTTATCTTCGAGTTCTATTCCTTCTACGATTGCTCTTCTCCTCCTTCTGTGACAACGAGACGATGCCGGCGATCACATCTCCTCTCCTCTCAGGTAGGTCATGCTCCTTCTTCTCCTTTTTTATTTCATTCTCCTTTCTAGGGCTTTGGGTCTAGGTATCTTCCTTGTTGCTGCTGCTTCATCGCTGGTTTTTCTTTGTTTTGTTTTTTTAGGTTTTCATAGTTATGATTTCTTTGTCTCACTCTCATCTGGATCTCCATGGTTGGCTTTCTCTCAACCTCTCTATGGCAGGTAAGAACTCTAATTTTCTCCCTATCTTTCTAATTGTGCAATTTAGATGATTCGCATCAGAGCAGAAAGTATTTCAACTTTGAATTATGGTCTAGGCTTTCTAACAAAATGATTTATATGTCCTATTTTAATTTAGGGTTTAATGATTTGGGTATTGAATCGCAAGTCCTTATTATTATTATTATTTTTGATAATATTTTGGATTTATATAGGAATTTGGTAATTTTTTGAAATTATAATTCTTTTTTTTTTCTCTTTCGAATTTTTCTCTCCCCTTTCTCCCTCTCAGAGATATCATTGCTACTTTCTTACTTTTTTTATTATTTGAATTTGAGGGTTGGAAGCTTGAGAGTTGTTCATTCTTGATAATGATATGAGACTTTAAATTGATGGCCTTGAGACTGCATATTGTTCAAACCAAAAGCATTGGGTTCTTGAAGGAAGATGCTAGACGATGGAGCATCCATTTCAACCTTGAAGAGATATTGCAGGTTTCTATTTTGTAAACTGTGTGTATTGTGTTTGATAACTTGGAATTTTATGTACTCTGTTTACTTGAGATCTCAATGTTAAAATAATGATCTAGAACTTGAGATAGGATTGAGACATTTATTGTCCTCCACGACAATGGAGCAAATTGGTGTCCATTACAACCCATGAGATCTATGACTTCTTATAATGTATTATTTTTGTGCTTCAGATAATTTAGTCTAAATTGTAGAGTAATATATTTAGTTTCTAATATGAATTAGTTCTGATTTTTCAGTGAACAATTCAAATTTTGGTATGGATGTTGAAGACTATGTAGTTGGTGGGTGTTCTAACATTTCTTTAAATATGATTGCATACGAATGACGTTGCTGTGAAAAAAGTCAAAAAAGTAACATGTTGATGCAATGTTGTTTCGTGATCAACTGGAAATACACAAACATTTGATTCAGTCTAGTAGGCTTAGTTGCATAGATATTTGAAGAATTAAGTCAGCATGCTAGTAATTGCTAAATGGCTGATTTTGTCTTGGTGACTTATGCTATCACCCAAAGTTGGAGGTCCTATCCTTGCTAGTTGTTTGGGAACAGAGAGACGTGGAGATGAATCTACACTTTGTGTTTCCCTTGTCCAATGGTTCCCGCGAGCCCTTTTTCATCATGAGTGTTTTGATTTGCTTTCTGGTTCGTTCAATGTATAGTAAAATATCGCTATATAATTTATTTCCTCTTATTTTGTAGCGGGAGTAGCTATCTTCATTTTACTAATCTCATTTTATTCAACTTGTGAAGGTGAGGACTTCACTAGCAAGATACATATAATGCTACAAATTTTTTTGTGAAGTTATGCTGTGATTCCCTTTTTTGTTTTCTTCTCATTTGTATTTTTTCTTGAAACATTTGACAGTACAAGGAGTCACAGAGGCAGAATAATTCAACGATTCTTATATTTTGTGGCTTATGAGTTGGCGGTGTGTGTTTTATTTGGTTATGAATTGGGTGAATAGTAGTTTGAGTGAGTGTCATGTCAAGTTGGTTGCATAAGAAATACACAAATTCCTGGGAAGAATACGATTTCTTGGATTGTTTATTAGGAGTAGGATGTGTTTAATTGTTGTCGGCATTTTGTTTAGTTTTTCATATATGCGATTAGAATGGTTAAAAGCACAAAAATTCTGTTGTTTTTACTTTTAGGTACTTAAATCATGGAAGATAAGAAAAATGAAATGACAGAGGTCGTTTGGCAATTACCATTCAGACGATTGGCTTTCACAAATTAGAATGGCAATTACATAGCGCCTATTTGTCAATTGCCAACATGACGTGGTTGTAATGTAGCAATATAAAGGAATTTTGTATGAGCTTGGTGACGTAAGGCATGGGCTGAATTGAAGATGGGAGTGTAGTAGATTGTAGTTCAATTGTTTTGCTCTATTTCTACTGTTGTTATTTAGGCTTCAGATCTTGATTGTAGTTCAGTTTTTTTTTTCTTCCTTCTTGTACTTGGCATTTAGTTTGTTTTATTTTTTTGCCTGAAATACTTGGCATTTAGTTTTAATGTATTGCTTTTGATGGACAAGTTATCCATTCCCATTATGTGTACTTAGTAGGATATTTCATTAAACTCATGGTTATGAGAAATATAAATAATTATAAAAACTATTGATTTGTTTTCTTTATGTTATTGGCAGCCTTTTTAATTTTGAGAATGTAAATACATTATGTGATTTGTCAATGCAATTGACAAACAGATAGTGTCATTTGTATTTTAGTTTTGCAATTGACAAACAAAGAATTCTCATTTGCATTCCAATCGTGCAAAGGCTGTGACACCTATTGAACTTATAGGAAAATTCTACAATGGGCGTGGTGTATCCAAGCGCCCAAAATATCAGCCATTGGATGAGTAAGTGGAGATGAGGGTTAAATCCACACCATTGAATGCTGGTAACCTATTAAAAGGGTTGGTGTAGGTAAAAGTGAATAAAATAAAAATTAAATAGAAAAAGAAAAAGAAAACAAGAAAAGAAAAACAGAACGACAGAAAGGGAGAAGGGAAGATCGTGAATTGCTGCTGAGGCAATCCCACCAACGGCACTCTCTCTTTCATCTCTCCCTCTCTTCCCCTACATGTGAATCGCTTGATTCTGGAGATGAATTGAGAAGATCTTAAATCTCGGTGGCTGGGCATTTTGCATGGTTCACAAAAAACCAGTGGAAACGAGTTGATGTTGCTGAAACGTATTTAAGTGGCCATTGCAAAGGTAAAATTAATAGCTTTATTATCCTTGTCCACACTTGAGTTCCCAAAGACCAGCAATATAACATTTTGCTATATTGATCTGCTCAAAGAAAACCAGCTATTTCTATGGGTAATTTTCCCTCTATGAAATCAAGTATCCCTCTATGAAATCAAGTAATTATGTTATGAAAAGAAAACCAGAAAAACTAAGCAGAAATTAATGCAGCACAGGAAGAAACTAAGCAGAAGTAAATGGGTTTTTGATTTGCTGAACAAGCATAATGCAATTGACAAAGATTGAGTTGGAAATTGAACAAAAATAATACAATTGACACACAGTTAGTTTGTAATTGAACAAAAAGAATGCAATTGACAAACCGTAAGTTTGAAATTGCAAACGTGCATGCATGCCTTTTTTCAACCCTTTTGGCTTGGTTTTCCACAGGATTTCAATTCCCTTTCAAAATAGTTTTGTAACCCCAAAGCTTATGTAACTTGTTTGATGCCATAAACGTATTATATAATGATGTCAAATATGATCGTGTATTGTTGTATGTGAATGGATTGAATGAGTTAATTTGAAAGGAAGTGACCATAAGATGGAAAGGGCACTGATAGATTGGGTCGCCTAGGAGGAAAAGGAAATAACTCAATTGACAAACAATGCGTTGGAAATTGAATAAACATAATGCAATTGACAAACAGTGAGTTCGAAATTGAACAAGTATAATGCAATTGACAAACTGTCTGTTTGAAATTGCAAACGTGCATGCATGCCTATTTTCTTAACGTTTGGCTTCGTTTTCCACAAGATTTCACTTCCCATTTACGATATTACAATAGGAAGGACTTGTATTACACTGTTGGACATTTGTGTTCCATTATATTATAAAATCAATTCTTAATCGTGTAATATCGTAATTTACAAAAAAAAAAAAGACATGTAATACAATATTAAGGTAAAGTGGAACATTCGGAAGTTAAATTAGGTCCCTATACTTGTAAACACGGATGTTTACAATATTAAGGTCTCATATTACTCTGTTTTGGACAGCTGTGTTCCATAGAATTGTAAAACCCATCCGTAATCTTGTAATATTGTAATTTACAAGGATAAAGACATCTAGTACAATATTAAAGTAACTAGGGACATTAGGAAAGTAAATTGGGTCCTTATACGTGTAAACACAAACGTTTACATTATTAAGGTATCGTATTACTCTGTTTAGGACAGTTATGTTCCATATGATTGTAGAATGCATCCTTAATCTTGTAATATCGTAATTTACAAAGATAAAGACATGTAGTACTATATTAGGGTAAATGGGAACATTCGGATGGTAAATTGGGTCATTATACTTGTAAACTCGGATGTTTACAATACTAAGGTCTTGTATTACTCTTTTATGGATAGTTATGTTCTAGAGCATTGTAAAACCCATCCTTAATCTTGTAACATCGTAATTTACAAAGAGAAGGACGTCTAGTACAATATTAAGGTAACTAGGGACATTAGGAAAGTAAATTGAGTCCTTATACGTGTAAACACAAACGTTTACTATATTAAGGTTTTGTTTTACTCGGTTTTGGACAGTTATGTTCCATGTGATTGTAAAATGCATCCTTAATCTTGTAATATCGAAATTTACAAAGATAAAGACATGTAGTACAATATTAGGGTAAATGAGAACATTCGGATGGTAAATTGGGTCCTTATACTTGTAAACTCGGATGTTTACAATACTAAGGTCTTGTATTACTCTTTTATGGATAGTTATGTTCCAGAACATTGTAAAACCCATCCTTAATCTTGTAATATCGTAATTTACAAAGAGAAGGACGTCTAGTACAATATTAAGGTAACTAGGGACATTAGGAAAGTAAATTGAGTCCTTATATGTGTAAACACAAACATTTACTATATTAAGGTCTTGTTTTACTCGGTTTTGGACAGTTATGTTCCATATGATTGTAAAATGCATCCTTAATCTTGTAATATTGTAATTTACAAAGATAAAGACATGTAGTACAATATTAGGGTAAATGGGAACATTCAGATGGTAAATTGGGTCCTTATACTTGTAAACTCGGATGTTTACAATACTAAGGTCTTGTATTACTCTTTTATGGATAGTTATGTTCTAGAGCATTGTAAAACCCATCCTTAATCTTGTAACATCATAATTTACAAAGAAAAGGACGTCTAGTACAATATTAAGGTAATTAGCGACATTAGGAAAGTAAATTGAGTCCTTATACATGTAAACACAAATGTTTACTATATTAAGGTCTTGATTTACTCAGTTTTGGATAGTTATATTCCATATGATTGTAAAATGCATCCTTAATCTTGTAATATCGAAATTTACAAAGATAAAGACATGTAGTACAATATTAGGGTAAATGGGAACATTCGGATGGTAAATTGGGTCCTTATACTTGTAAACTCGAATGTTTACAATACTAAGGTCTTGTATTACTCTTTTATGGATAGTTATGTTCCAGAACATTGTAAAACCCATCCTTAATCTTGTAATATCGTAATTTACAAAGAGAAGGACGTCTAGTACAATATTAAGGTAACTAGGGACATTAGGAAAGTAAATTGAGTCCTTATACGTGTAAACACAAACTTTTACTATATTAAGATCTTGTTTTACTCGGTTTTGGACAGTTATGTTCCATTTGATTGTAAAATGCATCCTTAATCCTTGTAAATGAGTATTTACAACATTATGGATTAGGTGAACCCTAATGTTGTAATCGTGGTTCAAAAACTTGTAAACCGCTACCCAAATTTTGTAACTTATAAGTTTTAGGATCCTCTTACAATGTTAGGGTACTCTCATATTCAAACTACTGTAAATCACTATCCTATCATATGCCAATTGCCAAACAGGAATGGCATAATTGCATGACCCTTATGCAATTGCATTTTCAAAAAGTGGAAACTTGATAACTTGTATAACCGGTAGGTACTCTCATATCCAAACTACTGCAAATCACTATCCTATCATATGCCAATTGCCAAATAGGAAGGGCATAATTGCATGACCCTTATGCAATTGCATTTTCAAAAAGTGGAAACTTGATAACTTGTATAACCGGTAATCAATTTTTTAAAAAATCTGGGAGCATCATAAAGGACAAATGGTGCATGGGTGCACCTGGTGTACTATAGAAGGTGCCGGCATCCATATGCCAAAAGGAGAAAAATAATAATTATTTTTACTTGAGTGGGTTTTTGGGTAGAAGAGAGAGAATAGGTTAGAAAAGGGTATAATTGAGTTTTGCTTTTAAAAATATATTTTGACTTGAGTGGGTACAATCTAATATTTTGACAGGGTTCTCTTCTACCCCTAAACCCTGAACCCACTTATATTTTTTAATCTCAAAGATTAGACCTCAACAGTATATGTACAATCTAATCTTCAAAGTTAACTTGTTATTTGTTTATTTATTTTTTAGCCAAATGTTATTTGATGACATTAGCAATTTAGACGGGAAATAAACAAGATATATGAGTTTTATGAAAACAATTTAAAACTGCAAAGGGGCTGTTAGGCCATCTTCAGCCATAGGGCTAAATGTAGTATATGGCTAAAAATTTAGCCCTCCAAAATATTATTATTATTATTTTATTTTTTTTTAGGACCTTTCCTATTGAGAGGGGCGATATCATACTAAACTCACACACACTACACGGATGTTAGGACTCGAACCCAGGACCTTGCCTGAGGGAGTAAATACTCCAAACCACTACACTAGTGGGTCCTTTGCAAAATATTAATTTTTTAAAGAATAGTGCATGGCTAAATTTTTCCATCTCCAACCATGCAAGGTTATATTTTAATGTCATTCATATTTTATTATTTCGAGAAAAACTATGGTACAACACTCATACATACGAGGTTTATTATTATTTCCCACTCGCACTTGAATATTATTAAGGCCTATTAGTCAATTATTAGCAACCCCAAAACAAAGTTTGAGTTGCTTGCTATTTGTTTATTGCTTTTCCCATTTGATTTTGGTGGGTTGAGAGATGGCTTTTGTAACGGTTAGTGAGGACAAACTTGCTTTTGTGATGGTTAGTGAGGAGATGTGAGGACAAATTTTATTATTAGATAAAAAAAGACTTGGGCAAAGGAGAAGACCCGCCAAATTAGTATTGTCAAGTCTTTTATTTATTTATTTGATCACTCGATGTTAAACATGACATTTATAAAACTATAATATGACAGATGTTGATTTAAAAAAGAAGAAATAAAACTATCAAACGATGGCAATAATTTGAGTTATATTAACTTGTCATTGTGCCTCAGATCTGGGTTTCCAAATCAAAAGTGGATGTATTTTCAGTTCGGGCCCCGAGTGCTCTTCCTTTGCTCACTGTTGTAAGTTTCAATATTTGAGAGATACCTCAATTGAAGTTTTCTATACATATACAAGTTAGACAAGATTTATTTTAATTGGGTAATTCTCTAACTTTCACTCTTCTCCATATTTGAGAGAGAGGATATTGCGTCACAAATAAGCTTGAGATATGATCACCCCGGTTGACCAAGTATCAATTCAGTTGAGGTTAATTTCTTTATACCTTCTTCAGCCTGCTTGATTATTTTCATCACTTATATATGCATGTCAAATTGTCGTGTCTTGTTCAGTACTGAACTAGAACAGAGTACAAGTACTACACCAAAATGGCCAGAATTGAAGGAAGTTTTCGAGGCACATGGTCAAAATCACCGTTCAAAATGGGATATGACCTTTGCAGCATCATCTGCATTTGCTGTATTCATTGATCCATTGATCTGTTATGCTCCCGTACTCATCGACGATAGCGCGTGCTACTATTGGGACCAAACGTTGATATGGACATTTTTCGCCTTACGATCAGCCGCAGATCTCTTTTATGCGACGGACATTTTTGTTTTCCTAAGTCGAAGTCATGCTGAGCCATTTGCGACTTCATGGACAAGAATTATTGGCGGTCCTCATACGAAAATTTGTAAAATCTTGAATGGCAGGAAAACACTTAGGTTCTTACGCATTCTGCCTCGCATTTGTGCTGCGCTTCCCATTCTACAGGTAAGATTTTGTACCTAATTAAGACAACTAAGAGAAGAGAAGATAAGCTAGCTAACCAGCCTTTTGGACATATTTATATATTTTTGTTGGTTTAAATGTGTACAGGCAGTAATCCTCACTGGAAAATATACATCCGTTGATAAGACTAAGTTCTTCTATCTAATTCCAATCCAATATACCCTACGGGCTATTAGGCTCTACCGACGGCTCAATCGGAGTTCTAACATAGAGACTTCAGTAAGAAGATTGCTTAAAGCTATTTTGGACTTCCTTCCCTTCATCCTTGCTGCTCATGTAAGTTTCAATCTCATCTCTCATATTTGAAAAAAAAAAAAAAAAAGAAGAATGAAAAACATTTCGATGAACTTCACTTTTTTTTTTCATACTTTTCAAATTTTCGATGAACTGTTGATTATTAACTATCTGCTCTGCTCGTTTGTCCTCCAGCTATTCGGAGCCTTGTGGTACTTTTTTGCTGTGGACCGAAAGATAGTTTGTTGGCAGGAGCATGTCTGTAAATTTGATGATATATGTGGTTGGAAAATACTTGATCATTTCTTCTATTGCAGTAACTTCACTCCAGAAAACAATATGAAGTTCAATATCTCGCTTTTACACAAGTCATGCGCTGTACAAATTTCAGCAAATATGACAAGTTTACCTTTCGATTTTGGTATATATCTATACGCTCTCCAATCTGATATGACAAGCTCAAGAGTTCTTCCAGTGAAGATGCTGCAATGTCTTTGGTGGGGCCTGCGAAATCTGAGGTTTGTAATTTAAGCATACCTAGAATTTTTTTTTTTTAAACTTTTAATTATAACTTTAGATATACATTTGTCAGATATATATTAATTGCTTTTCATTTTATTTTTGCAGTTCTTTTGGTTCAAACCTGCAGACCAGTTTCTTTAAGGATGAAATCATCTTTTCAATTCTGATCTCTATAAGTGGCTTGGCACTGTTTTTGGTATATCTCAATGCAAGGGTGCAGGTTGGTGCATGTTTAAACAATATATATATATATTACTTACAAATTTTCGTATTAATTAATTCTTGTGTGTATATATTTCGTGATATAATTAATTAATCAACTCATCATGAAATTGTTTTTAAAACTAATAATTAAACAAATATGTGCAGGGGTCGCAAAAAATATTAGATCAGCTCAACTTGAGAGAGAAGATGCAAACGATATATCCGCAGATAATAAACCAAATACGTATTATGTGCCATCTCCGCTTGGCTTCACTAAAGAAAGTAAGTAGTTGGGTTAATTTGTTCTGATTCTTTCTATTAATTTGTGTTCAAATTAATAAACTGTACCTAATTAAATATACACATTGGTATGGTAGGTGCCGATGCTTAAAAGTATAGATGAGAAAATGTTACAAGCAATCTGCGAGCATCTTAAGCCGGTAACTTATGGGGAGGATATTTATATCATTCGAGAGGGGGAACCACTTCGAAAGATGCTTTTCATCACGCAAGGCACTGCATTGACCTACACAACCATTAAGGGTGGAACAAATGTTTGCAAGTGCCTTGAGAAAAGTGACTTTTATGGAGAAGAACTTCTAAATTGGGCGTTCAAATTTGGCTCATTTTCTGAGTTACCTAACTCCCCTGCGACTGTTGTATCCCAAACAAAAGTTCAAGCGTTTTCTATTAGGGCCAACCACTTGAAGTCTGTTGTCGCTCAATTTTGGTGGCGTTTTCAAAAGGAGCTTCCTCGTTCTCAGTTGGAGCATATCGCAGCTTCTTGCTTACAGAAATACTGGCGTCATCACATTAAATTAACTAAAAATATAGGATCTAAAGAAAAGAGAGAGTAATAAGTACATGAATGAACCTACTAATAATTCTATGAGTTTGCTTTGGATCTTGTAACACATAACAATTCTTGCCATATTGGGGTTAGGCCTTGTTTCGAGTTTTTTTAGAACTACTTTTCGTTGGCCTTCACCCTTTTTCTATATGTTTATTGTTTTGTCTTGTTTTGAGTTTCTGCTGACCGCTGCTAGGCTAGGTGTGTTGTTCATCAATGATCTTTGTATTTTGAGTAATGCTATTTAGACACACAACATTGACCACCTTAGCTGACCACCTTATGTCGACATGTCGACATTCATTAAATGACATAGCATGACACATCAATTGCCACATAAGGTGGTCAGCTAAGGTGGTCAATATTGTGTGTCTAAATAGCATTACTCTTGTTTTTTTAGCAAAATCTATAGAGAATGCGTACGGATATATAGGGCTACTTGTTTTGTGACGTATACCATATTGTTTTGGGATTTATACTAGTCTATAGAGAAAACTAGATAGAAGCCTTTGAATAATGAAAACTAGATAAAATAAAAGACTTTAAAAAGTATCTTATGTTTCATCAGCGTCAAAAACACAAATTATCTCATGCTATTTCTTTTTCTTGTTTTTGGTTACTCAAAACCTACTATGAATTTTTAATTTGTGGATTCGCTCTCTATGTAATTAACTTAAATCAGTTAAACCCATCATTCAATTGATTTCCTTTCAATTTTTTGTGATAAACTAATAGATAATTGACGAAATAAACATTCTCCAAAGTTTCAATAAAAATTTCTAAGTTTTTCTTACAATTTATGTGGGTTTTATTCAATTTTTACCGATATCGATAATTTCCCAATATTTCCATCGAAATTTTCGTGTTTTTGGACCAGCAATATTTTTGAAACCATCAATATTTTAGTCCTTATTCATTATCAATGTTATAAAAAAAATTTAAAAAAAATAAAAAAGACAAACAAGATAGTCACAATGTCATCATGTCCAATGAACTATTTCCCTTAGAGTAGTCACACACTTGCATCAGAGTCACTGCACTGATGAATAGAGAGTCATCATCCTCCTAATCGAGCAAGCACAAGAGTATGCTAGTGTTGATGTGGATTCATTAATTTCTAGTTGATTATCCTCTTGATTATGAGCAATTTAGAAATCAAGTTGTTGATATACAAAATGTCTCAGACCAATGGGGTCTAGTCCAGTGGAAAAGGGCCTTATGTTAATGTATGCATTTTGAGTATTTCTTTTGGCTTCCCTTGACAATTTTGTAATAGGATTTTTATTGTTTTTATCAAGCTCAAGTTTAGATTAAGAATAGCTTCTCTAGGTGTTCTTAACTAACTTCTATCCTATGAAGGTTCAAGCAAATTGACAAAGGTAAATTGTGCATTGCATCATTGCACTAAATTGATTTCATAAAATGATGACTAGTCATCTGTTTCTGGTATGACTAGTCATCCTTGCTCTGTAGGATTTCCAGCTAGATAACCAACCTTTTTATCCTATTCTCTCTTCTCTCTCTGTTGCCATGTGTCTATTCTGACCTAGGGAATTTTTGTGTGTAAAGGCCAAACAATTCCTCATTTGGTAGCCGTCTCTTTTGTGTGGAAGTTTTGGAAAGTTTTTGTTGCTCTTTCTCTTCTTCCTCATGAGAGAACCATTTCATTTTCATCTATGAGTTTTTCCAAATTATTTTTGAAAAACTGCATTTGAAATTTGAATCTGAATCTAGCTCATTAAAACACTCTATCATTTATATTTAGGTCAGATTCAAGACTGATTTCTTCAAGAGTATGGTTTCTTGAAGAAATTGGTCATTCTCCTTTGAATCCAAATTTGGTTTCTGTCTGAGTTGGAGCTTGCAAGCTAGTGCCATGGGATGAACGAGCTGGAGAAGGAGCTGCCATTGCCATGAAGAACTGAGCTTTAAGTTTTGCTAAGCTGGAGAAGAAGATTGCACAAAGGAGGTATAGCTCATCTTCCTAAATAGATCTAGGTTTTGCTTGAGCTTGCTTGTATTCCTTTGTAAGAATATTTTTCTACTTAGTGGATTGCCTGGTCGGTTGATGACCCCCAGTTTTTCCCAATGGTGGGTTTCTGGGTGAACAAATTCTGATTTGCATTTCTAAAATTTTTCTGGGTTTGTGTTCTTGGTGGTTGACTAGTCATCTTATGAATTCTGGGTTTATGTTCTTGTAGTTGACTAGTCATCATTATCGGTTGTTTGGTGTTTATTTGATTATGTGGATTTCACACACTTTCACCATAGTTGTTCTAGCACAGGGGATGCCTAGATTGACGGGTCCTTCTGAGTGCCTAGGTTGTCACTAGTAATCTTCTAGGGTTGCAGGTACATTGTGGCATGCTATGTGTGTATTCTTGATTGTGTTTGTTTATGACTGGTAGTGACTAGTCATAAGTATATTTGGTCAAGTTTTGTTTAAGTGTCGTAGAAAATTTACCCCTCGTCACCTAAGTACCAATTTCACCTGAACTTGCATACTAGTGATCTCAGGCTTGAATTCCTATAACACATTAGCAGTGTGTGTGAGAAAACCCCCATTCCCCTTCCTAACTTTAGCAACAAAAAAAAAAGGTTACAAAAGATCTCGGCTCTTTAAACTCCCCTTTAGTTCTTGCCAACTTAGATTGCCCTCCGTAAACTTTATTCATACAACCACGTATAGGGGCAACTCTCTCTCTATCTAAAGACCCAATCTAGCTTCCATGGGAATTTCAACATAACCTAAGCTTCCACAAAACTCACAATAGTAATAGTATATCTGTTAAATACCTATGCATATGAGTGTACCTACATTAAGGACTAAAATCAATTACTTCAACTAGTTTTAATAAATAATATATATTCTTATTGAAGGATGAAAATCTAAATACCCATTAACATTATTTCTGATTTTTCCTCCAGTCCATACGAAAAAGAATGTTTTTTACATTATTTTATTATTATTATTTACAGCTGCTATTTACAGTTGATTACATATACACTTTGATAAATTATGCCTTAGATGTGCAAGATGATGATTAAACATAGAATAAATAATTCCTGCAGGCGTGATCCAGTGATAGAATCACTTAGGTACAAGACCATAATAATTAATTAGCTAATGCAAGAATATCACATAAATTGATGATGACTATTTAGGATCATTATAACTAGCCCCAGCTTGTTTACAATATTTAATTCAAAGAGCATTAACTTTACTCTTTCTGCTTGACCCAAAAAACAAAACCTTTACACCTTCTGGGCGGCACTTGAGAAAAGAGAAAGTTCCCTAGCCCTAGCTAGGTCTATGTTTACAATTTATTTTAAAGAGCATTAACTTTACTCTTTCTGCTTGACCCAAAAAAAAAAAACAAACTTGTCTCTTTCTGGCTGGCAACCACTTTCTCTTCACTCAGTTTGGTGAGGTCAGAAAAAACCACGCTACGTGTACTTAATTATTAGAAGAGATAAATAATTTTGAAATGGTGTAAAAAGAAAAGGGTTTTCTAACCCTCCGTTTAGATGAAGGAATTGAAACTTATATAGAATTATAAAATGACGTAATTTAGACTTCCATCATTTCAATTTCTGGCAATTGAATATTTCAGTGTTTGGATTTATGTATGTCGAATTTTGTAAATAACAGAATTTTGTAAATAGCATTATGGAAATTATGAAATGACGCCTATTTTGTCAAAAATTAAACTTGGGAATTTGATGCCTTAATTTCCACGATTTTTTCCACGTGTCATTTATTAAATTTCGTGCTTAAGTTACCAAACAAGGGAACTGTCAATTTCTCCTTTTTAAGTTCTCGACTTTTATCTAAATTCGGAGTTATTTTTCCTCATCTAAACGGAGGTATTTCTTATAAACGCCAAATGTAAAGAATTTAATTATGAGGAATTTTCTTTGGCAAAAATTGTGAGTAATTTTCACTAATAATTGTTTTGTTTGACATGTGTGCAGAAATTATTCTTTTTGTGTTTTCAATAAATTATTTTTACATATATGTGTCAAACAACATGAAGGAAGACTTCTCCGAGGGGATGAGGGTAAGGAGTGTTCATAACCAAACGGCTATTCAAAATGGTATTTAAGCAAAAGAAGAGCGCCAATTCTTCTTACTTAGAGTATCTGCAATCATGCTCTCTATTTTTTTAGTTAAAATTTAGCTAAAAATACTAAAAAGCTATTTTAGGAGCTCTCACTACTACAAAAAGGGCAAAAGACGACCAGTAAACAACGACGGTAGATCAAAAAACCGTCGTTGTTTTTTAAAAGACGACGGTAAACCCGTCGTAGAAACATACTTTAAACACCTAAAAAACGGCACACGTATAGATATTTTGAAACCACGACGCACCAAATTAAAAAAGCGTCGTCTTATTACAAAGGTATTTTCAGAGTTAAAATCTGAACCTAAAAACAACGACTGCATCTATGAAATCACCGCCGTAGAAAGTAAAGACGACGATATAAAAATAAGACGCCGTGTTAATTAATTAATAAACACGACCCAATTTTCTTAGTCAGCGACGCATAAATTCAAAGGAATCTACGACGGTTAATTACAAAAAAAATCGCCGCTTTAAATTAAGTTACCACAACTGTAAATATAAATTTATCGACTTTTTAATTATAATATACTACGACGGTATCCATAACTCTACTGTCGCATAATTGTACTAACCACGACGGTTTGTTAAATTAACGACGTACAAATTTTATGCAATTATTCGTCTATCATTACCAGAATGAACTCTGTTCCTCATCATAATCGAACCAGAATGAACAAAGGCAATGTTTTAGAAGTGGATGATGTGCCAATTACTCTCACAAGGAGTTTGAGGGCAAGAAGCTTGTCTCAGCCGCCAAGGAAGGTCTCAAGCTTGATGAGAGTGAAGACGAGGCAAAGAAGAAGGAAGAGTTGAAGGAGAAGTTTGAGGGACTCTGCAAGGTTGTGAAGGATGTTTTGGGTGACAGAGTGGAGAAGGTTGTGGTGTCTGACCGTCTGACCGTGCTGGACTGCCAACATGGAAAGAATCATGAAGGCTCAGGCCTTGAGGGATAACAGAGCGGCTGGGTACATGTCGAGCAAGAAGACCATGGAGATCAACCCAGAGAACCCCATCATGGAGGAGCTGAGAAAGAGGGCTGATGCAGACCTTGTTCTCCTTCTGTGCAGAAAGACAATTTTTTAGATGATGTGTGCGTGTTTGTGTCTTTCAGATACACAAACGCGCCCACACATCAACATCCAAACTGAAAAATGAAAGCGAGATGAGACAGAGAGGTGATGTGCCTCCAGAGAATTGAGAAAAAGTTGAAACCCTAATTGAAAAATGAAGACGACAGAAAGACAGAAAACCCATTATTTATAAACAAATCTTATATACCACGTCGGTGTTTTAAAATATCGACGTTTATATATAACATACACGTCGTTTAAATTTAAAATAAGGTCGTATAAATTATTTAACAACGACGCTATATAAAAACGACGTTGTAATTTTTTGGAAAATTAATTTATTGTGTAATTAAAAAAATTACACGTCGGTATGAGTAATTAAAACGACGTGGTATTAATTTTTAACGTCGTTATTATTGAATATAAGGTCGTTTGGTAAATTGGAAAATGACGATTCATCTTTTTTGAAGAAACATGCGTCGTGTAATTCGATTTCAAAACGTCGTTTCATTAAAACATACCGTCGTTGAAAGTAATATTATAGGGCAGTGTTAACAATAGCGCCGTATAATGTATCATACTAGAGCGCATACTATTAATAGCGTCGTTGTTATGAAAAGGTTTTTTATTATTTTAAACTTTTCGCCTTCCTGACCCATACTTGCATTGGTTCCAAACCCGAGAAAAACTTTCAAGCTTTTCTCATTTTTCATTCTCCAAGAACTGTTTCAAACTTTCAAGCTTATCTCCTCTTCGTCTTCATCTCTGAACTGAAACACCAAACTCCAGAAGAAAGCTTTCATCGCAAGCAAAGGGTAAGCATTTCTGGAAGGATTTTTGTTCCTGTTTTGCATGCGCATATCATTTTCGTTTTTTTAAATCTTTTTACATTTTTTCTTTCCAAGTTTGATAAAATTTGCAGACAAAGACGAAAAGTTTCCAAGTTTGAACACTACTCTGGTTCTTTTACTTCAACTAAATAAGACGACGGTGGCTTATTATTTACGTGGTTAGATTTATAGACCACGACGGTTCGTCAGTCACCCTAGCGTCGTGTGAAAGTGTTCGTCGTTGTTTTTTAAAATGATATCCTTTTTTTGTTTTTGATTTTTAAGGATATCATTTTAAGTTTCCAAGCTTTCATCGCATGTTTGATTTCTCTGAACAATGGTTTTTGTTTCGAAAATCTTTTTAATTATTTTTCTGCTAAAAATATTTTACGTTGTTCCTAATTTGTTTTTGTGGTATAGACGACGGTATATTAATATTTACGTCGTTTTATTTTCAATACCACGGCGAATGTTTATTATTAACGTCGTTGTAATATTTAATACTCTGTTTTAATTATATCATAAGACGTCGGTTGTTTATTATTGACGTCGTTGTAATATTTTATCACGTCGGTGATTAATTACCGTCGTGTAAAATTATTATTACGTCGTTTGTTTTGTTCTTACGTCGTTTGAAATATTATAATACGTCGTAGTTTATAAATAATCGTCGTGGTTTTTCTTAATTTCACTGATATATTTTCACTTGCAGGTTTAATTTGTCTGTAACCATGGTTTCTCAATCCCAAAGTAAGGAGTCTGGTTTGAAAAAAAATGAATCCTCGAAGAAGGAGCTTAGAGTTGTAAATCCTCAAACCAAGGCCTCGAAGAAGATGAAGTTTGTTTCATCTTCTGAGACAGAACCAGCCAGCACGGCAACTATTTCTGAGGAGGCAAAGTTAGGTCGAGGTATGAGCACAATGCCCCGTGTTGTGCAGAGAAAAATTCAGAAAATCAAGCCTGTTGTTGAGTACAATGAAGAAGGGAAACCTTATGGCCGTGCACATAATGAGATGCAGTCCTACATTGGTGTGTTGGCACGCTCCAGAGTCCCACTTGTGGACAAGAAATGGGTTCAAATATCCAAGGATATAAAAGAGCAGATTTGGGAAGCCGTTGACATGGCTTTTGTGGTTGGTAAAGGGGGCAAGCAAATGGTGCTATCTTCTGCCGCCAAGAAATGGAAAGATTTCAAGTCCACACTAACGAGGTTTCATATCCTTCCATTCATCAAGGAGCAGGATAGATTAAGGCAGCCCCCTGAAACATACAAATTCATAGAGAAAGCTCAATGGGATGCCTTTGTAGCTTCAAGGTTATCTAAAGAATTTGAGGCTGTGCATGAAGAACAATCACAGAGGAGGGAGAAACTCGAGTACAATCATCGATTGTCTCGAAAAGGATATGTTGGTTTTAAGGAGGACTTGAAGGAAATCATGCCTGGGGTAGATATTGATCGATCTACCTTATGGAAAAAAGCAAGAGAAGACAAACATGGTAACATCCCGGATCCAAAGACTGCAGAGAAAGCAAAATTAATTGTAAGCCTACTCACTCTGTTTTAAAAATTTTATTACGTCTGCTGTTATATTTTTCCGTCGTGTGAAAAGTTTTACTACGTCGAAATATTTTAAAAGGCGACGTTAAAGGTCTGAATCTGGAATCCATGCTCTGTTTTTTGTAATTATATCATAAGACGTCGGTGTATTATTATTGACGTCGTGTTAATATATTAATAACGTCGGTATTTAGTTAGCGTCGTCTTAAATATTATATTACGTCGATTGTTATGTTATTGAGTCGTGTGAAATATTATATTACGTCTATTTTTTATAAATAACCGTCGTTTGTTTCCTTATTCTGACTTTTTATTATGTCTTTTTGTTAGGATGATTTGCAAAAGCAAGTCTCTGAAGGCACAATTTCTCTGTCAGGATCCAATGATGTTTTGACAATGGCTTTGGGTCCCGAGCATCCAGGAAGAGTTAGAGGTGTAGGGGCTGGGGTTTCCCCTAAGCAATACTTCAACTTACCTAGACAACAGAAGGTTAGGTTTGCTGCTCAATTGAAGGAAAGTGTAAGACTTGTCCTTCAAGAAGAGACTTTGAAAATGGAGGCTAGATCAAGGGAAGAGAGTTTAAAGATGGAGGCTAGGACGAAGCAATTGGTAGAAGCTAAGAGGGAAAATTTGCTGAGTCAGCTTTCAAAAATCATCCCCAATTTTGATCCAAGCCTGCTGAAACTGAATACATTGCCCCAAATCCAAGGGCAAAGTCCCAAAAATCCAATGTCTGACAAAGCAAGCTGTTCTGGGGCACTTGATGTTAGAGCCCTACAATTTGAGGAGGATACTGCCAAGAATGGGGAACAGCAGGAGGAAATGGTAACGTCTTTGAACTTTGAATTTTCTGTTTCTCTGTTTATATTTACCGTCGTCTGTTAATGTTTACCACGACGGTTTATTTATTTGTTTTAATTTTTCTACAATGTCATTTATATATTTCTTTATTTCTTATAACAGAAATCAGGGGAAGTTGAAAAGAGAGTAGAAGGAAAGATACTTGAGATAGTTGAACAGGTAAATTCTCATAACTTTGCTTTTTTCAATTTTTTTTTTCAATAAAGGAATTACCACGACGTTTAATGAATGTTACACGTCTGCAATTATTTAATTGAATGTTTAAATTGTTGTACAAGCTTAGATACCGTCGTAGTATATGAAATACCACGACGTTTATTATTTACCGTCGTGTGATTAAATATACACGTCTGTAATTATTAAATACCGTCGTTTGTTATTATTACCACGACGGTTTAATTTAATTTTTTTACTTCTTTTTTTTTGCCCTTTTTGTACTATGTCTTATATATATTGAGTTTATTTCTTATAACAGAAATCTGGGGATCGTGAAAAGATTGAAGAAAAGAAAGATGAAAAGGTAAATTCTCTTAACTTTGCCTTTTTCATTTCTTTTTCAATTTTTAGACGTCTATATTTTCTTTCAACCATCGTTTGTTTTAATTGAATGTTTAAATTATTGTACAATCTTTCTTATATATATATCTCTTTATTTATTAAAACAGCAATCCAGTGTTGGAGAAAAGAAAATTGAAAAGGTAAATTCATTAATTATGAATTTTGCATTTGAATTAGACGTCGGTTTTATTTAAACGACGTAATAAAGTATTCATTACGACGGTATTTTGTTACCGTCGTGTAACTCATTTTAAGACGACGTTTTGTTATTTAAACTGTCGTTTTTATTTATTTACCACGTCACTTATGTTGCTTTATTTGTTCAAACAGAGTACTGAAGTACCAGATTATACAAAGCTGGAGTTGCCATCTTCTTTACAATCCCTTTGTAGTTATGTTGAATCGACACTAAAGCCTCAGGAGAAGGCTATGAGCTTTATGATTGAGAAGGAGGTGTTTGGCATAGATCGTAACACCTTCGTCTTGCATGAAGATATTACCCAATTTGCTGGCATGGAAGAAATTGGGGCTACTGTCGTTGCAATATATATGAGGTTTGTCCTTATCAAATATTCATTTGACACTCTCCTTTTGTTTAAAAAAAAAAAACACTCATGGTTTCAATTCATATATTTAGGTGCCTGTTTGATCATCTGAAAGCTGCAAATATGGTGAATATGGTTGGCTTTATAGACCCTGCTCTAGTTAGTGCTGACGCTGGTTCATTAACTGAAAGATCACGTCTCGTAGCCAATCTTCTTCAAAAAACAGATGGTGAACAGATTTTCCTGATGCCTTACAATCCAGGGTTAGTCTCCAAAACAAAAAACAGGATTTTGTTTGTATGATGCTCTGCATATAACACTATTTAACCTTTATATTTATTTTGTGCAGCCGTCATTGGGTCTTGATCATTGTAAGAGCAAAGAAGGAAACCGTATATTTTCTGGATCCACTGCCTGGAAATCGGTTTGTGGATGAGGACGGGAAAAACATTGTGAACTCTGCTCTAAAAATGTATAATACACACATAGGCAGAGTAGGCCGTAAAACACCTCTCTGGAAAGCTCTGCCCGGCACTCCAAAGCAACCAAGCAGTGTAGAATGCGGGTATTATGTCATGCGCTTTATGAGAGACATCATAAAGGATACTTCCCTGGAATTTGAGAAGATGGTAAGAAGAAAATTTTCAGATTTATTTTTATGTGGGTTTTTATATTATCAACGACGGTAAATTAAAAATACCGTCGTTGAATATATATACTATGTCGGTGAATGAATAATAGCGTCGTCTGTGAGATTAATCTTTGTTTATGGACTGCAGTTTGCCAAAGGAAAGGATCAAGCGCCATACCCCCAAGCTGCCATTGAAGAAGTTAGGAAAGAATGGGCAAAGTTTGTGTGTGTTCATATGGAGTAGAGGAATTTTAGCCTACTTAAACATTTTTATAAAATGTACAAATTTTGTTAGAATTAGACAAGTTTTTGTACAAAATTGGTTAGAATTCGCAAGTTTTTGTTGAAATCAACGTCCCTGTAAATTTGTTGAGGTTTTCATGTTGTGAAAAACCGTAGTTTGTTCAAAAAGACATTGTATACACATAACAACGTCACAGTTTTTAAAAAAGCGACGTAAGAGGTTTTTCAAACGACGCTCTTGGTTCTATAGACGACGTTGTTTTTTTGATATTAGATGGCGAGAAGTTAAGAGTTGTGGTCGTGGAAAATATTTTGTACGTCGTTTTATGTGCAAAAATGGTCATGGTTTAGAATTTAAACGACGTTTTGTTTTAAAATTAAGTCGTTTATAATAATTTAAAACGTCGTTAATTTATTAACGCCGACGTGGTTTGTGGGTTTTATTCATAATATTTTATTCCATTTCATTCAAATATTCATAATAAATTGAAAATAAATCCAAAAAATGCAACGTCAACTCCTATGAAGTCATTGAGATATTTTCTTCCCCCTTAAGCTTTAAAAAATTAAGTTTGAGTTATACAAATTTAAAATTACCACCAAAAAGAAAAATGTTTTCACGAGTCACAACATCACTTATACTTTAATGGTTTAGGGTTTAGGGTTTAGGGTTTAGGGTTTAGGGGGATGAAGGTTTATTTTTGGGGTTTAGGGTTTATGGTTAATATATATTAGGCCCTAAAACCATAAATCCTTTTCTATAATTATTTAAAAATATATATATAATTTATGGTTTATATTTTATGGTTTAGGGTTTAGGGTATAGATGTCATATTTAACGACGGTTTTATTGTTTTCCGTCGATGATTTACGAAGAGCGCATTTCTAAACCTTGGTTTCTTTAAAATGACGTTGTACACACATAACAACGTCATAGTTTTTACCAAGCGACGTAAAAGGGTTTACAAACCGTCGTATTATAAATTTATAACGACGGTAAATAATTCATAACTGACGTAGTTATCACAACTGCCGAACGACTGTATTTTAATAAACCGACGTGGTTACTTTGGGGTTCTGAAAACGACGTCGTTCTCTTTTTAATACTCGCCAAGTGACTTTTGGATTTCCGATGTAGTTATGACGGCGCTTGTTTATCTAAACGGACATTGATTATTAAAATATGACGTCGCTATGTATATTAGAACCGACGTTGTACTTATATAATTTGTTTAAATATGATTTTTTCACGCGTTTTTTAACTCTCAGTTTTCAATTAGGGTTGCAGAATGATTCCTCACAAGAAATTGTCTTTCTGAAAGCAAATGGGTTTGCAGAATGATTCCTCACAAGACCAAGCATGGGTTTGCTACATCCTCCTGTGTAGCAAGGGTGGAACCAGCTTTAGAACCTGCATGGGTTTGCAGACGCACAACCCACAACAGGATCTAAGGCTGGTTCCCCCCTGCTACACAGGAGGATTGAAGTTGATCACTGTGGAAAAGGGGACTACAATGTAACCAGGAATCGAGGAGTGAGTTTTTCACACTTTGTTGATTTTGATTTTCTGAAATTATTAGATATTCATCTGTGGCTGTGCAGGAGCTTGAGAACAAGAGGAAGGAGAGGGCCCAGCTTGCATATGAGAGGAAGAAACAGTTGAACAAGCTGAGGGTGAAGACAGAAAAGAAACCACGATGTATTTGCCAAATTTGTGTACATATATTGTGTAAATATTGATCAATATTTAACACGAAGAGATTTGCCTTTTAAGATGAAAATGTTGTTGAGGATTGAGAATTAAATTTTGTTTTGTGTTAAGAAAGATATTACCAAAATAAAAGAAAAATTAATTAATTTTAAAAAGCTATAAAAATAAGACGGCGGTTTACAGAGAAGGCAGACGTATAAATTGAAAAAATACGACGGTAATTTGAACTTAGGACGTGGTAAATAAACACGACAGTAGTGTTGTAGGTACCGTCGTAGTATGCTCCAAAATAATAAGTCGATAAATTAATCTCTCGCGTCATGGTATATTATTTAACACGTCGTTTTTTGTAATATACCGCGTGTATTAATTACATATACATGTTTAGGTTGTGGAAAATGGTTTGTACGTCGTTTTCTGTGTAAAAATGGCCATGGTTTTAACTTTAAACGACGTTTGTTTAAAAATTACGTCGTTTATTATAATTTAAAACGTCGTTAATTTATTAACGCCGACGTGGTTTGTGGGTTTTATTAATAATATTTTATTCTATTTAATTCAAAATATTTATAATAAATTGAAAATAAATCCAAAAAATGCAACGTCAACTCCTATGAAGTCATTGAGATATTTTCTTCCCCCTTAAGCTTTAAAAAATTAAGTTTGAGTTATACAAATTTAAAATTAAAACCAAAAAGAGAAATGTTTTCATGAGTCACAACATCACTTATACTTTCATGGTTTAGGGTTTATATAAATTTAGAAAAGGGATTAGGGTTTAGGGTTTTATGGACGAGATATTTTAGGACATAAAACCCTAATCCCTTTGGAGAAATTATTTTAAAAAAATATATATATATATATATAATTGTGGTTTTATTTATTAGGGTTTAGGGTTTAGGTTATATTTGTCTATTAGGGTTTAACGACGGTAGTTTGGTTTTGCGTCGTAAGGATATTTACAACGACGTCATTTTTAAAATAAGTGTCATGTTTAGGTTGAACTTTTAACGACGATTGTGTTTTTGTTTCCGTCAATGTTTTTTAAAAAGCGCGCTTTCTAAAAATTTCACCTCGACCTAAAATTTTCAGATTTCGCTCTAACTCTTATACAAGTTGCCAAAATTTCTGTGTCCTAAAACATTTCGCTCCGCTCTCTCACTTCAACTCTAATTCAAAGTTGGTCTCTCCGTCGAATCCAAGTTGGCCAAGTTTACAACTCCGTCGAATCCAAGTTGGCCATAAGCTGTGAGCTCTGCCTACCTGTAAGTGCAAACCCTAATCTCATGCTTGTAAATTCATTGAATGATATTCAGTTCTGTGGTAAAGGGTTTTGTGATGTTTTAATGTTGTCGACGGTATGGGTTAATGGATTTAATGTTTAGGGTTTAATGTTGTCGGATCTTTTAATACTCTCTGTTATTATGAATCGGGAATGGATTTAATGTTTTCATGCTTAGTATATGTTGGTTTCGTGCTTAGTATTAATGTATATGTTGTGTTCTGAATATATTCTGGGTTCTTGAAAATAAACTGGGATTTCGAAATCTTTTTTATGCATACGACGACGCTTGTTTTAACAAACCGTCGTCTATAAAAATATACCACGACGCTTGTTTTAACTACCGTCGTGGTTCAAGTTCGCTGGCGTCTGTTTCTTGCTAGCATTAGACGACGTTTTTTTAAAACCCGTCGTCTATATATGTGTAAAACGTCTGTTGTTGTTAAAAAACCGTCGTCTGTTTACTATATTATTTGCTATTAAAACCTTATATAATCTGCTATAGTGATAGTCATTGCTTGTCTTTTCACCTTATATATGTTGTGTTCTGAATATATTTTGGGTTCTTGAAAATAAACTGGGATTTCGATATCTTTTTATGCATACGACGATGGTTTTTTTAACAAACCGTCGTTTGTAAATATATACCACGACGCAGTTTTTAACTACCGTCGTGGTTCAAGTTCGCTGGCGTCGTTTCTTGCTAGCATTAGACGACGTTTCTTTTCAAACCCGTCGTCTATATATGTGTAATACGTATGTTGTTGTTTAAAAACCGTCGTCTGTTTACTCTATTATTTGCTATTAAAACCTTATATAATCTGCTATAAGTGATAGTCATTGCTTGTCTTTTCACCTTATTATAGATAATAGGATATAGTGTCGGAGATGGATAAGTCATGGATGCACTCGGATAGAAGATCGAAGGCATATGAGTTAGGGGTGGAAGCATTTTTGCAATTTTCTGTAGAAAATCTTCTAACTACAACGCATATCCGTTGTCCATGTGTTAAATGTGCGAATTTGAAATTGTTTGGGGTTGGAATTATAAGGGATCACTTATACTTTAATGGAGTTGACCAAAGCTATAAGAATTGGACATTTCATGGAGAACCTTGGGAACCAATTGCAACTAGTAATGCTAGTAGAAATGTTGAAGAAGATGATGACCATAGTAGGTACAGTTTTGTGTCTGAAGAAATAGAGATGGATGATAATGATTTTGGTGATTTTGGATCCGATCCTTATGAGTTTGCTAATGTGATTGGGGATGGAGATCAACCATTGTACCCTGGTTGTAGAAAGTACACCAAGTTATCGGCATTAGTGAAGTTGTATAATTTGAAGGCAAAACATGGGATGAGTGATGTATGTTTTATAGAATTATTGATACTTCAGGGCGAGTTGCTTCCAGAAGGAAATACAATACCGGCCTCTTTGTATGAGGCAAAAAAGACTTTGTGTGCATTGGGGCTGAGTTATGAGAAAATCCACGCATGCCCCAATGATTGCATCTTGTATAGGAAGGAGTATGAAGATTCAACTAATTGTCCTACTTGTGGTATCTCAAGGTGGAAGGAAACCAAAGATGGATTCTTGAAAGAGGGTGTGGCAGCGAAGGTGTTGTGGTATTTTCCTCCAATTCCAAGGTTTAAAAGGATGTTTCAATCACATGAGACAGCTAAGAATTTGACTTGGCATGCTGCTAGAAAATCAATTGACGGTCAGATGTCTCATCCGGCGGATTCCCCGTCTTGGAAACTTGTTGATGATAAATGGCCCGAGTTTGGTAATGAGCCGAGAAACTTGAGATTGGCTCTTTCATCTGATGGATTCAATCCCCACAGTTCTCTAAGTAGCAGATATAGTTGCTGGCCAGTTATCTTAGTTACATATAATCTCCCACCATGGCTGTGCATGAAACGAAAGTTCATGATGTTGACTTTATTGATTTCCGGTCCTAAACAACCCGGAAATGATATAGACGTCTACTTGGAGCCTTTGATTGATGATTTAAAATCTTTGTGGGATGGGATTAGAGGAGTGTATGATGCACACATAGGAGAATATTTTACACTCGGAGCTGCATTACTGTGGACCATTAATGATTTTCCCGCCTATGGAAACTTATCTGGTTGTGTTGTTAAAGGATATAAAGCTTGTCCAATATGCGGCGATGATACACCTAGTCATAGGTTGAAAAATGGCCACAAAATTTGTTACATTGGGCATAGAAAATGGTTACCAATTAATCATCCATATAGAAGGCAACGTGCAGCTTTTAATGGGAAACCTGAATATGGCACGCCTTTGGAGCCATTAAGGGGAGAAGAAGTGCTGCATATGGTTGAAGATATTAATTACATATGGGGATCGAAAAAAGGGGGAGGTGGAGGTGAAAATGATGGTGACAGAATTTGTTGGAAGAAGAAGTCAAAATTCTTTGATCTTGAGTATTGGAAATACCTTCCAGTGAGGCATGTCCTCGATGTTATGCACATTGAGAAGAATGTTTGTGATAGTATCATTGGTACATTGCTGGAGATCCCTGGAAAAAATAAAGATGGGATTGCTGCTCGGTTAGATTTATTGAACATGGGGGTCAAAACTGATTTGCAACCCGAGTATGGAGAAAGAAGTACTTGTTTGCCTCCAGGGCCTTGGAATTTGTCAAGAGCAGAGAAGAGAGCGGTTTGCAATTCTTTCTATGGTATGAAGGTCCCTGAAGGTTATTCTTCAAATATAAAAAATCTTGTATCTTTACAAGATTCAAGACTTCTTGGCCTTAAATCACATGATTGTCATACCTTAATGCAACAATTGCTCCCTGTGGCAATTCGTTCTGTTTTGGAGAAGCCTGCAAGGTATGCAATAACTCGTTTGTGCTTCTTCTTCAATGCTATATGTGCAAAGATGGTTGATGTTTCCAAGCTAGATAAGTTGGAAAAAGATGTAGTAGTTACTTTGTGTTTGCTTGAAAAATACTTTCCACCTTCATTCTTCGATATCATGGTTCATCTAGTAGTACATCTTGTTAGAGAAGTTCGTCTATGTGGGCCAGTTTATTTTAGATGGATGTATCAGTTCGAAAGATATATGAAAGTTCTAAAGGGGTATGTTCAGAACCGTACTCATCCCGAAGGTTGCATTGCGGAGCGTTATATAGCTGAAGAAGCTGTAGAATATTGCACTGAACATTTATCTGATATTAGTACAATTGGAGTGCCATCAAGTCAGAAGATAGGAGTTTCAAAGCCATTATCAGGTTGCACAGTGAGCTTAGTTGATCGGGACCTGTTGAACCAAGCACATCTATATGTCTTGGAGAATACGGAGGAAGTTCTACCTTATATCGAGTATGAGTTTTATTCCTTAAGTTTCCATTTTAAATTATTCCTTATGTTTATCTTATATGTTTGGGACCGTAATGCTTGAATTTTTCGTGTCATGTAGGGAACATATGATCCACATCAAGGCCGCTTATCCAAAATTTAGAAAGAGAACAAAGTGGCTGCAAGATAAGCACAAGTGCACTTTCATTCAATGGCTACACTTCAAGGTATATGTTATTCAATAACATATTGGACTTTTAATTTTCTTCTTTCTATGTTAGATTGAATTAAGATATGATTAATTTGCAGGTTCAAAGTGAACTTGATGAGGGAGGCAATCATGGGGTATCAGAAAATTTAAGGTGGCTAGCAGCTGGTCCAAACATGGCAGTGCCATTATATAGGAGCTATCTTATTAAAGGTGTTAAATTTAACATCAAGGCACAAGATGATGTGCGGACAGTTCAAAATAGTGGAGTTTATTTACTTGCACATACCATGCAAGTTGCTAGTGCCAAGGATAAAAACCCAATTCTCTCAAATATGGGTTTTTATGGTGTCATTCAAGAAATTTGGGACCTTGACTACCAAAAGTTTACAATCCCAGTCTTTAGGTGCGATTGGATAGATAGTACTTCCGACCTTGTAGTCGACGAACTTGGATTTACCCTTGTAGATTTGAGTAAAATTGGACATAGGAATGACCAATTTATTTTGGCTTCTGTTGCGTAGATTTAGCTCCACCAAAATGGATTAAGCTGCATCCTCAACTTGTGATACTCGCAAGTGCACGAACCGTTGGTAGTATAGCATATGAAAGTGCGAGGTCGATTCCACAGGGATTGGTGATTGAATGATCCAATTTAGTTTCCCTACACAAAATAGAAACAAAAACAAAGAACATAAAACAAGGAAGAAAGAAATAAGTAACTCAAGCAAATAAGTTCCCAAGTTCAATTTAGATTAATGGATTGATTCTAGCTAAAGTATGATTAAGCCATGGTGTGTGGTCATAACCTTGTGTTCCTAATTCCCTAATTTGATCATTTGTTGTCTAACCTAAAATTAAGCATTAGGAACCCATTAAGCATAGAAGAACATTTTAAACAACCAAGTATGTATCTAATCCCTGTTGTCGAATGTCCATACATACTCTTCCTATTCATAGTTCAATTCGAATTAAAGCATGGTGTATACTCTTAATTCAAACCAAGATAGCTAACATGCAAGCCTAAATGGTGATCAATCATTCAAACTAGCATATTAACTTATAAGCATAATGAATAAGAACAAAAACCATAATTGAAACTTGGAAACTAATTCAACTTGAAAACTTAAGAAAAGAATTTACATAACAAAGAAAAATAAATTACAACTAAGAAAACATTAAGGAAACTAAGAGAACTTTGAGGAAGAAAGGAAGTGTTTGAGAACTTTGAGGAGGGAGAAGAAAGTGTTTGGGAACTTTAGAGAATTTTGGAAGAACATGTGTTTGAGAGCTTTGAGGATTTTGGAAGGGAATGTGTTTAAGACATGGGGAATTTGGAAGAGAGTGTTTGAGAACTTGGAGGATTTGGAGAAGAAAGTAGAGAGGTGTTTTGAGAGCTTTGTGGATTTTGGAAGAGAGTGTTTAGGAACTTTGAGAATTTGGAAGAGAGTGGTTGAGAACTTGGAGGATGTTTGTGAACTTGGAGAATTTGAGAACTTAGGGAAGGAAGAGAAATGTGTTTGTGAAGTGTTTGAGACATGGAGACTTTTGGAAGAGAAGGGAAGTAGAGAGATGTTTGAGAACTTTGAGGATTTTGGAAGAACATGTGTTTGAAAGCTTTAGAGAATTAGAAGAAGAGAAAGGAAAAGTGTTTGATATTTAGTACAAAGAAAATTTAATAGAATGATCTTATTACAACAATTGAGAACTACAAAGGGAAACTAAGAGAATTTGAGGGAGAGAAGGGAAGGGAGCTCTAGAGAAGTGTTTGAGAGCTCCCCCCCCTTGGGGTGTTTTTACAAGCTTAGAGAACTTCCCTATTTATAGGCCTAGGGGAAGTGAAAATCTGAATTCAATATGGCTAATGCATACAACACTTGTTTTATAAAATCTGAAATGGTTGATGCACTTGTATTAGAAAATCTAAATTGGGTGATGCACTTGTATTAGAAAATCTTGAATTGGTTGATGCACTTCACCAATAGATCCCACCAGCATCCCTAGCTCATCTTCATGTCACCATGACCAAGCTTCCAACCAGAAATGATAGCTCATACCTAGCTCACCATGACCAAGCATCCAACCAGCACATGCTGAGGTCAGCATGACCAGCAACTTCAAGGGCTTACAACTTGGGCTTCTCTTAATCAAATTAAGACTTTAAGCACTCAAACTTGAAGTTCAGAATGTCTTCTTTCCAGCCATATATCATTTGGGCCAATCCAAGGTCGGAGGAGGAAGTTAAGGCCAAAACAAATTGCTAACTCATTTTGCGCGCTGATAAGATCCATCCTGAGCATGGTTCTGTGTTTGCTAGGTAACGGACTCCAGATTTATCCAATGGGGCTGAATTTTGGATATGTTATAGGACACACCAATTGGAACAACTTTCATGAAGAATGTGGCCTCATTCGAGCTATGTAGGTTGTTGAAACAAAGCTTGCAATATGACCTACGGAACTGGACTGGCAGGGGGCTGTAGCCAAAATGAGTTTGTCTTTAAGCTCTTCATCCATTCATCCAAATTAGGCCTTAACATGCTTGAATTGCATGAATTATGCTCTCTAAAGCCATCATTATTACCTAAAGCTCAATGAACTGAAAGATAAACACAAAAAGGATTAAAAGCACAAGTTTAACTAAAAAACATAACCAAATCATAAGCTAGAAGGGTAAGAAATAATATACAATTATGAACCGATCAAATACCCCCAAACCTAGATTTTGCTAGTCCTCGAGCAAAACAACACAAAACAAAGTTAAAAACAAAACTAGAAGTTAACTAAACCACTTTCGTAGGTAACTCGATTGCATTTAGCATATGCAACAAGCCTTTAAACCTCTAGGCATCCCTAGTAGGAGGAGTTGTGTCTCCTGAGGGTTTAACAGATACGATACCCACAAACGTTTTACTGACTCTGTAAAACAAAGTAATTAGAAAACTTAAAGATTGTTAGTCCTTAAGCAAAACCAAAAACAAAAACAAACACAAAAACACAAAGAACTTAAAACAATTTTTCCGAACATTTTCTGAAAAGAAATGACTCATGCACATGACTTAAACGTTTTAACAATAAAAGCTCAATTTTTAGACATTATTTACAAAGCGGCAAAGTTCTAAACACAATATGCTCAAAGTGTAGTAGTGTGATAGCCAAATGCAACAAATTCCCCAATCTTAGTTTTCACACAATTTAAAAAATCATACAAAGCATAAGTTCAACTTCAAATCTCACCAAAGTTGTCCTCTCACAAATGAATCACTCAGAAGAGGGCTATAATGCACACTCAGTTATAAACATGAGAATAGAGTTAAACCATAAGGGACTTAACTCGCAATAGAAATATGAAGAACTTGCATTAATATGATCTCAAGAAGGATGTCAAACACTTAAAAGTAGAAAAATGAATGCAATTCAACCACATGACATTTAAGATCAATTTAGGTCTTTAACATGGGTTGTAATGGGGCCAAGGGTGTAAGGTGAGTAAGAAATGAAGGATATGGATAATACAAAGTCCAAGGAACTCGCAATGCAAGAGCATAAAATAATTGTTTACAAGACTTCGAATCATCACGATTAGATTTTTTTCTTTTACCTGATCAAAACTCCTTATACCCTTCATTTACATTGATTCACTCCTTTCCTGAACAACCACCAATTTATTTTGAAGGCCCAAAAATGAAATTTCATTCAACCACCACTTAATCACAACTTTTCTCTTTTCTTTCACCAATTGTGTGAATTTTTTTTTTTTCTTCGAAATTCCCAAACTTAGTATGAAAAACACATCCCAATTAAAGCTCATGAGTTCTTTAGAAAGGTAAATATTTGTTTTTCAGGCTAAGGCGAGGAAATATAATTGGTTAAATGAAAGAAAAGGTTTACATGTAGGCTCAAAATGGTTAACAATGGAAAATCATGCTTAAGCATGCATAAGGTTAGCTTGAAAGGCACAAACGATCCAAAGAGGGCCTTAATATCACTTCTTAAATGTCGTGAAGTCAAATTGCATAAGAATGAATGACTTTTAAGTGTTCAACCAAATCAATAAATAATGAGATCAAACAACAACTTTGATGACAAGAAAATAAGAGTATGTATATAACACTCATGAATTGAAGTACAAGGCTCAAAAGCTCACTTTATATGGTTATATAAGTCTAATTTGTGCTTGATACAATTCTTTGGGTCATGCAAATCCTTTAATTGGAAAATTATGAAACAAATGGCAAGTGTAAAGAAGGTTTCAAACATATCATGCTAGAACAATGCCAAATTTTTTTTTATTTTTTAATAAAGAAAAAAAAACACTAAAATAAAATGAAATCCAATTTTTATTTAAGTCATGCAAACATTTATCACTATCTCATCATAAGTGTTCGGAAAGTGACTCAAAACAAAAACAAAACAAAACAATACTTAAAATAAAAACAAGCAAAAAAAAAAATAATTTTTTTTTTTTTCAATTATTATTTTTTTTAATTTTAAGAAAAACCAAATTTACTTGCTAAACTCCAATACCCCCAAACCTAGAAATGAACATTGTCCTCAATGTTTAAAAATTAGCCACAACCAATGTCATAACAACAAATGAAGGGTATTAAAGCAAATAAAAATCACAAAACATACAAAAATAAAATAAAACAATTACAAAATAAAAATTACAAAACAAACAATCAAATAAAATAAAATAAAATAAAAAAATAAAAAAAAAACGAAACAGTAAAACACTCAAAACAGTAAGCCCTAACAGATAGTCTTACACAAACTGAAACCCAAACAATTGAAAGCCCAACCCAAAATGAAATTAACCCAACAACGGTAAAACCCGACCCAACATGAAATCTGAAGCCCACACGTTTAAATTTAATTTTTTTCTTAAAAAGATAAAACGTGAATTATGAGCGCAAAGCGGGATTTCTAAAAAGAGGGAATGTGGTCCCTGATGTCGTTTCATGGATAGTCACGGGCAGAAAGCAGGAGCCACGTGTCGACGCATAGAGGCGCCGCAGATCCACAAGCGAAAATTACGGGCTCATGGAAAGGCGCGACAACTTTGCTGAACGCGTCCGTTCAGACAAAGCAAGTCGTGACAAATGTGTTGGAAACGGTTGGAAAGTGAGAAGGTTGTGGGACTCGAGGAACGCTGGATATTCAGAAAACGCTTAGACGCTGCAACGGCTAGGGTTTGTTTGTCAAAGACTACATCTATAAGAAGGAAAAAGAAGGGAAAAAAACAAAAAACAAAAAACACACAAACTCAGAAACACAAAAGAGAAAAGAAGCAAGAAAAAGAAAAAAAAAGTGAGAAATCAAATGGCTTCTTCCTACCCCTTTTCGTTAGATCTCAACCTAGCTCCACCGACTCAGACACGAGGCCAAGCAGTAGCACCAGTATGGATGCCCTACTTTGCCTCCGCACGGGGGCCTGTGACTGTCAATGACTCAATACTCCTGGACAACGATGTTGCCATTGGAGTTTGCAGAAATTTAGTGACTCCCAAAGATATACGTGTGTTCGGGACAAGGGATGACAACCGGGTCACGAGTGATGCCCTGGCACTGAGCGTGCAGAGTACAGCATGTGTCGCAAGTTTGGGTCATCGCCTACTTGCGAAGTCCCATGAGGTAGAGGTGCTTAAAGCTCAGTTGGCGGCGGAGCGAAGTTTGGTTGAAGACTGTCAGAGTGCTATAAAAAGCTTGAAAAGGGAGAGGTCAAGGATTGTGGAGGTGAATCGACACCAGCTAGATGTTGCGTAGATTTAGCTCCACCAAAATGGATTAAGCTGCATCCTCAACTTGTGATACTCGCAAGTGCACGAACCGTTGGTAGTATAGCATATGTAAGTGCGAGGTCGATTCCACAGGGATTGGTGATTGAATGATCCAATTTAGTTTCCCTACACAAAATAGAAACAAAAACAAAGAACATAAAACAAGGAAGAAAGAAATAAGTAACTCAAGCAAATAAGTTCCCAAGTTCAATTTAGATTAATGGATTGATTCTAGCTAAAGTATGATTAAGCCATGGTGTGTGGTCATAACCTTGTGTTCCTAATTCCCTAATTTGATCATTTGTTGTCTAACCTAAAATTAAGCATTAGGAACCCATTAAGCATAGAAGAACATTTTAAACAACCAAGTATGTATCTAATCCCTGTTGTCGAATGTCCATACATACTCTTCCTATTCATAGTTCAATTCGAATTAAAGCATGGTGTATACTCTTAATTCAAACCAAGATAGCTAACATGCAAGCCTAAATGGTGATCAATCATTCAAACTAGCATATTAACTTATAAGCATAATGAATAAGAACAAAAACCATAATTGAAACTTGGAAACTAATTCAACTTGAAAACTTAAGAAAAGAATTTACATAACAAAGAAAAATAAATTACAACTAAGAAAACATTAAGGAAACTAAGAGAACTTTGAGGAAGAAAGGAAGTGTTTGAGAACTTTGAGGAGGGAGAAGAAAGTGTTTGGGAACTTTAGAGAATTTTGGAAGAACATGTGTTTGAGAGCTTTGAGGATTTTGGAAGGGAATGTGTTTAAGACATGGGGAATTTGGAAGAGAGTGTTTGAGAACTTGGAGGATTTGGAGAAGAAAGTAGAGAGGTGTTTTGAGAGCTTTGTGGATTTTGGAAGAGAGTGTTTAGGAACTTTGAGAATTTGGAAGAGAGTGGTTGAGAACTTGGAGGATGTTTGTGAACTTGGAGAATTTGAGAACTTAGGGAAGGAAGAGAAATGTGTTTGTGAAGTGTTTGAGACATGGAGACTTTTGGAAGAGAAGGGAAGTAGAGAGATGTTTGAGAACTTTGAGGATTTTGGAAGAACATGTGTTTGAAAGCTTTAGAGAATTAGAAGAAGAGAAAGGAAAAGTGTTTGATATTTAGTACAAAGAAAATTTAATAGAATGATCTTATTACAACAATTGAGAACTACAAAGGGAAACTAAGAGAATTTGAGGGAGAGAAGGGAAGGGAGCTCTAGAGAAGTGTTTGAGAGCTCCCCCCCCCTTGGGGTGTTTTTACAAGCTTAGAGAACTTCCCTATTTATAGGCCTAGGGGAAGTGAAAATCTGAATTCAATATGGCTAATGCATACAACACTTGTTTTATAAAATCTGAAATGGTTGATGCACTTGTATTAGAAAATCTAAATTGGGTGATGCACTTGTATTAGAAAATCTTGAATTGGTTGATGCACTTCACCAATAGATCCCACCAGCAGCCCTAGCTCATCTTCATGTCACCATGACCAAGCTTCCAACCAGAAATGATAGCTCATACCTAGCTCACCATGACCAAGCATCCAACCAGCACATGCTGAGGTCAGCATGACCAGCAACTTCAAGGGCTTACAACTTGGGCTTCTCTTAATCAAATTAAGACTTTAAGCACTCAAACTTGAAGTTCAGAATGTCTTCTTTCCAGCCATATATCATTTGGGCCAATCCAAGGTCGGAGGAGGAAGTTAAGGCCAAAACAAATTGCTAACTCATTTTGCGCGTTGATAAGATCCATCCTGAGCATGGTTCTGTGTTTGCTAGGTAACGGACTCCAGATTTATCCAATGGGGCTGAATTTTGGATATGTTATAGGACACACCAATTGGAACAACTTTCATGAAGAATGTGGCCTCATTCGAGCTATGTAGGTTGTTGAAACAAAGCTTGCAATATGACCTACGGAACTGGACTGGCAGGGGGCTGTAGCCAAAATGAGTTTGTCTTTAAGCTCTTCATCCATTCATCCAAATTAGGCCTTAACATGCTTGAATTGCATGAATTATGCTCTCTAAAGCCATCATTATTACCTAAAGCTCAATGAACTGAAAGATAAACACAAAAAGGATTAAAAGCACAAGTTTAACTCAAAAACATAACCAAATCATAAGCTAGAAGGGTAAGAAATAATATACAATTATGAACCGATCAGCTTCTCAAGTCAAACAAGTATTTTTTGTTGACGACCCGATGCATCATGGTTGGTCGGTAGTGTTATCAGCGCCTAATAGAGAATATAATGATGATGTTATTGGTGATGATGTCTTAGGTGATGTGAGAATTGAGTGTGAGCCATTTACTAGAGGGATGCCAAATGTTGACACATTTGATGAACTAGTGGGTGAGTTTGGGAGTCAAAATATTCGAGATGGGTGTGAAGATATATGGATTGAATGATGCTCTTGTAATTTATGAAATTATTTATGCCCTAAACAGCACTACTGTATGACATTAATTTTGCAATAAATTGTAATGTGTTTTCTTCACTTTCATTATGCAGGTTTTGGACACAAAACAATCAGTACATAAAATACTGGTTCAGTATTATAAAACGACGGTCCTTATAAAACTGTGAAAAACATACGTCTGTTGCCATAAAATTGTCAATCAAAAACGACGTTTTGGAGCATTCAACGACGGCATTGAATTAACCGACGTCTAAAAGCGAACTAAAAGTGAAAAAAGACGACGTTATTGTGAAACAGTTATTAACGATATCACGTCGGAGAAGGATAAAGAGCCGACATGTAATTACAAATAACATGACTTCAGTACAATAATACCGACGTCTAAAAGGACAGATATCGAACCTGAACGTTACAAAAGACGACGTCTTGGATGGATTAGACGACTATTATTTTACTAAAGACGACGTATAAATAGAGAAACACGGCTGTCTTTTACATGATCACGACGTTGTATATCACATACTACGTCGTTTATAGAAATAAATATGTCGTAAGTCATGAGCCTAACATATTTTCCATGTCGGTTATGTAAATATATAAGACGTAGTAAATATTAATAACGTCGTATTTTATTTATTTAAAGACGTAGTATATACATACACACGACTGCGTTTGTATAAAATAGGTCGTCTATTCTTCTAAATGAAAATTTTTTGGTTCATTTTTCAGTATACAGACGTCGGTTGTTTTTGTAAATGACGTTGTTTATTATAACAACGACGGTGATTTACCTTAACCGCTATTTCCACGTCAATATTAATGGAAAAAGTGAAGTAACAATACTATTTCACGACGGTTATATAAATATATTCGACGTCGTATGATTTAATAACGTCATATTTTATTTATTTAAAGACGTAGTGTTTTCTTTTACACGACGAATGTTATATAAAATAAGTCGTCTATTCTTCTCCATGACAATTTTTTGGTTCATTTTTCAGTGTACAGACGTCGGTTTTTTTTTGTAAATGACGTTATTTGTTATAACAACGACGGTGATTTACCCTAACCGCTATTTCCACGTCAATATTAATGTAAAAAAACGAAGTGGCATTACTATTGCACGACGGTTATATAAATACATTGGACGTCGTATGATTTAATAACGTCATATTTTATTTATTTAAAGACGTATTGTATTCTTTTACACGACGGAGGTTGTATAAAATAGGTCGTCTATTCTTCTCCAGGACAATTTTTTGGTTCATTTTTCAGTATACAGACGTCGGTTGTTTGGTTGTTAATGACGTTGTTTGTTATAACAACGACGGTGATTTCGCGTCGTGGTTTTACTTTGCAAAAGACGTCGATCGATTTTACGACGGTTTGAAAACCAAATTCACGACGGTGAATTCCCGTCGTCTTTTGCCTTTTTTGTAGTAGTGTCTCTATAAAATTTCAACTCCAACCATACTCCTTAGTTTAAAGAGTCATAAATGTTTTAAATATTTTTTTAATTCAATTTTTGAATAAAGTGTAGATACAAAAGCAACAATAAAAAATACTTGGCATTAAATAAATGCATAAAATAATATTAAATATAGAAACATTTAATTATAGGTAGTCACTAAGAGTCCTTTCTCTCTCCTCAGATTTAGGAGCTCTTAGAGCATCCACAATGGGCTCCCTAAACCACCTCCTTAGACAAATTTTAGGGAGGAATTATAAAAATGCAACTCCAACCATGCTCCCTATCCACCTCCTAAAATATGGAGTCCTCTAGGAGCTCCTAAATTGGAGGAGAGAGAAAGGACTCCTAGTGGTTCTCTATAATTTAATGTTGCTTTATTTAATGAGTATTTCAAACCTTTATTTAATGTTAACTTTTTTTTTTTTTTAATAGAGATGGACCAATAAAAGAAGAGTTATAGCATTTATGACTCTCCAAATTAGGGAGTATGGTTGGAGTTGAAATTTTTAGAGAGCTCCTAAAATAGCTTTCTTATATTTTTAGCTAAATTTTAGCTAAGAAATAGAGAGCATCATTGTGGATGCTCTTAAAGATCTCCCTATTTTAGGAGCTCCTAGAGATCTCTCTATTTTAGGAGCTGGATAGCATGCTTGGAGGTGGGTTTTTTCAATTCCTCCCTAAATTTTAGCTAAGGGGGTGATTTAAGGAGCCTATTGTGGATGCTCTGATAGGCGTGTGGTGGCTGGCCAACTCCTTAATTATGGGAAAGGGAATTAGATTAACTTCAAGAGCAAGGAAGTAATTGTCTTTTCTTTTTTTCTTTTCTGTTTTGTTTTTGTTTTTTAGCTTTTGGTCAAGAAATTATAATGACTGACTTAATATTTAAGCTACGTAATAACAGTTAGTACTATTAGCTAGGTCTATAAATAGGTCTTTATACTTAAGCAATGTGGTAGATAGACACACAAACACACACTCTAGGTCTTTATCAAGTTGTCAATGGCAACCTCCAACTGTGCTGTTAGTTTGAAGCTTCTAATTGATACAAAACAACAAAAGGTTTTGTTTGCTGAAGCAGGCAAAGACTTTGTGGACTTTCTTTTCACTCTTCTATCTTTGCCTCTTGGCACTATCATTAGGCTTCTCTCCCAGGATGAAATGGTTGGCAGCTTGGGAAGGCTTTATGGGAGCCTTGAAACCCTAAGTGACATATACATGCAGCCTAACCTTAACAAGGACACTCTACTCAAACCAAAGGCTCAAGTTGCTGGACAACAACCTAGTACTTTCCTTATTAATATGCTCATCACCAACGATGGATATTCGTCTAGTACTAAAAAGTTGTACGTGTGTCGTTCGTGTCGAAACTACAGCGGCCGGCCCTACTATGTCTCCGACGACCCTAAGGCCCTCTGTCCACAGTGCATCAATACCACTATTTCCACCCAGGCAATTTACGTTGCTCCGCCAAATTCTACTACGGGAGGAGAAACTTCGTCGGGCAAGGGAGGCTACGTGAAAGGTGTTGTTACGTACATGATAACGGATGATTTGGAAGTGAAGCCTGTGTCTACCATTTCATGTATTGCTGTGCTTAACAAGTTCAATGTTAAGGATGTTAGTGCCCTTGAAGAAAAGGTGGTTCATCTTGGCATGCAAGAGGTCCGAATATTTTAATTAATTTCTTACTATATTCTAAATATATTCTACTTTGCGATAATTAATTAAATGTTACTAATTTTACGATGTTCAGTTCATGCTCACTAATGTTTTTCAGCCTCTATTTTCTCATATATTAATTTTGTTTTGATTTAATCTAATTTTACGCAAATTAATATGCTGCTACTATGCTATATATAATATTTACTCAGAACTAGATAATTAAGTGTTTTGCTCTTTTAGGGTGTGCTATTGCTAAAGGCATCGTTGCAGTCAAAGTCAGTTCTCACCAATGTGTTCCTTGGGAAAAAATAAGCAGTCTGAACCAATGGCGGAGCTAGAAGCAGATGATGCTTAAGAAATAATGAGTTTTTCATGGAGGGGGACCACGGCCATGGCAGGCCTGCATGTGGCTCATTTCAACTTTGCAGCCTCCAAGTACTACTACTGGAATTGGAATTTTGCAGCTTCTCTAAGATGCATATATATATATATATATATATTGGTTCTGCAATTCGAAGCGGATCGTTTTGTTTTGTGTTGTTATTTTTGAGGTGCCTCTGGTGCGTAGATCAAACGTTTAACGGAGTGGTTTTGGATTTCAAACTTTTCTTTTCTTTTAATGCTCTTCTGGATTCTCAAAGGATGTGCTTACTTTTTTTTTATAATTAGGTTTTGCATGGCTTGAGGTGCAAGATAATGATATTGAAGAAAATGTAGTAAAGTTTCTGGTAAAAATAATTTGTGTTTATCGGGTAATATAAATTAGCATGTCAACAAAATGAAAATTCAAAAGACCCTTGCCCTCTTTAAAAGAGTAATACTAGGGACATCGATTTATTACAACTAATTTTTTTTTCTTCGTAGCACAAGCGATTGGGGGAGGGATTTACACAATATTACAACTTTTTAAGATATTAACTGATATGCTAATGTTTCGTATGTTTTTTGTCTAGGCACACACTAAATCTTATTTATACACTGCAAGTAAAAATTGCCCCATTAAGTGATGACAACCAACATTTGGTGTAATAACTTTTGATGCATAATGAAAAAAAATAAAATAAAAGGTTGTGGTGCATAGACCCAATAGTAATTGATGCTTTTCACTTACACTCAAAATTAGGACCCATGGTGAAGCAAGTTTTATATATATATATATATATTTTATTGTTACTTTATTTTTTTTTACATGAACCTAAAACCATTCCAACCTTCTGAAATTGGTATCTACAGCTTCTTCTCTTAAAATCAGAACCAGTTTTTACTCAAATGAAAAAAGAGATATTTAGTCGTATACCCATTCTTAGCACTAAAACTATAAATAAACCATACACCATTTAATTTCTATAAACAAACCAAAAAAAAAACCCAAAAAATGATAACTGGCCCTATTGAATTTAATTTTGATTATTAAATTACTTTGATGCCCTATTGAGTGTTTTGGGCTTTTTTATGAGGTTTTGGGGCTGGGTTTGTTTTAAGAAATCAATGACAGTTTTGTAATTTAAAAGAAGTTAAAAGCCTCTTTGTTATGTTGTAATGGGCTTTGGGTGTATTTATAAAGTCCATTTCATATAGGGTTTTATTTATAATTTGGGCCCCTATATTGGATGTAATAGTGAATCTCCCATGAAAAATATGAGAGATACCAATGGGTTCCCACCACAATAGTGGTGGCTTCCCCCTTCCCCCGCACCCCAACCTTAAAAAAAAGATGAGAGATGAAAATTTTAAATCATGACATCAACGTATATATCAAAGATAATCTTCACAATAAAGATCAATGAAAACCCATTTTCTCAAAATGACCATCAAACCATGTTGAAGAAATTACTAGAGATTCTAAAGGAAAAATGTGATTTTGTAGATGATATGCAATTGAGACAAAACCATATTAAAATTGAATCTTTAGATTTGAAAACAATGAAAACTCATTTTCTAAGTGTTAGGTGAAGACCCACAGCTGAAAAGAAACAAGTGAAAATTAAAATTAACCAGACAGTGTTACATGATCACTTAAACTGAATCGTCAAAATACGTGCACAGAAAATTAGTGCAGATGACTAGTGAGAGTGCACTAGGCATGCATCTGAGTATAAAAACTGTACGTTTTATATAGAATCTAGTGCAATGCATGAACTATAGTTATCTAGGAATAAAAACTGCCAGAATTAAACAAGAATGTCATGCCAATGTATGCTTTACCTTTGGAGATCATGAGTTTCAGCTTGTATCAACTTTGAGATGACTATATGTCTTGTTTACACCATAATCAATCGAGCATATCTAGGACCAAAACGACTAGCACCAAGGCAGACACGCCTTCTTCCCTGTCGAAGGAAGACACTCTTCCAAAGTGGCAGACACCTGCCGAAGCTCCCGACTGCCAAAGCTCCTAATCTCCGAGACACGTGTCGACATCACAACAGCTTGCACAAAATCCCACATCGAAACTTTGTGCAAGCCTTCCATTTTCACCTCCCTATAAATAGGGAACAGTACCCAAAACGAAGGGGGTAACTAATTTCTCACCTTTACAGTTACTCTGCCAACATTACCACTCTTAACTGACTTAAGCATCGGAGAGCCTTCGGCCGGCACCATACCGGTGTTCGAAGTTTAACAACTGCTTCTCCTACTTTGTCTTCTATAGGTCACTCAATTGCCGAAGGACCTAACCTTCTTCCCTGCTGAAGAAGATCCCCTTCTCCCTAAGTTGACCTCCCAAAAGGAGCATCAACAGTTTGGCGCCGTCTGTGGGAAATCGACTCTTATCAAGCCTCGTCGCCTCTTCTTCACCCCGCATTCTGGTATGCTGAGCGAGGCAAGTATCGATACCCAGCACCACACCCCTCGTGGGGAGTCCTCCCGAAGGAAACCTTCGGCAGAAGGAGATCCTCAAGCGGAGGTGGAGCGTCTCCATGCCAGCGTCGCGAAGATGTCTGAGAACTACGAACAAATCCGCACAAAAAATGTGGAACTGGAGCACGACTGCCGAGCCCTGAAACGCAGTCTGGAAGGCAAAGGCCACCAATTCGCCCAGCAAGACCACTCCCAGGACATTAGGCACACCCAACTGAACCATCCACTTATCTCCCGTCATAGCTCTCCCATACAAAATAGGCCTGACAAAGGCAAGGGTCACCTCCACCCAGAGATAACCAAATCGAAATTTCTCCATGTTCCCCCGCCAAAAGGCCAACCCGACGCCCCAACTAAAGTCTATAGGGACTGTAGGCACCGTATCTCTGAGCGTCGACCAGACCCAATCCAAATTAATGTAGACCTCCACAACCCAAAGGTAACTCAACTTAGGCCCCTGCCAAAGCCCACCCATGCAGCCACGACGGAAGAGGTTGGAGACTTAGACGATTGGGAACCTTATAACCCTGAGGACTAGGAAACCGACTGTTCCGAAGACTTTTAGGGATGGGAAGATTATCTAACCCCACCTACCCAACCTCATAGGTCTTCGGCACCCACGCTCTTCCACATGCTGACCCAGCCATGCGCCTCCTCTTTGAGAAGGTCCGACGCCTGAAAAGCAAGCAGCATCGCAGCCACCAGCCCCTCTGGGCGAAACCACGCCCTGAGCCCTTTACCGAATGTATCCTAAATTACCATCAGGAGAAGGACATTCAGCCGCTCCGCATCGCCTTCTGCACTGGCACGGAGGATTCTCTCACCCCATATCCACTCCTTCCAGTCTGCCCTTGGATGCAAGGGCCTCAGTGATGAAAGAATGTGTCTTCTCTTCTCTTCTACCCTCAGCGGCGCTACTCTAAATTGGTTCTACCGGTTAAACCTTAGGACTATAAACTCCTTTGATAGCTTGAAACAAACCTTCCTCGACCACTTCATGATCCAGACTGATCGCTTGTACTTCGCGAACGACTTGTACATGCTTCAGCAGGGTGAGGAAGAACCCCTTCGGGAGTATGCAGCCTGCTTCAGCCACGAGTACTCTCGTTGCCCATATACCGATGATCGGGTTGCCTTCGGCGCTTTCAATAGTGGCTTCAGCGAGTCCAATTTTCGGTACTTGGTCCATAGCAACCCTTGGAACACATTTGCGGAACTGATGAAACAGGCAGCAGTTCACGCCAAGGCTGAATACTTCAACTCCAAGCGTGGCCCAACCACCTATGCACGCAGCACCTTTGGTGATCCTCCACCTGCTTTGGCACCTACCTCAACCCCACCCCCAGCAGTCTGTTCTCGCCCTAGATAACCAAGGTGCCCCGCACTAAAAAAGGAAGGATAGCTACCAGCATACCTTCAGTAGTAGTAAGCGTGGCAGACATGGCAACCATCACCAGTCCAGCGGAGGCAACCCCCCCAGGACAAGTGAGCGGACTTCACTCCCCTTCACACCCAAGCCTAGGTTCGAGGTCTTCACCACCCTCAACACCACCTATGAGAATGTCCTGGTGCATGAGGCACCAATGATACCCAAGCCTCCCCCCAGAAGACAAACCAGCAAGCCTATGCCAAACACAGGTGTCTTCTGTCGCTTTCATCAGTTCAGTGGCCATGACACTGAATCTTGTATTACCTTGCTCAACATCATTGAGGGACTCATCATGGAGGGGAAACTGGATAAATATGTGCACAATCTCCCACCCCCACCTAACCCTCACCAACGGCAGATTAACATGATCTCCACCATCAGTGGTGGCCCCACATTAGCCGGATCCTCCAACAACTCCATCAAACATTATGTTCGCTCTTCCTACGCGCACCAAGTCTTCAGCACCGAGCAGGGACGCATTCCGAAGACGCAAAAGACAGGTTGGGCCCTCATTACCTTCTGCGAAGAGGAAGAAGGTGGTGTTATTCTCCCCCATGACGACCCACTAATTATCCGGGCGGACATCTCTAACTTCGACGTTGGGCGTATCCTGGTGGACACTAGCAACTCGGTTAGTGTGATGTTTGCTGATGCCTTCAACGAACTCCAGTTCCCCGCTCACTTGCTCGACGGAAGCATCACACCCCTTGTGACTCATAGGTTGTGAGCTTATCTGGCGATGTAGTTCAACCCATCGGCAGCATCCATCTCCCTATATCTATTGGTTCAGCACCCCAGCGGGCAACCATCACCACTCCCTTCCTTATCGTGGATTGTCCCACAGCCTACAATGTCATCCTCGACCGCCCAGCCTTGGCACAAATGAAGGTATTCGTCTCCACACATATGCTACTACTGAAGTTCCCCACCCCCCATGGCACAGGCACGGTGCGCGGCTACCAACTGGGCGCTCGAAGCTGCTATGCTTCGGCAATCAAATCCACCAGTCGCCAAACCAAGGGTCAAGCCCTTACGGTAACCAAGGCCCCAGCCCCTTCTCTAGCTGGAACTGAACGACCTGAGGACACTCAGGAGGAATCCGTCACTCAACAGGACGAACCCGTGGAAGACCTTGAGCTTGTTAGCCTCCATGACGACGTCCCGGATCGACAAGTTCGGATCGGCACCTCCCTCTCACAGGAGCTTCGCTCTGACCTCGTAGCTTTCCTTCGCCTTAACTCCGAGGTCTTCGCCTGGTCCTACAACGACATGCCTGGCATATCAGTTGATGTCATTTCTCATCGGCTCAGCATTAATCCTGCCATCCGACCCGTTCGGCAAAAGCGTCATGTCTACGACCCAGAGAGGTACGAAGCCATGGAGGCGGAAGTGGACAAGCTGAGCAGTATTGGATTCATCAAGGAAGTTGACTATCCCACCTGGCTAGCTAATGTAGTGATGGTCCGCAAACCAAAGAAGGGCTGGCGCATGTGTGTGGACTACACCAACCTCAATCGGGCTTGTCCAAAGGATAGCTTCCCCCTACCTAGAATAGACCAACTTGTGGACGCCATGGCCGGCCATACCCTTCTTAGCTTCGTGGATGCCTATTCTGGGTACAACTAGATCTTCATACACCCTGATGACCAAGCCCACACCTCCTTCATTACAGATCGTGGTCTCTATTGTTACAAGTATGGCTGTCAATGGGTCGTGTCGTGTCAAACTTTTAAACGTGTCAAGAAACCCCAACCCAAACACGACCCATTTATTAATCGTGTCAGGAAATGCAAACCCAAACCCAACCTGTTTATAAACAGGTTGACACGACACGACCCATTTGTAACCCGTTTACTAAACAGATTGATGATGGATGTTCAGAAGAGGAAGAGGGCCACGGAGCCGCAATGTTGTCATTAAGATCACAAATGAAGCTGATTCCCAAAGTTATATAATAAGTTGCATCTGAAGGCAAGCTTGGCAGAAGGCAGAGAATCTATAATGCAAAACTCTAAGAGTAATAATATTTTCAAGAAATAAATCTGTTGGTAGAGAATCAATTAGCAGATTCATCGAGGATTAAACACCCAAATCCTTGTTTTAATTAATAACAACAGAATAAAAAGCCTTGATGATAGAACCCCCAATCGATTGATAAGCTAATAATAAATCAAAAAGTTTAAAGCCCAAAAAAACAGGCTCAGTCTCAGGCTCAGCCGGTGTTGGAGCCAGAGCAGGCGCTGATGGCTGTGGTTGAACGGGAAGAGGCTGGGGGGCGATGGCGGGTGCAGATGCCAGATCAGGAGCGGGTTATGGATGCTGGGCTGGTGCTATCGCACCCAAAACAGGTGCTGATGTCGGGGTTGGTGGGGGTGCCAGCCAGAGCAGGCGCTGAATGGGGAGGCGAGGGGTTAAGATGGCAACATGAGCTGGAGATTCCGTATGGGCCTGAGAGATGCAGATGAGGGAGGGAGAGACGGCTGTGAGTTTTTTGGTTTTGGAATGTGATAGTCTGATAGAGAGAAATTTTACATTATATATGTGGGTTGACCTAGGGTTTTAATCGGGTTGCTGTAAGCAGGTTATTGGGTTTCAAATTAAATGGGTTTGGTAATATTACTATACATATTACCTTATTTCTATCTCCAACATTTAAGTAAATGTATTTTCCTTTTACTTTCATTTATTTTTATATTACTCCATTTACTTAAGTTTACAATGTAAATAAGGAAGTACCCCATATTTGGATTCAAATAAAAATACTAGAAAATCAAATTCCCACCAAATCAAAATATGAAAAATCAGTTTTAGTGCAAAATACGATTTAGGCTAGAAATAATGGCTCATATATATACTTCATACTAAAATCTCATAAAATCAAGTTTTCTTAATTGATGTGTAAGGAATAAAAACCGCCAAAAATTATCTTGAGAAAATGATTATTCCGAAAAACCATTTTTCATACTTAGTAAATATTGCACCTCCGCTAAAAAAGTGATATGATACAAATTTTATAAGTTATACGAAATTTCTTTTGGGATTAGGGTTTATGGATTAGAGTTTAGAGTTTAGAGTTTAGAGTTTAAAGTTTAGAGTTTATGGTTTAGGGTTTAGGGTTTAGGGTTTATGGTTAGGGTTTAGGGTTTAGGGTTTAGGGCTTACAAGGTAATGCCCTTCGGCCTAAAAAACATTGGCGCCACTTATCAGCGCCTTGTGAACAACATCTTTGCCCCGCTGATCGACAACACTATGGAAGTTTATGTGGATGATATGCTGGTTAAGAGTCGCACCGCTGACCAACATATCCCAAACCTCTCTGCTATGTTCGCCATCCTAAAGCAGTACAGAATGAGACTCAACCCCACGAAGTGCGCCTTTGGCGTGGCTTCAGGAAAATTTCTCGGCTTCATGATCAGCTAGCGGGGTATTGAGGCTAATCCAGAAAAGGTCCAGGCAATCTTAAACATAAAGGTGCCGAGGACGGTCAAGGACATCCAGAGCCTAACCGGGCACGTCGCAGCCCTCACCAGGTTTATCTCAAAGGCTACTGATCGTTGCGCTCCCTTCTTCAAAGCTCTCAAGGGCACTAAGCGTAACATCACCTGGACCCCCAGAGTGTGACACAGCTTTTAGCAAGCTCAAGGAGTACATGAGTCAAGCCCATTTGTTGTCAACCCTCGAGCCTGAAGACATCCTCACGATTTGCCTATCCCTCTCGGCCACGACAGTTAGTTCAGTGCTCATCCTGCCTCATGAAGGTGCTGAACACTCGGTGCATTATGTCAGCAAGGCATTACAGGATGCCGAGGTTCGGTACCCAGACATTGAGAAACTGGCCTTCTCACTGGTAGTTTCGGCCCGACGCCTGAGACCTTATTTCCAGGCGCATATCGTTCATGTCCTCACCAACCAACCACTCAGACAAGTATTGCAGAAGTCAGAGACTTCTGGTAGACTGGTCAAGTGGGCCATCGAGCTTGGCGAATTTGATATCCACTATAAGCCACGCCCAGCTACCAAGGGATAGGTTGTCGCAGACTTCATCTCTGAGTTCACAGAACCCCAAGCTTCAGCTGTCACCCAGCTCATTATCAAACCCACTCTTCCCTCGAACCTGGTCCACATCGCCAGCAATGGCACCCTTGACCTTACCCAGCCCTTGTGGACCTTATATGTGGATGGCTCCTCTAATGCCCAGGAATGTGGGGCCGGCCTCGTTCTTATATCACCAGATAAGGTCGTCCTTGAGTATGCCCTCCGCTTTCAATTCCATGCCTCCAACAATGCGGCTGAGTATGAAGCACTCTTAGCTGGCCTTCGGCTAGCCAAGGAGATGGACGCTAAACAAATCCAGATATTCAGTGACTCTAAGCTCGTTGTTCATCAAGTCAACCAGGACTTCACTGCCAAAGACATCTCTATGACAGCATATCTTCAGCATATCCGTTACCTGTTGACAAATTTTGATGCTTATCTCATTAGCCAAGTACCACGCTCCGAGAACAGCCATGCTGATGCCCTAGCCAGGCTAGCCTCGACATTGGACCAGGGCATCTGCCGGAACATCCACATCGAATTCTTGGATCGCCCTAGCACACAAACCCCACTTATCTGTACCATTAATCACAACCCTACTTGGATGGACCCCATCTTTCAATTCCTACAGAACCAGACACTACCTGCTGATCCTGCTGACGCACGGTGTGTTTTTTATCGCTCCACTCGATACCTAATCATCAATGGCTCTCTATATAAGCGTGGCTTCAGCCTTCCTTACCTTCGGTATCTTACTCCGGAGGAAGGTAACTATGTCCTTCGGGAGATCCATGAGGGCATCTGCGGCAATCATTTAGGCGCTTGCTCACTAGCGCATAAGGCCATTCGACAAGGATACTTCTGGCCTTCACTTCATACTGATGCCCAGGCCTTCACCCAGAAGTGCGATAAGTGTCAGCGATTCACCAACATCCCACAACTTCCAGCTGAACCATTGACAGCCATGGTCAGTCCTTGGCCATTCGCCCAATGGGGACTTGACCTCATTGGACCTATGCCTGAGGGCAAGGGCCAGGTCAAGTACACGGTTGTTGTTGTTGACTACTTTACCAAGTGGGCTGAAGTTGAAGCCTTAGCTACCATCACCACAGCTCGCATCGAAGCGTTCGTTTGGCAGAACATCGTATGTCGCTTCGGCATCCTCCATACCATTGTCACAAACAACAGCCGGCAATTTGACAATGCCAAATTCAAGCAATTTTGTTCCAACTTGAAGATACGTCTTTGCTTCGCCTCCCCAGCCCATCCTCAGTCCAATGGTCAAGTCGAAGTTGTGAACAAAATCATCAAGAAAACTTTGAAGACCAAACTTGACAAAGCCAAGGGTTGCTGGCCAGAGTTACTCCCAGAAGTTCTCTGGTCCTACCACACCACCTTCCGTACCTCCACAGGGGAAACGCCCTTCTCCCTCTCCTTTGGTACCGAGGTCGTGGCCCCAGTTGAGATTGGTCAGCCCACATACCGAACGTCCACTTATGATGCCGAAGCCAATGACGAGCAGCTAGCGCTGAACCTCGACTTCATTGATGAGCTTCGTGACCAATCCAACGTGCGCAACGTCGCATACAAACAGAGTATCGCCAAGTACTATGACTCCCAAGTCAAAACCCGTACTTTCAAGACTGGGGACTGGGTTATGCGCAAGGTTTCCTTGGCCACCAAAATCCCTACCGAAGGTACCTTGGGTCCTACGTGGGAAGGTCCCTATGAGATTACCAAAGTCTGCCGTCCTGGCACTTACCAACTTCGTGATCCCAAGGGCAAGACCTTGCCCCATCCTTGGAACACTAATCACCTCAAGTACTACTTTAAGTAAACACACCTAGACCCTAGGACAATATGTTTTCTTAAACTTTGGTATCGAGCCTTGACTCAACCATCTCTTGTACCTTTTGCCTCTCGGCACTTATCTAATGAAATGCCTGACCTTGGCTAATTCTTACCAATCACATGATTATCATTTTACTAACCATAACCGATATCAAATGACAACAAGTCTAATATCATAGCAAATCAACATACACTTGCCCCAAGCAAGGCAAAATGTTCATACAAAGCAAAAACAAACATCAAGTCCCAAAAATAACTAAGGTACATAAGGAAGGCAACGCCTTCAAGTCTAGGCAGAAGCGGCATCCGCGGTGGCCGGCTCTGACTCTGGCACAGCGGCAGTGGCATCGATAGTGGGACTAGGTGTAGGAGGCTGGCCACTGGTGTCAAAGTTGATCTCAACGGAAGGGTTGAACCTCGCCAGTCTCTCCTCCCAGCGAAGCTGCTCATCCACCCACCGGTCCATGATGTAACTCCTCAACTCCTCTGACGATCGGAACGACTCGACCGCTTCGGCACGAGCAGCAGCTACCTCCTCGGCCTTCGACCGTTTCATCTCTTCCACCTCTTTGGCCAGCTCCGCCTTTTGCAACAACAAGGTGTTGCTCTCTCGAATGGCCTCATGCGCCTCCGCCATCTTGCTCTTGGCCAGCTCATCACGCTTTTTAAGCCTCTGAATCTCCTTATCTACCTTAGTCATGTTGACATACATCTCGCCAAAGGCCTACAACACAAAGCATCATCAGTCAGAGCAAACTAGAATGATAAGAACAAATTCATAAACAGATATCACTTACATAAGCAGACATGAGAATTGTCTTCTGGGCCCAATCTGCAAAGTTGGAGGCCTGCGTCCTAGCCAGAGCCTCATGGTCACTCTTCACGCCTTCCAGGAAGACGTTCACCAAAGGTACCTCATGCCGATGCATGGCTAGGTTCACCTCCTTCTTCTGCTGACACAGCTTACCGAAGTTTACCTTCTCCATCCCCTCAACAAAAATATCCTCTACACCAAATGGGAGCTTTGGCAGCGCCTGCAAATTAAAGGGGGGAAGCCTAGGCCCTGCCCCCATCACACTCTGGTGAGCTTCCTCCAACGCATTCCTCTTCCCCAGCACGTCGGTAACCAGCCCCTCATCGTCACCCCTGGGCCGCTTCCCAGCCGCCTGCTGGCCACCCCCCTTCTCTCCCTTCTTGGCTCGAGACTCCCTCAGCCGCCTCTGCATCTCGGCCTCATCAATATCCACCACAACCTTCGTGCCTCCCTTTATAACACCTGCCACTGCACATCAAAAGCTAAGTTAGTCACAATTACAAAAAGGAATCAGAAGACAAACAACAAAGGTGACCTGGGTATTTACTTCCTTGCAACAGTCCGGACTCAAACAGGTTCTTCTGAGTGACTAAGTTTCGGTACTCACGCTCGGTCTCTGACAACAGTGACCTCACCTTCTCAACTTCCTCTTCTTGCTCCTTGGCAATTGGTCCCCACTTCACCGAACCTGCAACAAAGGTTATATACTACTCAGCCATTTAGACTTGCACAAGCAACAATGGAGAACCAAGAGTGAACACAACAAAACAGTAATTAGTCTTAAAGGATGGGACCAAGGACCTATAGACTGGAAGTAGGTAGGAATGTGTTTGGCAACGGTCTTCCTTGGGGGACACTCCCAATCACCATAGGCCAAGCATCACCTGTTCTTCCAGGACTTCTAATTAGAAGGCATGTCACCGATAAAATAATCCATATCTTTTGCCTTTCGGCAATTGGCTTGTACCCAGCCAAAACTTCCTTGTTGCTTCGAAATTGAGTACAAGTACATGAACTGCTCAAATGTTGGCTCATCCAACCCAACCAACCACTAGGCAATGTAAATCCCATGAAGAAGAATCCAAAAGTTTGGATTATATTGCCCTGGCGCATACCCTAGCCTAGCCAACATCATCTGCACCCAAGGATGAAACGGTAGTCTGAAGTCATGTTGGTACATTTCTGTAAAAATCAACACTGAGCCCTCTGGAGGATATCTAACCACATCAGCTGCAGTGAGTAATCTTAAGCCTACATAAGGTGGAACACAATAATCTATCCGAAGCTCGGCCAACTTTACTTCTGTAAGAGTATTTCGCTTCGCCAACGGGACACCAACCCGTATGTCCACTCTCTCTGAAGCTGAAGCCACGGCTACGCCTACGGACCCAGATGGTGATGCCTGGTTACTCGAGCCCACCTCCGGTGTATGAGGCAAGGCTAGAACCCGATTAGCTATAGCCTCTAATTCCTTGTAATTCCTCTGCATCTCCTTATATGCATCTGACCCAAAGTCTACTGATGGCTCACCCCTCTCACCCTCATGCACTATCATCCTACTCTCTATAACACCTTCTACCACACCCTCTGTATGGGAACTCTCATGTTCAGAACAAACATAAAGGCTTGGCTCTAACTGGGAACTCTCACTTTCGGTATCTTCCCCACCAAAGGTCGGGGGGTCATGGCTTTCTCTATCAGAACTTTCAGACATCTACAATTTGCAGAAACAAGAAAAAGGAACTAATGCACATGCAAGAAGGATCGAAACATACATTCAACAAGTTCATATCAATGTTCAAAGTGTTTATCAAGTTCATGCTCATATTCAAAGTGTTCATCCTAATCTTCAACATGTTCATATAAAAGAGGACAATTCAATTCGAATATTCAAGGGAACGAAGGTCTAACCTTGTTTGCACCACCACGAAAGGACACCGGAAATCACCTTGGCCACAAAACCACCACGAGGTATTTCGCCGGAAATCTCCTTCTCTCCTTCTCCCTTACTTGAAATTTTTCTCAAAATCTCCAAGTGTGATGCCTTCGTCACCCGCAAGCTCCTATTTATAAAGCCCCAAGGGTACCAACGCCTCGGTTCACGAGAAAACCCTAGCACCCTTTTAGCTTCCCTCTCAAAACCATTGTACCTGCACCACAATTTGAAATTCAAAATTCAAAAAAAAAAAAATGGAGACGGAAATAACCCTTGCCGTGCAGAGGATTTAGAGGGTCAATCAAAATAACCCTTGCCAAAAGTCAACTTCCAAAAAGGCTAAGCCCAAACTCCCATAAGGCCCAACCACTCAACCTTAGCCTTACACAACCGCAAAGCCAATACATGGCCCAACTCACCAGCCCGGCGCAAAGGAGGCCCAGCCTTCTACACTTGCCTAAACCCTTTGCCTTGCTGAAGCCAGCCTTAAAATTCAACTTATACCCCTTGCCGAACGGAAGGGTGCGCCGACATTAAAGGAAAGACGCAAACATAACTCCTCTTACCAAAGGTCTAAGGGACCCAACCACCAAAATACTCCTCATCTTCCTCTTCAAAGAAGATTTTTTATATTAGTATATATATATACATATTCACCTTGTTCAGGCTCACCTACCGAATGTGGAAGGCCAAGCTCCCAACCAAAACCATACAGACCAAAACTTGCCGAAGGAGCTCACCACGGTTTCCACCTAGCTCCAACCGCGAAAACCCACACCCAAAACTGGGTTGTTACCGAAGAGCCCCAGACCCTCGCAAGCTACGGTTCCAAGCCACGATTCGTTGCTGCCGACGAAAAGGAGTTCTCCGCAAATTCTTCCCAACCCACCACTGCCGATCGGCAAGGGCTAGGCGAAAGAAATGGGGGACTCCGACCAAGCCAAAACCTCTTGCCGAAGGATCTCTACACTTGCTGCAGGAGCCGCACTGCCAAACCGATGAGCAGTGCTACAACTCCTTCCCAACTCTTCTGCTGAACGGCATGAATCTAGCCTCAACGGGACCAGCTCCAGCTCTAGCTCTAGCGCTCAACTGACCCACGACACTTCCCCAAACTTTGGTAGCTTGCCGAACGGCAGGTACTGTTCAGATTGGATGGGAAACTCGAACTCTCTCTTTTCGAACTCCTACCGAAGCCACGATGAGGCGCTGGCTCATATGCTAAACTTTGCTGAAACTTGGCGGCGCGAATAATCTTTCAAAAAACCCTAGTTCAAAGTCCCATAAATATGTCAACAACCCAGGCCTCTTGACCAAAGAAGTATGTCCAACCCAACAAAGTTTACCATCCTTTCTCACTAAAGATTTGAGAGCCCAGCTTCACGCCAATGGACTAACTCGCAAGCGGAACCGAAGGACAAGCCCAAGTTCAAGCCGGCCTACTTGCCAAACGGCAAGTGTCGGGCTGGAAGGAAAACGGCCCACAACGCCTCGAAGCCTTGTCCCACTTTTCCCTTGCAGAAGCCAAGCCCAGGCCAGTCTCTCCTCGCCGAACCCCAATCACCCTTGCCGAAGGCCCAGGTGGGTCATGAGGTTGGCCTTCTGCAACAGTCCTCTTCTCCATTTCGAATCAAGTGTGGGCCTTTATTTTCCTCTCCACGCTCCTTGCTGTTCGACAAGGAAGCTAGGATCGACAAAATGGACTCAAGCTTTGCTTCCTTACCGAAGCAATTTGAGGCCCAGCCTAACTGCCGAACCTAATCTTCGAGACACATGTCGACACCACAACAGCTTGCACAAAGTCCCACATCGAAACTTTGTGCAAGCCTTCCATTTTCACCTCCCTATAAATAGGGAATAGTACCCAAGACGAAGGGGGTAACTAATTTCTCACCTTTACAGTTACTCTGCCAACATTAACACTCTTAGCTGACTTAAGCATCGGAGAGCCTTTGGCCGACACCACACCGGTGTCCGAAGCTTAACGACTGCTTCTCCTACTTTGTCTTCTACAGGTCACTCAATTGCCGAAAGACCTAACCTTCTTCCCTGCTGAAGACGATCCCCTTCTCCCTAAGTTGACTTCCCAAAAGGAGCATCAACATGTCTAAACCCAGACTAAACATTTGAGCTTGAATCGGATTTAGAAAATTACAAGCAAAAATACAAATTTGGCAAGGAAAGCCAATACTAGCAAATCCAGAACCTAACACCTTCCTTTGTGGCGTCCACAACTTCCTTTGTAATCATAAGCAATGTTTTCCTCTAACGAAGTTAAATTTTTGAATTGAATTTGGAAACGTAGGTATATATGCTTTAAATGAGCTTCTTTTTGTTATCTTTTTCTTGTTTCTATATTTTGTTAAAGATCCATGCATAATGCATTATACGTACTGAACCTAAAGCTATAGAAGCTATGGCATAGTGGAATGTGTAGGTAATTATCAACCATGAGTACCTATCTCGACATTAGGTAAACATATATATGCATGCTCTGGTTTCTCAATACATAATTTGATATCAATCCTGTTACTTTAGCCACTTTTGTTGCCTTTAATCTCCTCATGGATCATTTGGACACAAAAAGAAAAGAGATATTTAGTCATATACCCATTCTTAGCACTAATAATATAGATAAATACTACACCATTTAATTTCTATAAACAAACCCAAAAAATGACAACTGCCCCTATTGAATTTAATTTTGATTATTAAATTACTTTGATGCCTTATTGAGTGTTTTGGGTTTTTTTTATGAGGTTTTGGGGTTGGGCTTGTTTTAAGAAATCAATGGCAGTTTTGTAATTTAAAAGAAGTTAAAAGCTTTTTTGTTATGTTGTAAATGGGCTTTGGGTGTGTTTCTAAAGTCCATTTCATATAAGGTTTTTTTTAAAATAATTTGTGCTCCTATATTGGGTATAATAGTGAATCTCCCAAAAGAAAAATCACCTCATGGATCAAATGAATTTTTTTAAAAATTTTAAATTAGTCTGAAACTTATAATTAAATCATTTACCCTTTGTTAATGAGGGAGGGGGAATTCAAACTTGGGACCTCTTCTAACATTGGAAAGAGAAGTACCACCAAACCAATAGCTAGTTGGCTATAAACATTTAAAATCACTAAAATCACTACTCAATCTACCCAATAGTAATGGAAAAAAAACCTTCTTTGTTCAAGTTTAACAATCTAATATTTACTATTAAACATTTTTACTAATTTTTCCATTGGTTATCCAATTGCACCTTCGCAGGTGTTTTAATGAATTAATTCTAATTTCATATATAGAAATTGTTACAAGATAAAATTTACAAAATCATCATTTAAAATTTCATTATTTGGGTGTCATGTCAGTAAATTATTGAAAATAATTAGAAATAAAAATTAAGTTATGGTTGGTAATACCGAATTTTTATTACGTAAACATTTATTAGAATTAAAGATTAAGAGTAGACATTTTGAATTGTTGAAACATAAGATAGAGTGAGCCCTACAAGAGTGTCCCTCAAACAAGTTATTTGAGACATTCCTCAATTGAAGTTCCAAATGAAACAACCATAGAAAATGACGTGTGTGCAAGGTACATGACTTTTTTTAGCAGAATTCTTGAAGGAGTTAGCATTAGTAGACATATTTCGAATTATGAAAGATCGAGATGACAAGTTGTAAGAACTTTCGTGCTCAATCATTAGCATTTGGTATGCTATGTGCTCTAAATAGGTAAACCCATGATATATTAACGGGAACGATGATGTTTGGCTGAGGTTAGAAGTATGTAACCAATCTTTAACTTAAAAAGTTAACTATTGATTTGCCCCCTGAACTTGTACCTAACTTTTGATTTACCCTCTATCCTTTTTTTATATAGAAAATTAAGGACACAAACTTTTTTTTTTCCGTCAATTTCCTACTTGCCGTCTAATCCTCAACATTTCATCCAATTTTATGTTAAATCATTAAAAATATTTTTTTTTGGTTGAAAAAAATAGAAAAAACAAAACCAAGAAAAAATCCACCCACAAACCCAGCGCCCCCCTCTCCCTCCCCTCTAGTTTTTTTCTCCTTCTCATCCTCTCCCCGACTCTTCTGCCCAGGCTAACCAGCCCTACCCCCAGAGATTGCAACCCATTCCCAGCGACTCCAGCTCAGCCCCTCCAACCCTCTCTCTCTCTCTCTCTCTCTCTCAACCCAGCTGTATTCTCACTCAATATTGTCGCCTCCTCCTCCAAAGGATGCAACCCTTTCCTCTCCCACTCATACCCACCTCCCCATCCCCCAGCTCAACCACTCGAACCCCCTTTCTCTTTCTTTGAATGGTCAATGGGAGTAAAGGAAAGCTCATATAAAACCCATAAACATGATCATAATGTTTTTCTCTATGTCTCTTAGCCTATCGCCAAGTCAAATGGGTATTTAAAATAACAAATGTGTATTGCTTCAATTGGTGAAAACAAAACAATCATGTTGAGTTTTTGAAATTAAAGGTGGGTGTTGATGGCTTCGTGAGTTGGAATTAGGGTAGTGGCTAGTGGAATTGGATGGAATTTGGGGGAGGAGGAAAGGAAGAAAGAGAGAGAGAGAAGGCTGTGGGAGTGGCGGGTTGATGTTTATTAAAATTCTTTTATTTTTTGTACTTTATATTTAATGTTAATTTTTTTTCTTCAGTATTTAGTTATTTTTAATGTACAAATTGACCAATTTGCCCTCATATTTAACAGCAAATTGGATGAAATGTTGACGATTTAGACGGCAGGGGAGAAATTGGCGAAAAATTAAAGTTCATATACTTAATTTTCTATTATAAATTAAAAAAAAAAGAAAAGAATAAGGGGTAAATAAAAAATTAGGTACAGGTTCAAGGGGCAAATTAACAGTTAATCCTTAACTTAAATACTTATTGGAGAATCTCCCACTATATGATATAGGTGGACCCCATCTTCTATTGTATATGTGGTGGGCTTCTTAAGTTGTTGGGCTTGAACTGTTTACCACAAGGGTGACAATTTCCAATACGACCTGTTACACGACTCGAAACTCGTATGGAAAAAACATGACACGAACCCCCACGCCACGATTAAAAAACGGGTCATTTTCAGGTCAACCCGCCAGTGACCTGTTTATAAACGGGTGGGTTTCGGGTCAACCTGCCAACTCGCTAAAACACATGTTTAACTTGTTTATTAAACGGGTCAACCCGCCAACCCACTAAAATACCTATGTAACCTACCAACCCGACACCTGTTTAACTCGTTTATTAAACAGGTCAACCAGCTAACCCGCTAAAATACCTATATAACCTCGCCAACCCATTTCTTTATTTTTTTTTTCTTCATTTTCTTTATTATTATTATTTTTATTTTTATTTTTTTAAATTTCTCATTCTCAATCTTTATATATAAAGAGGAAAAATGTAATAATTATTTTATATAAAAAATAAAAAATGCAATCACTTAATTAATTTATCAAATTTTAGATTTATTTATTTATTTATTATTTGCTACCACTTAGCGAGTCAACCAAACATGACCCGAAACCCGCATGGAAAATAAATGGGCAACCCAAAAATGACACGTTTATTAAACAGGTTGGGTTTGGATTTAGCATTCTTGACACGTATATAATCCCGACACGACACGAACCCGACACGACACGACCAATTGCCAGCCCTAATTTACCACTTGTGTTAGGATAGTTAGGGATTTTCCTTGATGGTTGGGAAACCCTAACTTAACACAATATATATAGTTTTGTCCCCTCACTAGCAACCGCATTGTTTATGTTATACACATCATGGCTCTGGAAATACTTAATATTGACTAAGTATGAAAAATGATTTTTCGGAATAATCATTTTCTCAAGATAATTTTTGGCGGCTTTTGTTCCTTACACATCAAATAAGAAAACTTGATTTTATGGGATTTTAGTATGAAGTATATATTGACTGAATGAGCCATCATTTTTAGCCTAAATCGTATTTTGCACTAAAACCGAATTTTCATATTTTGATTTGGTGGGAATTTGATTTTCTAGTATTTTTATTCAAATCCAAATGTGAGGTACTTCCTTATTTACATTGTAAACTTAAGTAAATTGAGTAATATAAAAATAAATAGAAGTAAAAGGACAAAGACATTTACTTAAATGTTGAAGATGGAAATAAGGTAATTTGTACACCAGTTGAGCAAATGGGCAATTTCAAGCACCTACAATGGTTTTTCCGACGAAGGGAGGTGCAGCTGCACCTCTTTGCGCCTTAATAGGTTCGTCTCTGATTCTATGGTCCGTCCCTGATTACGAATAAATTGGATTTATCGATCACTTATATTTTTTAATCTCAATGATTAGACCTCAAGAGTATATGAACAATCGAATCTTCGAAGTTAACTTGTTATTTGAAGAAATTTTTTTGATGACATTAGCAATTTAAACAGGAAATAAACGAGATATATAAGTTTTATAAAAATAATTTAAAGCTTCAAAAAGACTTAGTATAGTTTTCGAAACGTTAATAAATTTTACGAAAATACCAAAAACCTCACGAGATGTTAATGGAAATGCATCTTTCATAAATCCCTTCTTTTCTTCTTGCTAGCATTCCCTCTGTATTTTAAAACTCTTTCCCACTGACCACACTGAAACGTATACCGAAATTCTCTCCTATCTTGTCCGCGTTCTCAATAAACATTTTTTGACCTGTCAACGCAACGCTGCTGCTACACCTCAGATTCGTCTTCCACATGCATCGAATTTACCAAATTAGACTCTGCATCTCCACCCACAAAACATGCAACTTATATCCCACAAAACCCAAATCTGACCAGTGGCAGTTCCGTACTTTCAACAAAAGTCCACGTCACTCTGCCCGCCTGATAAATACCGTCACTAAATTTCACAATTTTCTTCGCTGCTCTTTATGTTGTTTCAGTCTCAGCTCGCAAGCCATTTCCGATTGACAATTTCCAGAGAAAATCGCATTTTCCGGTAAAGTATTATCTCGGAAAATCTTCAATTTTCTGAGAATTCGCATTCTAATTTCTGTTTGTCTTTGATTTTGACCTTTTTTCTTTTTTTCTTTTTTTCTTTTTTTGTGTTTTTGTGTTTTCTTTTGTTGGATGGCAAGGAAGAAGGTCGGGAAGTTCGCGAAGCTTGAGAAATTCGGAAATGGTTCCTCCGATACTTTCCTTGGTTCTGCCCTCCGAGACTGGTCGAGTTCTGAGTATTCAATCTCATACAGTCCAGGTATTGGCGGTTTTGTTTGTGTTTGGTCACTGAGAAAACTGAAGGAAAAAAAAAATGCCAAACTTGAATCTTAAATTTCCTCTAAAAGTTAAAATATTGAATGTATCCTTTCTGTATGAATGAATTCCAGTATTGAATTTGATATGTCTCACATTCGATTTTCTATGGCATTAATCGTATTTGTGTGATAATGGAATGATAAATTGTTTGCTTATTTGACTGGCACTTCAAGGTGAAGTTAGTGAAAACAAATACACATTTTCTGTGTGTGCGAAACTTATTTAAGATTTGTATAGCATATTAGATTGTGATGAAGTATGGATAATATGTCTACCCCAAATTGGAGTTGTTGGATTTCTCATAAGTAAGCGTAAATACATTATACGGTCTGTCCTGTGTTCTAAATAGCTTACTAGATTTTGAGGCAGGTAAAAGCCCAACAACAACGTTTCAAGAGAAGAACCAAAACTGCCAGAAACTCTTATTCTCATATCAAACTTTCATACTACTTGATACGACTGGAGAAAAACGGGTCCTCCTAATTTTCATCCCCCAAATTTAATGCTAATACATGAACCTAAATTACAATTAATCCATCTTTATCTCTTTGACTCTCAAATTCTCAATTCATTTAACCACATGCTAAATGCATTTACTTATCTACTCAATTAAGGAAACGTCTATATTACTCTCAACAGATTTGCTGTGTTTTTTGAATTGGCCTTAGTCCATATGAAAGCTATATGTAAGTGACGTATAAATTATAGCGCTAGTACCTATATTTTTGAACGGATATGCTCCATTATTAGATCTAACATCCATATATTTTCTCTTTGTTGTGATTTTCTTGGAAGGGACATGACATCACCCCATTTCCCTTCTTTTGCTAATGATACAGGCAATTTGTCTCTTTCGTGCCACCAAGTTCTGCCCTTGACATGTCCTGAAATATAATGATTACTTGATTCCAAATTCCAAATTTGTCTGTATCGTGTCCCTTCCCTTATTTTCTCACCTTCCATGAAGTGTATGAGCCATAATTGCCTGCCCTGTGCGTCTTTCCTGATCCTGATTTAAGTTGGGCCTATTTTTTCATAAGTAAATATGAGTATGATTTGAGAGTGGGTCAGGGATATCTACCTGTATTTGTAGATTATGTTTTAACCTTACATCATTCCTGGTCTTTTACTTATGGTTAGGGATATGTGGGGAATAAGTCTGCTGTATTTCCCTTGCAACTATTAGGCTATGATGTGGATCCAATTAATTCAGTCCAGTTCTCAAACCACACAGGCAAGCTGCTTCTACTTCATTCAAACAGTCTCAGAATTCTGAGGCGTGATATGTGGTGTGATGCCATCTGTGAAGCTTTATAAAGTCAAGCATGATGTCTTAGTTTTAATGGAGGTAACATTCTGATTCAATATACCTCAAAACATTGCAGGATACCCAACTTTTAAGGGTCAAGTTTTGAATGGACAACAGCTATGGGAATTGATAGAAGGCCTTGAAGAAAATGATTTATTATACTACACTCATTTATTAACAGGTATATTAAATTATTCATGGATTGGTTTTGAAGATCTGGTCCTGTATAAAATGGTAACTATTAAGTGAATGTGTTATTCTGACTTTTTGCCATTGGAAGAAACAAAGAAGAGAGAAAAAAGAAGAAGAAGGGTAAAGCCGAATGCTTAGGAATAGGACTGGTGGTTGCAACGTTGGTGTTAAGCAAATCAATAGATCTATGCATGAATATAGCACCTTCTGGACCTATATCACACAGATTAAAATTACATAAAACACGCTTCCAAAAGTCTGAAAGAAATCGTTCTTATAGATATTAATGAAATAAAGCAGCCAATAATTCCTTTTATACCTTTCTACTGTCACCAGTTCACTTTGCCTCATTCTTTCTTTGGTTCTTTGATTTTTCTGGTTGTAATTTTAGAAAAAAATTGACGCCATTGTCATGAAGTTAATCAGATTCAACTTCTCTGTCCCGTCTTTTCTTTTCCCCCGCTTTTGCGTTATAATATGCTTTGGAGACTTCAAAACAGTTATTGGTGTGATTTCCTTGTTTGGGAGGGTTTATGCAATTGTTCTGACCTCTGAGTTGATGATGGAAAGATGTTACATTTTATTTAAAACACTTCTATAAAATAAAATAAAAACTTTAAATTGGGGAAAGCATCATAAAATCTTTTATATCTTCTTATAATACTACTTTTACTTTCCTTTGAAGTTTATGTGGCTTTGATCTAGTTGATTTTTGTGCAGGTTATATTGGTTCAGTTTCGTTTTTGAGCACTGTATTGGAGGTTGTCAATAAACTTCGTTCTGTAAACCCAAAACTTAAATATGGTGAGTGGATCATGTGCCTTCATCAAATATGTATACTAACCCTTTGTATAGCTGTGGTATTTTTATTGTGTTGGGGCATCTGAAAACATTAGTCTAACTTACTAGCCCTTCTCCTTCACACTCTCGTTGTTGAATCTGTTTGGTTAACTTTATACATATGGATTATTATTTGCTTTGCTTGGTTGTACGTATTTTAAGATGCAAGAACGCAAATTAACTGGTGCATGGCCATATGTTTTAATTAGAACATTGCTAAAATTGTAAAAATTCAAGATTTTGTTGTAACTGGTATATGTTGCTAGAATGAAAAGCTAATTTTTTTTTTTATGGGGCCATAAAGATAAATTCTTCTTGCTGACGGTGATAAGATTATTTAAGTCAATTTACTAGTGAATTTTGAGATCTTACAAACTTATCTTGTATATTAAAGTTATTGGCTTAAAAATTGTAGTAACTATCATGTCAAGAGGTTAGGGACATAATAGGAATATATTTGCACAGCAGAGTTGTGGAACATATGGAGTAGAGTAAGCCCTTTTTGTTCTTTCACTCATGAGTGGATGCCTTGCAATCTGTCATGATCATTTTGAGTATGAGGGCAATTCTGCAGATTTGTGGCTCCATGGAATGTGATTGTTCATCTTCTTCTCTATTGAAAAGAATAAACTAATGTATTTTTGGGTCATATGCATTTTCCATCTTTGTTGTGATATAATTCTTGCTATCCTTTCCTTGCCCAGTCTGTGATCCAGTGATGGGTGATGAAGGAAAGCTCTATGTCCCTTCAGAATTGGTATCAGTATATCGAGAGAAGGTAAGCAATATGACTTGTCTATGGGCGCATCATAGAAGCATATCTATCATATTCTTTGCATGTACAAGGGTAGAGAAGATTTTAAATTATTAGCATGTTAGTAGTTTGGCAACTGCTCAAACTTGAATTTATGTCAAACCAACATCTGTCAGATGCAAAACGACTTTCCTAAGAATTTAATCTTGACTTTTTCCTTTCCTGTAATTGTCTTGATACAAAAAATAATGACATTGATATAGTAGCTTGATAATGAAATTGATTTAATAGCTATTTTCTGGTAATGCATTTTATATAAGGTTGTCCCAGTGGCTTCAATGTTGACTCCCAACCAGTTTGAAGCAGAACTCTTGACTAACTTGAGGTAATTTCTTATACCACAGTATAATGATAATCAACATTGCTCCTTGTAGTTAACAGCATCTGGTTTTTCTTGTGGTGCATTTGCTTTTTTCCCATTTAGAGCCATAAATGAAACTTTAGACAAGTAAAAGTTAAAAACCTTACTTCTGAGTCCTTTTTATCAATAACAGGTGAAATCTTATGCTGTAACAGGATTGAGTCTGAAAAGGATGGTCGTGAAGCTTGTAACATTCTTCATGCTGCCGGACCGCCAATGGTACTATTATTTAGTAATGTTTTTAATTTTTTTTATGTTTCACTGAACAAGTCCTGAAATGTTTGCATTCGTGTTAATATGAAAGATTTTGTTATTGTCTTGTTTTGTTTCTCTCCCTAATCTCTGTATCCTGAAAAACTATCATTGATTCATTGGTTATGTTTTCATTTTGGGATTTTGGGTTCTAGATGAATTTTTGTATCAATAGTGAGCCACTGTCATTTGGTATCTTATTGAGTTGCGAGTTGGTTAGGTGAATTCTTTTTATTTGTTTAGAGATAGAGATAAAGAAAGTCCAGTGCTGCCAGTTCAAGTGGCTTTCTATTTCTGGTTAATACTAGTGTAGAGCATTTATTCAGAATCACAAAGCATGCATGGGCACATTTGGTATTTCAAAGCAAATAATTAAATCTGTTAATGATATAAGAGTTTTGGTATTTCCAAACTAATTCATGTATCTTAGTTAATGTGGGGTCCATACAAACTTTCCAAGTGAATATCAGCTTTGCTTCTCTATTCTCTCCTTTTCTTTGTTGAGTCTTTGTTGTTTTAAATTATCCTTTATCCTTACCCTCTGCATTTTATACGGTAAATCTTTTATAGTTACTTACTGAATATGCACTGTACTGATCCTGATATTCACTTGTTGTGCATCATATTATTTTTTCAATCAAATTGAAGCTGAATTTGGGGGGATATAAAATTACTTGATTGTGCACTAAAAGTTAATGTTAGATCTGTCTCTGTCCCTGCCTCTCTCAGTTTCATATTATAATGCGTAAATTTGATCTATCTCAGGTTGTGATTACAAGCATAAATATAGATGGTAATCTTTCCTAATTGGTATTCATTAAAGGGTACTTGCTTGGTGTACATGTGGAAACTTGTTTGTGCGTTTCTATTTAGTCTTACATCTGTTTTGCTTGTTGTACACGTGGAAACTTGTTTGTGTGGTTCTCTTTAATGTTGCCTCTCTCTCTCTCTCTCTCTCATATTATAATGTTAGTTTGATATATTGTAGGTTGTGCTTACAAGCATAAATATCAATGGTAATCTTCTTCTAATTGGTAGCCATCAAAAGGAAAAGGTGAGTTCTTGTCTATGAATGAAATTACACTTAAGGTTTGGGAAGTTGGGCGTAAAAGTTGGTCATTCCAGTGTTAAAAAAAATGTTCATTCTAGAATTTTCAAAATGTGGTCACTGTTTTGGGAACTTTTATTGTTGGAATAAATTTACTTGTCAGATTATGCTTCTTATTTGAATGCTTAGTTAGATATGACATTGTTGTGCCCTTTATTATTTATTCTTCCACAGAAAAAAAAAAAAAAAGAAGAGGAAGATTGATCCTTTTCTTGTATGCCAAAAGCTTCTAAATGGTCTGTTTTTTGTACAAATTTTTGTGCTGACCTTTAATGATTCCTGCCAAAAGCAAAAACCTTTTATGATTATTCCCTAATTAAATAAATTTAGACTTTATTATAGTTTATGGCAAGATTTCTTTTGACAATGTGCTTTATACAATTTTTACTTTAATTATGTGATAGGGTCTGTCTCCTGAGCAATTCAAGATTGTGATTCCTAAAATTCCTGCATATTTCACGGTATGAAAATTTCCTCTTTAATTTTTATCAGCAAAGCTGTATTCATAATTCTACTAGCACACAACGAGGAATATCCTTTACACTTTACTGTTGAATACTGCGATGAATTGATGTTAGAATATATATATATATATATATATATATATATATATATATTGTTCGTTAGTTCTATGTCCCTTAATTTTATCTTTTTGCTAGTTTGAACCATTTGTGAAGATGTTACTTTGTAATTATACAGCAGCATATTAGAACATAACCCATATTAGCCTTGTTTTCTGATCCATGGTTTTTACAGTGACTTTCTAATCCCTTAATCGGATTGTATGCGGTCAGTTAAATGTTACCTTTCCAATTAAATATACCCACTCAACTACTTCATTTATGGACACCTGGATGGCATCTCATTTGAAGAAAAAAAAAAGGATTTCTAAAGGATGCTGATTTCATGTTTAGAGCATATTGTTAACCATCTTTTTTGAACTCTTACGAGAAAGTCATGTTTTTCTTTGACTTTTCCCATTCTTATTTTACTGGATAAAAATCAGGAGACGTTGTACCAATTCCCATACTGTATTTATGTTTAAATTAACTCAAGATTTTTGGGGTTTTACTTGGAGAGAAAAAGACAGGGAGGAACAATTAATTTATGTGGCCAAAACCAAAAAGACACAAGGGATTCCTTCTTGATAGTTTATACTGACTTCATGATGGATTTGATTTGCTATCTTACCGTACCTTATGGGATTTATGACTTGATTGTCCTAATTTAATAGCTTTGGATATGTAGTCCGGGACCCTGGGGTAAGATCAATTGACACTGGCATTAAACTTGCGAGTTTTACTTTTTGCAAGATTCCTTCTTTACTAATTCAAAAATTGGATTTAATGTTGTGATCCACACAATGTTTATTGGTTATCAAATCTCTGATAAGCAAGTACTCCGTCAAGGTTCTTCTATTCATAATGTAAATTTGTATAAAGAAAATACTAATTCTAAACAATATAGATGAAATACTGGATCAACTTGAAATTTGAGCTGCATGGTGAGCATAGTTAAAGCATCAAGTTGAATGATTTGATTACCAAAAAGAATCGTATATATGTATATATGCTGGCATCAATTGATCCTGTTGTTATCTAGTTTACACGGTAAAACCAGTTGTATGATTGACAAATATGTGCATGAACTTGTAGGGAACAGGAGATCTTACAACTGCACTTCTACTTGGGTGGAGCAATGTAATTCCTTTAAACTATGGTTTGGCTTTGATTCAACTCCTGAGCCCTTCTTTCCAATATAGTTCTATATCTATAAATGGTTGTTCTTTCTACCCAGAAATATCCTGACAACCTGGACAAGGCAGCTGAGCTTGCTGTATCATCCTTGCAGGTATTCCTTCCCTCCCCCACCCCACTTTTTTTGTTTCTTTAATTGCTAGAGTGCTCTTTCATATAGAAGTATTTCTGAATGATGTAAAGTTCTTTTGAATTCCACCTAGGTAGTATAAAACATACAAAGGTACGACATATCAATATATAAAGAGCATAACAGCATTATGGACTATTTTTGTATAGTGTTTGTTTAAGAAGAGTCACGATATATTTATATAAATATTTTAGTGGAAATTAGTTATTCTATGATGTGTCATCACATGTCCTGCTGGCTGCTACTAGGTATTGTGTTACACGCGACGTATATACACGGTAGTTGTAAGTGATATGCCTGATAAGCTAGATAAATGATACCTCATGGAAATTAACAATTCTTAGAAAGAAAGAAAGAAAAAAATTCCGCTTGAGTAGCAATTTTTCTTTTGTGAAGTTACCTGAACTTGGTCATTATTTAATTTGATTTACCCAAGTAAGGATAAAGTTTTGGAGGCCTGTGGGTGAATACAACTAGAATAGAATGATTGTTGCAGGCCCTGCTGGAGTTGATACAATCTGGATGTATTTCCCGTGCTTATTCCACCTGGTGGCAAAAGAAACTTTTACATGAATATATTGTTTCTGGTTTAACCTTATCACCGATCCCCTTATGTGAGCCATGGTTGGCTGATTCTGTGTTTACAATCAATACTTACAGGCTCTTCTACAGAGGACAATTAACGACTACAAAAGTGCCGGCCATGATCCCAAGTCTAGCAGTTTAGAGATTCGATTAATCCAAAGTCAGAACGACATTCGTAACCCCGAAATTAAATTCAGAGCTGAAAGATACACTTAAAATGGTTGATTTGTACGGGACATGGTATATGTAATTTACCGTGATCGTTTGAAAACTGTTACCCAATGCTATCGCCATGAAAGTTGGATACATTTTCGTTTCTTTCGAAATATGTACATGGACATAGACAGAGATGTAGCCAGCTGACAGATGCTCATCATTTTCGTTCCATACTTGTTACTTGTTAGGGCTTCTGGTTTTGATACTTTTGGTGGGGCAACAATTTGGACAAATTTACTGCTCTTGGGGTATCCGTATTAAGGATTGTTATTTTTTTTTTGGGCAGGAAAAAAAATGCCAGTCAGTTGAAGTGAAAAGTAAACTCCACGTTTAAGTGACTTTTGACGCACAAACATGTGGATTTTATTAACAATTACGACCCATGAAGTAATAAGTACTTGAGCATGGACTTGGAAACTTCCTATTTGCCAATAGAAATGTTGGCCTACTTCCACACCGGATATATCATACAATCCTTCTAGTGTTTTGAGAGAACATTAATATTACCCTCTGAAAGAAATAGAACATATATCCAACCCTTCTAGTGTTTTGATAGAACATTAATATTACCCTCTGAAAGAAATAAAACTTTTAAAGGAATTATTTTGATTAAACCATCTTTTTTTCTTTTCGACTTGCCTACTTGAATTGTATATTTTGAATATCAACAAATCACATAATATCCTTTGTCTAAAGAAATGCCTTGAGAAAGGGCAGATGTATAGAACCTTTCAATGAGATAGTGCTTTTTCAACTCTCTCAAAATGGAATATATTCCAAACATATATGCCATGGTTCCTTACTTCGCCAGGATACAATTATCTAAATTTTATATTTTTAGATACTTTTTCAAACCTGAAAAATTATATTTACATATTTAAGTGACTTTTTGACACACTTCTCTCTCTCACTGTGACTTTGATTGAGTTGCTATCTCCCTTCAACACCAACCCAATCTGTTATATTATATTTTATTTATTTTTCTATATTTTTTTTTAAAAGTTATGCCTGAAATTTTCTAAAAAAAAGGTGCACCTATAATATCTTTATTTAAAAAAAAAGAGGTATTTAATTATATACCCATTCTTAGCATTAGTGATATAGATAAACCCTACACCATTTAATTTCTATAAACAAGCCTAACAACTGGCCCTATTGAATTTAATTTTGATTATTAAATTATGTTGAGTGTTTTGGGGTATTTTTATGAGGTTTCGGGGTTGGGCTTATTTTAAGAAATCGATGACAGTTTTGTAATTTAAAGGAAGTTCGAAGCCTCTTTGTTATGTTGTAAATGAACTTTTGGTGTGTTTCTAAAGACCATTTTATATAGGATTTTTTTAAAATAATTTGGATCCCTATATTGGGCATAATTGTGAAACTCCCAAAAAAATATGTATAATATCTTGACTTTAACATTACTCCCTAAACCCTCTTTTAATCAACCATAACCATAACCAAATTATTATTATTGTCAATTTTACATTGTGATATGATCATTTCTATGTTGAGAATAATTTAAGAATAATTTCTGTAAATATAATTTAATTTAGAAATGATTTAGCTATTTGATTATCACAATGATCATTTCTATGTTGATATGAACTAATGTATGTGTCTATTTATTTGATGATAATCGAAAAACCAAAATGATTCTAGGTTTTGTTGGCTTTTCAAAAAAAAATTATTTTAAACATGATGATAAAGTGTAAATACAAATGAGTATTGGGGCCATTTTTTCAGGCCGTCAATGAAAGAGGCTTCTGGACGCTTCACATTACTTATAGTTCTTCTAACAAAACCCAGAGCCATAATTTTCAAATCAAACAGAATAAACTTGTCTTTCCAACTTTTGTTAAAATGGATGCTGAAATGGCGATGGAGCTTGTGAAGCATGGCCTGACGCTTCTCTTCCTCGACGTTCCTCAGCACACCCTCGTCGGCATTGATACTCAGGTAAACTACTACCAACCCAGCCTCACATGCTTATGCTCTGTTTTGTTGCCCAGAAAATTCAAAAGAAAATGGAAACGAAGAAAATTTGGATTTCTGCCTATAACTTAACACTTGAACACTTGGTTCGCTGTATCTTCAGATGTTTTCAGTTGGCCCTGACTTTAAAGGCATAAAGATGATTCCTCCTGGTCCTCATTTTGTGTACTATAGCTCATCCACCAGGTTACCTCTTCTTGCTCATTATGTGTTTGTTGAATGTCGGCAGAGAATAGACTGACTAGTTGCTCTTCGTTTACTATTGAATTTTAATTGTTTTATGGGTGATTCTATTTTGTATTTGTTTATAATATGTTTGGCTTTTTTTGGGTACACAGAGATGGCAAGGAATTCTCACCAATTATTGGGTTTTTTGTTGATGCTGGGCCATCTGAGGTTAGTAACCAGTCTTTTATTATTACTTTAGTGGCCACCGGCTTATTGGGTTAACATGTTACAGTAAGTTGTTTGTGGCATGATACTACCAAGGCATGTGAGCCAGACCGACCTTTCTCATGTAACAGGTAATTGTTCGTAAGTGGGATCAACAAGAGGAACGATTAGTCAAAGTACCCGAAGAAGAGGTTGGTATTCATGTTGATTGTATCATTGTCTTACTCGGGGAGTCACATTTTTCAAAATATGGAATCAAAGTGATTCACAATGTTTGAAACTTTAGATTGAATTTTGTAACCTCAATCTCAAATAAGCTTCATAAATCTTAACTGCTAAGTAGTTAGAAAATATGGTCAATATCTTTTCAGGACAATCACAGTTTATCTTTTATTTATTATCTTGCAACTATTAATTATTTTTTTTGGGTCCAATTTTATTGTATTAGTGAGCTTTTACATTATAAAGGAAGCAAGAGGGAATTTGAGAATTTTTTTCCAAACATATTCTATGGTCGAACAGAGCACAGTAGTGATTTTCTCTGTTCAGTTTAGTATTTTGATTTCACATATGTATCATTTTTGTGCCATCAGGAAGAGAGATATTGCCAAGCAGTTCGAAGTTTGGAGTTTGATAGACATCTTGGTCCTTATAATCTAAGCCAGTACGGAGATTGGAAACAACTATCTAATTACATTACAAAGAGCATCATTCAACGGATTGGTAAGCATTATTCACAACTTCAAATTCATTCACAATTATCTTAGATTTTTCTATCAGGAGTTTGTTTGGTATCATTGCTTGACTTTTGTGGAACAAATAGATTTTATGCTTCAACTGCTGCCATTTGCTTTCTCTCTCTCTCTCTCTCTCTCTCTCTCTCTCTCTCTCTCTCTCTCTCTCTCTCGCTCTCTCTCTCAATTCTCACATTTAAATTTGATGATCTTCAGACCCACAATGTTTGTATCTTTAATTTTACTTTACTTTTTTTTTTTAATGTATAGGAACCCACATTGTTTGCCTGAGTATTTTATCTTGTTATAACATGCAATGGGCGCATGCTATCAAGGATGAAAATATTGGCGATACAGATAGTATCAGGCCTTCAATTTACGGATATTTAGGGGGATATATAGATGTCGTTTTAGGTATTGAGGAAAATCGACAAAAAAGATAGATATTGGCATAAAAATGAAGTGAAACTTTCATAGGTATTAAGTACATTATCAATGAATGTATTGAACAAATAAAATTCCAAATATAATAAGTATAAGATATGCATAAGATGAAATGTACGTGTATATAATGCGCGATGAAAAGCCTGAAAATAAAATTTTGATTACAATGACAAAATAAAATCCATTGACAGAATAGGTACATAACCCAAACAAAATAAATACAAGCAGACTTAACACGACAAACACCACAAAACATGCAGACCGACCCATTAAAACATAACCCAACCCAACCCATTAATACATAACCCAATATATTACAACAATCAGACTTAATGATAAGGGAAATCATAGAATATTAGATGAAAAATAAAATTAAACAAACAAGAACTTGAGCAACCGGAGAGAGGAGAGGAAGAGCCAAAGATAGCCGAAATGATTGAGAAGAGAAGAAAAAAGAAGCTACAAAATATTAGAGCTTGGTTTTTGGCATTGATTCAGTGGCTGGGACCTTTGATTAGTTTCAAAATGAAGACAAATTTCTGGGTTAGTTGTCTAGTATCAGTAAATATCGGGATATCAGGGTTATCGGGGATATATTGCCGATAAGGGGGAAGAAATAGGCTTACCCCTCTCTATCTGTATTGACACCTTAAAAAAGGGATATATCGTCCGATATTTTCATCCTTGCATGCTTTACAATTATGTAATAGACATTAAAAGAATAATTTTTCATTTGCTTAAGGAAAGTTCTCAAAGACAGACTTGGTGGGAACCTTAATTTTCCACAAAATACTTGTTATGGTTTGATGTGCGTTAAAGTTAGATGTTGGTGCATCTGCTCCTTGTAAGGAGTTAATATGATATTACTGCTGTGAGCTTGTAGACATGATGGAATAGTTAATGACCAACATTAAAATCTAGTGGTATCGTGAGGTAATAATACTTCTAAGAATATCCCTATTTAGCTTTTCCTTCTAATTTCTGCATAAGGATGGATATAATTATTCGTGTTGATACTTCTAGCCTAGTACCTACCAACACAATATAATACGGATTTTTAAAATAAAATAAAAATACTTCTAAGAATAAGTCTGCATGGAACTCTTAACAGGAAAATTCTTACAGGAGAAGTTATATTTATAGTGGCTACTTGGAACTCTACATTTTGATATTTCTTGGATATTTTTATTTATGTTGTTAAGGACTGCTTCAGATGAATTTTATCCAAAGGATTTGTATAAGATTCATTATTTTTATCCCAAACAACCTTTGAATTTTAATTGACTTGTACAGAACCCATTGGAGGAGAAATTACTGTTGCATCTGAATCTACAATGCGTGTAAACACTCCTAGCACAATGATGGAGAAAGCTCTAGATGAGCAGTTGAATGCTAGTAGGTGCTCAACACCCAGTGACAAGTCTCAGATGAGAGGATGTTACTACACATCAATTCCCCGTGTTATCAAACGAAAGGGAATCCATGGCCAACAACTTACTTCTTTGAATCTTGACAAGGTAAGAACCCCCTCCCTCCTCTTTTAAGTTGTTCAGTTTTTTCTAATGTTTTAAATTAACTGATTTGACTATATACTTTCACTAATATTTTTTTTTCTTCTTTTTTGTGGTCCGACTTTCACTGATCTGTTTAGACACAATTATTAGAAAGTGTACTACTAGAAGATTATGGAGGTTCTGAGGACTTGCTTCTCGCAGAGCTGCAATTTGCCTATATTGCATTTTTGGTGTGTAAACAATGCAGACTCCTACAGCATTTTATGTTAAATAATAATCTAAGAGCTTTACAATAATTTGAACTTATGCAGATGGGGCAATCACTTGAAGCATTTCTACAGTGGAAATCCTTGGTCAGTCTTTTATTTGGATGCACTGAAGCTGTAAGTATTGGTTTGATTGCCTTGTTTCACTTATTATTGGGGTTTGTTCACTCTACCGAGTTTGTGTACTTGTATTTCCTTTTTCCACATTGTACATCTGAGTTTAAAATTGAACTCCCCACTTATACATTCTGTCCCATACTATTAAAGTATAAACATGTGATTGATATGTTTGCATTAAATTTGTACCTCATGAGCGTCAACTTATGGTTGTAATCTACTTTACAAAAATAAGCAACCCTTTCCCAAATCAGTATATACAGTCATTTTAATATGAATACAAGGAACTTTTTTACTTTTGACCTTTGATGGCGGCTCATTTGCATGTTTATGTGATATAATGTTTTCTCGAAAGTTTTTTTTAACAGATAATATGGTAATCTTAATAATTCTAAATCTTCAAAAGATTATTGTCAACAATCAATCTATTTAATTTATGTGCTAAGATTTCAGACATTATAGATTCACCAGCTTAAAGCTTTGGCACCATAGATTTACTAGATTTTCAGTTTTACACAACAGATCCTACCCTGTCTCTCACCAGTTATCTTTGGGTTGACTAGTGTTCTACTGGTACTAGCATTAACATTTCTTAGGAATGCTCAATTGTCAAATTTGTACCAGACTATAGACATAATCCGTCTTAATAAGTTTCTAGTTACTAAAATCTCTGCTGGATTAAAGTGAGGCATGTGGTCTGGTGGAGACAGTTGGAAGTAGCCTGGTAGGGATCCTAAAGAAGCTTTAGACCTAGAGCTGAGGTGTTTTATTATAATGTTGACAAACCCCTTGATGTTTTGAGAAAACAATTTCTTGAGTCCCTCACTGCGTATCTTTGAGTTAAATACTAGAATGAACCTTTTTTTGCTAATGATGCTTGCTTCATAGGTAGTTGATACTGAAATACAGAAAATCTGAAATACTTTCTGACAAAAGTCTAATCTGCCATTAATGCAGCCTTTCCGTACAAGAAGTCGGCTATTTGCAAAGGTAATGTCCAGAATTGTCCCTTTTTTAACTAAACTTTCTTGCAGTATAATATAAGTCGCATTCGTGGTGATCTGGGATACAGTTATGTAATTGAAAGTCTAGATTCCATATAGCCCATTTTGGGATATGTACTGGCTTTTCAGAAAGCTTTACATTTTATTTTTTTGCATAGTTATGCTCAAAATGTGTCAGTTGTTGCTTGGTTTATCAACCTTCATGTCTTTTCTGTGTGGTGCTTTATTATTCCAGTACAAAACAGAGACAATGTTCAACATTTAATCATCCTGGTTTGATATTCATAATATGTATGACCTTTTACGCACCCATTCTCCTGTCTAATTATTTGTCTCTTCCAAGGTGTTGAATAAGTTTTTACATATCAGACATATGTCAAACTATTGGCTAGTTTATATTTATTGTAATAGAATGTTTGTGTTTCTCATAAAAAGGAAAAGGATGTTTCTCATAAAAAGGAAAAGAATTCTAGGTTGATTGTGTTTTCTTTCCTGAGAGAGTAACGTGTTTAAACTGATTTCGTTTTCCATTAAACTTGCACTGAACAGTACTTGCCCTTTTCTTTTTTTTTCCATTTCATTTGCACTGATAAATGACATGTCATGGGAATCTCACAGTTTATTAGAGTCATCTACTATCAATTGAAACAAGGACTTCAGAAAGATTGCTCAGACACGAACAGTGGATCAACCTTGCTAGATGATTCATGGTTTTCTGCTGATAGTTTTTTGCACCGTCTTTTCAAGGTACGAGATTTGGGTGCTTCATTCTGCTGCTGCTGTTCTTTTTTCATATTACACTGCCATGCTTGATTCATTTTTTTCTTGTCGGTTCTGTTGTCATTCAGTTTGTTTTTTCTATCAAATAGAAAATCAACAGAAAAGTATCATGTAGTCATCTTTCTCACATCCGTGGAACTTTCTGTTCATTGCAACTTGATGACTAACCTATAAATGGGATTCCAGGATTTTTTTTTGCTGGTGCAAGATGCCTCGGTTGTTGATGGAGATCTTCTATCATGGGTATGCACTCTAAGCCTGAATTTTCATGAATTTCTTTTTCCTATCAGGCAAAAGCAGACATCTGGATTCTACTGATATGCTCTCTTTCTTATTATTTCTGCGGTTCTTGTTTTCATCAGATTTTTACTTCACAGTTGCCATTGTATTTATCATGATATGCATGTGCAAACACACGCACAGAGAAGCCTTTATTTTGTTGCTTTAAACATGGAATGTAATATTATAATAAGTTAGGTCACTTTTTACATATGTTAAACACTGACTATTTAGCAAACAAGTGCATATTAACTCAAAACCATTTTATTGGGGCAAGGGTGGGTGGGTTGAAGATGGATGCAAGAAAGAAAAATAAATTTATATACTTTAGGCATGGGCACAAGGTTAGAATTTAGGTTATTGTTGTTTTGTTTTTATTTGTTGGAACTAAAATGTAGTTGATGGTTATTGATTTAATTCCATCTATAGAATTTATAGTATATTGTTGGAATATTTATAATGTTTTTAGGTACTTTGTTATTTTGGGTTACCTAATATAAATTTGTCTCACTTTGATTATGTTGAGTTTACCCTAATTTTCTCTCGCTCCGCTCGTTATACTAATCCTTCCTTTAGCCCTTTTGATGTGTTTTTCATTTAAATGGAGTCCTGACTTGATTTCTGATCCTTTACTTTGTTGCTATTGCATTGCCATTGATCTGCATACGAAGCATTTCTTGTCAAGTCATCTGTTTTTGTATTTGTTTCCAAAACTTTGCTTCTTATGAGAGATGGTAGCTCATCTGTGTGCTTAATTGTCGTCACTTTTCATGTTGCATTTCATATGAAAACTTGGTCCGTGTACTACAATTGGAAAAGTAATACAAGATATCTATGTCTAAAGTCATTAAAGAACCCTTCGAGCTTAAATTACTACCAGTACTTGTCTCTTTTTCGGCTAATCATGTCGAGGAATCCTCATTTGCATGGTTCTCATTCTTAAAGACAAGGAAACTCAAGGAGTTGCTTGAAAACAATCTTGGATGGGAATTCCAGCAAAACAGTGCAGTTGATGGGATGTACTTTGAAGATGATGACGAGGTCGGTATTTATTTATTTATTTTAATTGAATTGTGCTCACTTTCCCCACTTTTTTTTTTCTCACAACCTCTAACACTCGACATTTGCAGTTCGCTCCTGTGGTTGAGATGCTGGATGACCCGAGTTCTAGTGTGGCGCCATCAGTTTAACACTTAAATCTCACATCCTCTACCATTTAACATCTACAATTCAATCCTGTGGTTTAGATGTTGGATGACCTGGGTCGTAGTGAAACGCCAGCAGGTTACGACTTTGGTCATCTACAGAAGGCTTTAGGTCATAACCAGTGTGTGATCAGTATAAAATCATTGCACCTAGAAGACCTTTTTTTTATAGTACATGTAACCTTGTATAGTATCATAGTTGAAATTTCCATGTAAATTGATGAGGATGGATGCTATACAAAATACAGCACTGCTGTAAACTTTCCTTGCTAATTTTAGACGGATGGGACAATTCCCTTGAAATGCTTGGTGAAAGGTCTAATTATTTGAGATTCAGTTTCTGAATCTTCATTTACTAATCTTATTATATAAAGCTAATGGATCTCAAATGCAATGACGTACATAAAAAGGAACCAAAAGAAATACGTAAAAAAAAAAACAAAAAGTGGCATTATAGCTCCTGTTAGAATGTGGGGTATTAACCTCTAGAAGAATGGGGCAGTGATCGGAACCCACCCTAGGGCAATGCATCACCCGTGTGCCTGGCCATATATTAATCCACTTGGGTTATTGACCGAAATGGTCTCCCAATTTGAGTGCTTGATTCTGCTGCCGCTGTGAATTTTTCGTATTACACCGCCGTGCTTGATTCATTTTTTGTTGTCGGCTTTGTTGTCATTCAGGTTATCGTTGTTTAGTTTTTATTTGTTGGAACTAAAATGTAGTTGATAGTAATTTATTTAATTTCATCTATAGATTTTATGATTTGATTAGCATGTTTGATTGATAGTTGGTACATATATTTCGACCAAACAAAAAGGTTGGTACATATATAGGTGAAAATGAAAATGTCCTAAATCCCTTTACTGTTGTTGAATGAGCTTAAGAAGTTGGCACATCTTCATTTACTGATTTACTGCAACTTGTCAACTACTAATCTTATATAAATAAACCTAATGGATCAAATGCAATGCATTACATAAAAGGAACCAAAAGAAATATGTATTAAAAAAAAGTGGCATTAGCTCTGTATTAATAATGAATGAAATCAAAGAATGTACATCAAATTACATACAAATTTAGGATAATGAAGTATTACACCAAATTGTGAGAGACGCTTCCAAACAACCATATACAAAATTCTAACTTGAGAATCAAGCTAAGCAGCACCAATTATAGGGAAAGCCGATGGCTTTTGGCAAACAGCGGTTCGATTTGGAATGACAGGTCTTGAATCCCAAAGGAAGAATCTGTTGCTCAGAAGGTGACGACGACACCGAAGAGAGTTCCTTTACTGGATCCAGATTAGTCACAAATGGATGATTCAATAGCTTAGCAGCTGTGAACCTCTCGGAAGGGTTCCACACAAAGCACTTTCCCAAGAAATCTTTAGCCTCTTCTGATAACCAAACAGGAATAGTGGGAGATTTTGAAGCAATCTGAAGCATTAGGTCCCAAGGTCTCGCCCCGGCTTTCAAATCCCATGGCTTCCTCCCAGTCAACATCATAAGCACAACACAGCCCAATGCCCAAATATCAGAAGGTTGCAGCTGAATATTTTGGAGCACAGTTTCTGGAGACCAATACAGTGTAGTGCCTCCAGAACGCTTCTCTATAATCCTCTTTGCCAGACCCAAGTCTCCAATTTTGGGCACAAATTCGGAACCACCAGCCTCAGTTTTGGAGACAAGTAATATATTCTCAGGCTTCAAATCGCAATGCACATAACCCATTTCATGAATGTGCTTAACCCCTTTCAAAATTGCCTCTGTATACTTCCTTACTTGAAATTCAGGCAACCCCCCAGACTTGTTAATCAAATCCCTCATTGTTCCTCCATCGGCATATTCCATGAACATATTGAAAACCTTATTGCCGTCAACACCAGCCGTCACATCATCTCCATAGCGACGGATGATAAACGGGCAGTTGCTAAATATGCCAAGAAGTGAATTTTCCCTCACCAACTCAAGCGCATCACAGTATAATGTCGACTTCACCGCGAAAATTGAGGGCAAAACATCGGCTCTCAAATTGGGTTTTTTGAACCAACCCAAATACACCGACCCAAACCCCCCTTTTCCGAGTATCCGGCCTCGAACCCACTCACGGCCGGCAACCGACAAGCTCTGTTCTTTCTTTGGCCTTGAACTCGAACCCATTGTTTGAAAAACAAAAATTGAAGCTTTCTGATGAAATAGGGTTTATGGGTCTAACAAAACGAAAGCAAAGAGACGCAGAAAAACAGAAACTGGGTAGCAAGAGAGAAAGAGAAGAACTCGTTGCAGCAGTCGGTGATCAACGAAGAAGACGATGAAATGTTGATGTGAAAAAGAGGGATTCGATTGCTAACGCTCAATGGTTTTTCCTCTGTGATTTGAAGCTGGTGAATGAGGGTTTTGAAATCAGAGTATAGTTTTCCTGGTTGTGTTGGGTTTATATAGCTTAACGCGTAACCTTCAAACGGTCATATATCTTGCGCGGCTTTCGCTTCCGCTTCAATTAATAATCTAATATAATATTTATTTATTTACTTTTGAAATCCACTGAAAAGATTTACTGAGGATTTGAAATATCTTTCGTAAATCTTAAGCCACCCTGATCATCACAAGCTGAGAACATCTCATGACCGTTGATTTAGAGGTAAGGGTGAGATTTTTGACCTAATTTGATTAAAATTAAATTTAAATATAGAATTTAAAATTCAAAAAAATATTTAAAAGAGCTCACGTGAACTTCACGTGACCTTTACTTACCTCAACAATAAAGACAAAAAAGAAGAAGACAGAGCTCAGAAAAAATCGAGAGCAACACAGCTCCATTTCCCTTCTCCTTTCCTTCGTCCCCAAATCTCTGAATCTCTCTCTCTGCCTGGAATGTTTGATTTTTCAAAGTAGTTTCTCAAAATGAAGCGCAAGAAATGGTCGGAGCTCGAAGAGCTGACCCTTCTCACCAAGTACTCGGAGCTTCTCATCTCTGGGGCTCTAGCCAAGCTCAAAACCCGTGAGAAAAAATTCAAGCCCATAGCGGACCACGTGAACTCGGTGCATCATCTTCACGACCCAGTAACCTTCCCTTTCAAATGGTCCTGGCGCGACGTCTCGATCAAGGTCCAAAACATGCGCCACCAGTACCTGGGTGTGAAGCAGAAGATCCGGGTCTCCAAGGACGAGTTCAACTGGAAAGATGGTGAAAACCACTGGGAGAATTTCTTGAAGTACAAAGAAGTGTTTGGGGATGTGGAGCTTGATGTTAAGGGCAAGAGGGCGTGCGAAAGTGAGAGCCTTGATGTTTTTGGGGATTGTGGGGACTTGGGGTTTGGGATTGACTCTGAGGATTTAGAGGAAGAAGAGGACGAAGAAGAAGAAGAGGAACCATTGGAAGATGAAGAAGAAGAAGAAGACGGTAGCGGTGATGGCGATAATGGTCTCGAGGAATTGGGTAGGAGTGAAGGTGGTGAATTTGGGGGTCAGAGAGAAATTGGGGATGTGGGTTTTGCTCAAAAAAGGAAATTGAGTAAGGTTGGATTACATAGGAGGTTGGGGTTGGTCAGTGCACAAGTTTTGGACTTGAGGGATGTGGTGGTGAAGAGGGAAGAGAGGAGGAGAGAGAGGGAGTGTAGGAGAGAGAACAGTGAGGCTGAGAGAGAGGAAAAGAGGAAAGAACTTGAGTGCAGGAGAGAGAAAAGGAGGAATGAGAGGGAGGATTGGTTGGAGGATAGAGAATTGGAGTTAGAAGAGAGGGAGGTGATGTGGGCAAGAAAGGAATTTGAGAAAAGGTTGAGGCTAGAGAGGGAATTCGATGAGGAGCGGCGTAGAAGGATGAGGATGGAGGAGAAGAGGGAAGAGGCAGAGTTGGAGTGGAGGGAGAGGTTGGTGAGTTTGCAAATTGAGCATGAGAAGCAAATGATGCAAATGCATGCTGAAGCGTGCCAGAACCAAATGCAGATTCTAGGAGTCATGGCTAGGCTAGTTTGTCAATTTTTTGGGTCGGTGAATGATGGGCTGGGAGGTGGTTTAGGGGCTTTGCCCCCTCAGGTTTTGCAGAATTTGCAGCATCCGGGGGATTTGGGCCACAATGGGAAGCCGGAGGCCAATTCACCTTCTGAGTTCCTCTAGACTGTAATTTACACGCTTGCCACGTACTACTACTGTTATACCTCTAGTGAAATGTTAATAAGTTGAGTCCTATCATTTTTTATTTATTTTTTATTTTGTCTTTGTAGTACGATGATCGAAAACAATGAATTCTTCTTGATGCCTATACTTGCAGTGACTATTCTAAATCTGTAACGATGGATATATATATTCTCTATATTTTAGAATGTCAGTCTTTTTCAAGCAGAAGTTACCTATATTCTTTTGAATGTTCATCCTTTTTCTACTTGCTGTATTTTTCTGTCATATTAGTTCTATCTGAAACTCATTAATGTTCATGTAATAAATCATACAGTTATATATTTTTGAAAAGAAGGAATCAAGTCTTGTTGTGCTTGTTTACTTAATAGGCTGTTTCATCTGTTATGTTAACCATATCATTGCTGGTTTTGCAAATTAACTATGAAAAGGTTTTTTTATTTATTTATAAATAAACGTTTAAAATTTGGATTTATCAATTACAACCATGAAAAGGTTTTTGTTATGGTCTGCTATTGTTGCTTTTCGGAAAAGAGGTGGTAGCCAATGTTGTTATGACACCAGAGTGCAGCTTCTTGCTTCAACCTTTGATTGTTTTACAGGGTTTCAGGATGGGTTTAAATATTAAGAAGAAAAGGTTGTGGTTGGAGAAAAACGAGAAGTATATTTCAGATGCTAGAAATCATTTTAATGTGGAACTATTACCATGCAGTCAAGTTTCTGAACTTAGGATTGTGAGTTTCTTCATATGCTAGAAACCACATGCTGCTCCACATACTTTAGAGAACATCATTATCCTCATAATGCAACTCCGATATATCATCATGGTGGATTCAACGCTCATCATGATGACAAATATCAGGTAAGCATACCATCCATACAATGCTTGGGCCACTAGATCTGTGCTATGTAATATACTTAAGTTTTTTCTGTTTCTTTTTTTTAGAGGAGTTGTTTCTGTTTCTTTATATGTATTTTGAGCCCTTTTCTACCAGCACCTTGATTGGTTTTGGTTAATGGAAGTTGTGTCTGTTTCTCAACATTCAACACTGATAATTACATAATCCTTGGTAAGTCAATCATGTTTCTCTTTCGTACCTTATCTTTTCACATAACATAGTAATATGGTTCAAGCAGACATATATAGTCTCCTGTGTGGCACCCTCTATGAAATTGTTTTAGTATTTGTGATAGGATAAGAGTCTGAGGCTTAAAGGATTTAAAGCTAGCTTTTATTCTCTTTTTCTCTTCCTCTTTGTTGTTTCAGTTTTGTTTTATCCTTTTTATTATTTGTTTATTTCAATCACAGTTTGGGAACTGCATGCTTGATCAATGTCTGTAAAAGTTTTATTCATCTGTGAAAAAACTGATACTGTTGTTTATTGGGTACGACTTTTGCAAAACTGCTGGAATCTGAACCCCATGGATATAAAATTAAAAAAAAGGGTCCCTGGAATGGATGCAATTAGTGAAAGTCTCAATCTGAAGTTCTTCCCTGTTTGTCCTGATTGCATACATGATTTATACATGGGGAGAATCACCTTTCAGGACATTGATTGTACTTCATTTGTGCATGTAGACTGAGTTTTACATTCGCTGGCTTGGTGTCTGAATTCTAGAGGCTGCTGATGATACATGCAGATGTTGAGAATTGTTGCAACTGCTTAACCCAGGTGGGTGCTTTATATGGATTTATATGCAAATTCAGTGCTTAGAATAGAAATCTTTGTTATTACAATGCAATTTCATTTACATAGAAATCTTTGTTATTATAATGCAATTTCAGTTGTCCGTGTAATTTTAACAGGGAATGTGTATATAGTACATGCATCATCATTATTACAGGCTGTTTGGAAGGTAATTTAAATAGATTGGAAAAAATCTCCCTGTTTTCCTAGATTTCAAGATCTTGCTTACTTTTCTATCTCATTTTGTGATGATGGAAACTAGACTTTGTTTTCATAATTGTGAGGTTGGGCTTCAAAAATAGTATTCTTGGAGTGTAACTGTAAAAACCCTGGTGTTATTATTTTAAATGACTAGCGCGTATGTAGTTTATGCGTAGGAAACGTGTTTTTATCTGTGTTGCTCATGTTACTTTTCCAAAATTTGGGTTGAGATAATTTCTAAAAGAGCTGCCTTTCTCTAACCAAGGATCTCAACTTTCTCTTATCTCTACCAGACCATAAACCTTTGACCTTGAGATTGAGATCAAAAGACTCTACCATCATGAAATCAATTATGCCCAGAATTTTAACTTAAAGGGTCCTCACTTCCTTCCACGGCAGTGTAGACATGATTTTCAGTTGTAAATACCAACATAATTTTTGTCCAGATTTCATTAGGTTTTAAAAGCAGTGTGTATAACCACTGTTCATCTGTGTTCAAATCATTGTGGGAGCTCCAGGCTCCTAGACTCTCCACTGAAGGTTCATTTGTCCATTTCCAAAGTGAAAAATTCTTTTTTAATTTTTTCCCCATTTTTCTTTTGCATGAAAAAAATAGCTTGTGTGTTTGTTCTTGTGAGAGGTACATGCTGATAAAGGTGCTCATGTTCCTTCCATCCTACTCTCACACCTCCTGTGACATCTTGATATGCGATTTTCTGGATGTTACCAATTATGCTGTTTGCCAAATCTCTAAAAGAATAATGGACTTTTATTTTCGGTAAACAGAATAGTGTAATTTATTTTACAGATCTTCAATGACAGTTATCTTCTATGATTTTTAAGAATTTTGTTTATTCCTTTGTCCTATCATGATGTACCATTTTCTTTGGGGCACAATCTTTGATCTTCTTTTGTAAAATATTTGAAATCTTATTTTTCTTCTCTAGAACTTGTTACTTGTTATCTACTTTGATCTGGTTTTTCGACTTGGATAGGGTTCTTATAAATTCATTGACATTGGGCTGTATGGACGTACACTTTGGAGCTTTCTTAGATGGGTAAGAGGCCCTTTAGAGCTTAAGTTTTGGGTCTCTTCAAGGCCCTTGTAAGTTTCCAGGCTTCATCCCTCTATTTAGGAAAAAAAGAATAGGCTTCCCTTTTTCCAAAAATATGAATCTAATAGATGCACATTTGTCTAACGAAATTAATTTTATGCCCTGATTACTTGGGGAGGTTCTGTTCAATCAAGTTTAGTAGACAAGTAACTTTCTCCCTCTTTGGTTGTATACTTTAACCTTGAAATTAGTCTTTGGAAATTCCAGTGAATCAGGGATTGAACAAATCACGTTGGCGGTAGCTCTTCTTTCATTGTGACTTGACATGGTTGTTTTATCACTTGTGCCACTCCAATGTTTTTTAGCTGACAACATCATGTTTTTTTATTCTGTTTTCTTTTTGTTTTATTCTTTTTTAATTTACTTTAGGTAGTTGCACAGCAGCGTGAAATTACGACTTCCAATTCAAATTAGAAATGGAAAGACATATTTGATTGGTTGGTGTGGATGTTTGATAATTACACAGCTTTCATGTTAGATAAGTATCCTATTCCAATATGTGAATTATTTTCTATAGACCAAATTTTAAATTAATTATTGAATGGTTAGCTGTTCAAAGGATAACAGAAATTTTTAATTGTTTGTCTTACATCATCTTGTACTGACCAGTAATATAGTATCAAGACACCTTTGATGACTATTGAATATGGCATAACATCATTGACATCTTGTGATCCTTTTTCTTTGCCCTTTGAGATAGTTCACTCAGATTTCCATGAGTACATCAACATGGCTGAAAGCCCACGACAGTTGTGCCTGCCATGGGCTTCCAGCCTTTCTAGGTTGTTAAGCTTGTATGTATTGACACCATGTAGGCAGGCACTTAAATCCAGAAATATCAGTACTTACATTCAGGTTGGGAGATGGGTGGATGTATATTTTTTAAACATGAGCTCTTTGAATTATTAGATAACAAAACATTTCCATGTCAACCAGTTTTTGGTAGGAATGGTAGAACCTTGCTGGCTGCAAACTGGGTAGATATGACATTTCTTGTTTTTGCAATGGTGAATGAGGAGCAGTGTGACTTGGAGCATGCATTTTGTGAAGAAATTTCACGTCCATATGAATAAATGGATGAGAGTTGTCCACCTCAAAACACTAAAGCAGTAGCATGATGCATGTTCATGCTACATTTTCATTGTGTCGTCCCGGAATGTCGGGAGACACACACATAAACATTTGCATAAGTTTGGTTGTATTGTGTTCGATTATATGTTCATTAAACAAGTTATATAATTAAGATCTGTTGGTTCTATTAGACATGTTTAGGGAGTGTGGCTGCTGCTAAATTATTGACAACTAATGATGCTAGAAAATATGGGTCAATTAAGAGGCAGCTTACATAGCATGTGTTTAGTGAAGATGATTTGTTAGCATAAATGAATGACACCACTGGTTTCAAAGTTTGATTCAAGTCAAAGAGCAATAAGGGTTTTGGTAGTTAAGGGAAGTACTTGATTGTTAAAAACAATAAATTAAGGTTGGCTGGAATAATATACTTTCCAACATCAAATTAAGGTTTAATATAATTGAGATTTTTGTTTTCTAGATGATTGATTGAAAGGTCATGTGAGTTCTAATAATGCTTAGGGGAAAAATCATTTTTTTCACCATGTGGTTTGGCTCAACTTCATTATTCTGCATCATGAGTGGAATGGTGCCACTTTTTCGCTGTGGCTTATTTCCTTACCTTCTTTGTGGTGCGTCATGTATCATCCTCACTAACCCAATCAAAAGTTTGCAAAACATTCCCTATTAATGATTTTATGGTGGATATGATAAAATTTTACACCCCCTCCTAATCCTCAAATTTGTTGCAAGTGCAAGTAATTGTAGTCACTAATGCCTGTCTAGCCAACAGCATAAACCATAGCTGACATTTTATAATTGGGTTCTACCACAGGGTGGTAAAGGGTTTCACCTAAAGCTCTTTCCCGTTTTAGCTTCTGCATAAAAGGAAGTGGTATCGACCAACCACAGTTTCATTTTCTGCATTTGATTTGTGGCTCTTAGACAAGTTGCTTTGACTGTTTCAATACATTATATTAATATAAGAAATATTGAATATCGAAACAAATGAACTTGTGAGCTAGGGACAGTAACTCAATAATTCTTAATTACATCTTTTGACTTGTAAACCAAGTTGAGATTTCCATAAGCATAGGCAGTTTAGACTGGTTGTTGCCAACTGTTGGTCAAATAGTAAAGGTAGTTATAATGCTTTTGGGAATTTCAGGGCCTCAGTACGTTCTATATTCCTTTTTCACGTTAATGAATTCTCTTGATTATTCATCACCTGGACTGTTGTATTCATATGATTGTGTAGAATGTTTAGAACGATGATTGATTCAATTTGATGATTATTAGTTCTGAATCTGCTTGGACATTATGCTGCATAATCGGCAAGAAACAATAGAATGGAAATTGTCTGTTTTTTCTATCTGCAGAACTCTGAAAGGTGACTGTTAGATGGAGCAGGTTTCATGGCCAACCAGTCCACATAAATGTGGATCAGATCCTTCTAGTGGGTACATTTGACAACGGGTGGTGTTAAATTAAACATTATGAAAGTTGAAAAATGAAAATCAGGACACTGAGAAACTGAAAGGGGGAAACGATAGTGAATATGGTGGCCCCTTGTAGCATTAAATGTGTAGCCTTTTTCCATTAATTTTTATTCAATTAATTGGTTTGAAATCTCTGTCTTGTAATTTGTTTGTTCATGCATGTTAATCCTGTCGTTACTAGGACTGTTTGTGAAATAAAGAGTAAGAATTCTGCAAGATTCTATTGTGGCAGCTGGGAGCAGCAACTGTTACTAGGTAAACATCATCACACCTTCCATCTATTTTACACACATACAAATCTAATGATTTTATTTTTTAGGTGAGTCTGTACTATTAACTGGTTGTTGGGCTTTCATATCTTGTTTAACAATTGGTTTCATCCCCAAGGCATTAGTATGTTTTGAACTATTGGATTCTAGACTTATTATCTTTTTCACCCACCAGTCTTACATCCGCAACTTCAACACCCAATATCCAATATCCAGTTCTAAAAGATTAAAGCCCTACAAAATGTATAGGTCCTGCTTAAAACCTCTCTGGCTGAGATATTGCATTTTGATATGTATTTTAGGTAATTTTCTTCTGTCATATATCTGGATGAATATCCATTCGTGCTCATCCTTATCTTACATATGTTCCCCACTTGCCCCCCACCACCTCTGTGCTGCTCACAGCTTCATAAAATTTCACTTTTGTAGTTAGCAAGAACCTAAAATTTCAGTGCAAGTGGACAATACATTAAGATTTTGTTTGTTGTTTAGCCTTGATTTTGTACGTAGTGAATTCATTTCCTTATTAGCGGACCTCGAAACCTTATCAAGATTATACTAAAGGCCAAGCTGTTGAATGTTTCCTTTTTGGTACTTGTGTTTCGGAATTTTTTACTGGTTGTCTTTTTAACTTTAACACTTCTTGCTTCACTTGGAGCAGAGATGCAATTTATTTTATTTTCTCTGGCAGGTGTCGGAGTCTGAGGTCCTGGTTTCTTAGGATTCCTTCCCTTAAAAATTTCTGTGTATATTGTTTACTGTTGTTTCCTATTTCTATTACTATAAAACAATGAAACAAACTTGTATGCCTCGTAAAAGTCACACCTGTATTTCTAATGGGAAATCTGCCTCTGCTTTCAAAATTTGTGTAGGTGAGGATAGAAAATAGAAGAAAATGAGCCATATGAAATGGTAGTTGAATATGTTGCTAGGCCTTTGGCTTGGATGGTATTGGGAATTTGGGGTGGCTTGAGAGAATGGTAGGTCCCAAGTTTTGATGAGACAAGTGAAGATTGATTATGGAAAAGATGGTTGCTCCTGCTTGGATCAAGTACGAGACTCATTGAGATGGTCCCTCCTGGTTTAGAAGACCCTGCACAGTATTTATTTCTTTATTTTTCGCATGCACCATTTGGTGCGGTGAAGAGATGGTCTTGGCTTCGAGCGAAAAAGACCATTTTATCCCTTCGGGCTCAAGTGAAGTGACAAACTATCATTTCTTTCTTGATATAAAATATATTATTTTATTCATCATGGGACATTGTATTGCAGTAGTATTTTGTCAACCTTATTGAGGAGGTCTTTTTAATTCGAATTAAATTAATCCCATGTCAAGAAGGGTGCCATAAAAAGGGGTGCATCATGCATGAGTGTAATGTTCCTATTATGTAAGATGAAGAATTATGCCTATGAGTAAACTTCTGGGTTGGGAGGACACTTTTCTGGGTTTGTCGGAAATAACAAAATGCAAAGTTTTTCCTATTCCATATATTTTTTTTCCCTCGATTTGCTATTGTTCTTTTTTCTTATAGGAACAACTAAAACACATGCAAGAAGTTATACACACAAACATGGGAAAAAGTGTTCTCAAATTATACACTAAATATCCTAATCTAAACCCCATAAGTTAATGTCCAAGCTCGTTTAAATTGAAAACATCTCTTATTTTTTAGCAATAAAAAACAAACAAGGTTCTGCACAAAGTCACCATAGTTAGTAAACTACAGGATAAGATGTACGTGTCTTATTCGACAAATTACTTAAAATATATATGTACGTGTCTTATTCGACAAACTTCTTAAAAAATATACGGTGTATTATTCGGCCAATTTCTTATATGTGATCGAAATTTACATTTCCATTGCAACATTTGCTTGACAATAATGTTAAGGGAAATTCTGGTCCACTTCGGGCTATTCTTTATCATATCGTATTGATTATCTGGAATTAATAACTGTCCTCCTTATCCAAAAAAAGAAATTGTTAAGGAAAATTCTATTGCCACCCCGAATTTCTTTGTTCAAACCACCCCTTTAATTTCAGCCTAACGTGTCGATTTTACCCAACCATCACTTTCTTTGCTTGAGCTAATAGCCCGCTGGGCCCCCTGAAAGGGAAAGAGAAAAAGAGATGTGAGGGAGGGATGGGAGAAGGGGAGATGGGCGGACCGGGGGGTTGTGGTCGCCGACAGCAATTCTAGCGACAGCGGAAGGTTGGGGTGGTCTCAATAGGGGTAAGCTTGGAAATTTGGATAGGGGTAGGTTTCCATCGATTGGGTGCGAGAATTAAAATTTTCAAAATGTTAAAAACTAAGGCAAAGAAATTTTGCCCTTGTAGTGTTCTAATTTCGATATGGATCCTCTGCTATGATTTTCTCGGCTATGATATGTTTAACTTTTGTTCTCCACACGTCACCTTATTAAAATTTAATTTAATTATAAATTAAATTGGAGACATTATCCTAGGCCTGGGCGCGGATCAATTTGGAACGGTAAATGACTCTTCCGTTAACCAAACCAAAGACTTCGGTAGACCATTTTCTCTTTCGTTATCCAAACTAAAGACTTCAGTAGACTTCGGATTGGTTAACCTAACATTCAATTCAAATTGGTTCGGTACGCTAGTAGTACCGTAATAAAAACATACTAATAAAAATACAATTTAGAATTCTTTCACATAACATAAGTTCTTGAACAAATACACCAAATTATCTTTGTAAAATATAAAAATCCAATAGTCTAATTCATCACAGTATGAAATCAAATAACTTAGTCACTGTACCATTTCATATGTACTCAAGATGTACTGGGAGCCACTTGCTCTTTCATTTGGGAATCTACTCCTACACCATTAAACAAATTATGAAAGTAGAAAATGGAACACAAATGAACGCATAGGATCATGTGTCTTGAGCCACTAAAATTAGAGTTTAGTTACATTTTAAACATTAGAATTAGGTCATTTGAATCATCAAACCCCCCATTTTGTTTGTGTTTGTTGTTTGAAACTTTGAGTGTTCTTTTTACTGAATTTTGTACACATATGTAATTGATTTTGGCATTTGGTCCGCATTGGGTTCTTTAGTTTTTCATGTTGAATCCAACCATATAAAGAACATAAAATTTAGATCAACGGTTGGAAAATTACAGGTCAAAAACGGGACAAAGGTCAAAACTGGAAAACAGAAGAAGTTCATAAATTCATCTGTAACCTTGAAGTGCTACAGTACCCGGGTGATAAAGAAGTGATACAATAGTGATAAAATAGTGATACAGAGCGATATAGGAGTGATACAAAATGCTGATTGTGTTTACCTTTGGTTTCTTGTTTTGTGTTTAAATAATAAAATAAGTATAAATATTGGACCGGTACGAGTTTTCGTCGGGTTAGGGATATTGTTACATGTTAACCAAACCAAACATTTCGGTACGGATCGGATCAGAATAATTAAAATTAAAAAATAATTATTTAACCAAACCAAACCAAACCGTCGGTACGCGGATAATTCGAATGAGATGCCCACCCCTACATCATCCTTAAAATAAAAACCCAATTTACTCCTAATTAAAAATTTAAAAAAAAAAAAAAAAAACCTAACTTGACTGATGCCTAAACTTAATGTCTCTAGCAGTTTTTTTTTCTTTCTTCTTCTTTCTCTGCACGTCTCCCCCCACTCCCAAAATCTTATCGCTCATCAATCTTTTCGTTCTCCAATCTTATTACACAAAAGCATTCTTACCAAGAAAAGTATGAGCATAATAAGAATCATTTGACACATCGAATAAGGAACTAGCTCCAAGGGTATAGGAAATTGAATCATTAAGTTCACCCAAATAATAGAAAACCTGGAGTGAGAAAGCACATAATTCATGTAAAAAAAATATAGAAGTAGCAAACTCTACGTATTCAAAGAAAGAAACAGGGAATTTATGCCCACAAATGATGAAGAAAGCCAAAGTCTTCAAAACCTAATGTCAAATACAACTAACTCTGTGTTCTTCTACAAAATCTGAAATCAATGGAAGTTATAACACTCATATTATTGAAAAAACTTTGGTTTATGCTTGGGTAAAATTTTGGGCGAAGTTACGTTTCGTGTCAACCAGTATGAGACAAAAATGTAAATTTGAACCACTCTAAAAACAAGAGTAAATTATAAGAAGAAGAAAAAAGTATAATTTGATGGAAATTGCTTAAGCATTGTTACATGTACTCTCTCTATAAAAAAAACCCTCCTAGAGCCGTTTTCACTTTAAGGGGGAGGAAGCCACTGTTCTTCCTCCCCTCTCCTCTCTTCTCTTCCTTCCTCTCTTCTCCCCTCATTTTCAAAGATAAAAGGTTTTCCCTATTTTCTTCGTTTTGTTATGATTTTTCTCCAATCATCACAGGCAGCTGCGTTTTGGCTTCATATCTTCACCTGCGTTTCGGCGTCAGATCTCCACCACCATCCTTTTTGCAGTTTCTTTATGTTCGAAATAAGTCACAGAGACTCTTTGGGTTCTCTATGTAGTTTTCACCTCTCCCTTTGTGAGAGCTTTTCACCTCTCCTTTGTGAGAGCTTTTTCAAGCTTTATCTCTTTTTAATTGTTCTGAGTTTGCAATCTTAGTTGGGATGCCTATGCTAGAGTTTCTTCGATCATGTGTGATCGTTAGTAGAGGCACTCCATATTGTCTTAATTTTGATGTTAGATCGCTTTGTTATTGTAATGGCGCTTGGCTAATGGTTTTTTTGGTTGAATTATGAATGCAATCCAAGAATTTCTCAACAACAAAAAAAAAAAAAAAAAAAAAAAGAGTAAACCACGTTGTAGAACTCAATATGATAATGCAACATTGGCTGTCAAAAAATTGAGAATTTTTTGAGATTTTCTATTTAAACCCCACACTTCTCTTTGTTCACCTCATGTTCCAAGTTCACCCCAACTTCTAATTTACATTTTCACAATTTCTAAGAAAACCCAACTATCTTCCCAAACTACCCTTAAATACACTCCAAGCTGAAAATATAAGAAATAAAAGAGTTTTTCTATTTGAACCCTACACTTTTCTTTGTTCACCCCAATACTTAAATCATTAAACAATATTTGTAGTATACATGAGATTTTGTTGTTTTCACAAGGTTGTTTTTATCATGTGATTAAAAAGGTTAACAAATCAGACAAAGATGCTTGTGGTGGGGTTCAAACCTCAGACCACTGATATGCAAGTTAAGACCCTTTTTTACGGGATTAAACTCCATTAGCAATAGGATGTAGAGGAGTTTGTATTTTTCTAAAACTTAATATGGAGTTGTGGGGTGTGTGGGGTGTGTGTATAGATAGATGTGTACTAGGGGTAAATATTAAGTTGAATGACTTTTTTTGTCTTTTTACACAATAATAAAACTGACAGCTTAATAATTTAAATATTGAGGTGAACAAAGAGAAGTGCAGGGTTTAAATAGAAAATCTCATTTTTTTTGGGAAGTGTATAGCAATAATACTAGAGGGGTTTAGGGCTTTTGTTTACACAAAAACCATATAAGGCTTATGGGGTTTTACTTTAGGTTTTAATTTTCGAGTTTAGGGTTTTGTGGGTTTCGTGGGTTCATAACTGTGGTTTTGCTTTCGCTTCTTCTTGAGTCATTAACCATATAAAATCCCCACTATGATCTTGAAAGGAAAACAATAAAGTTCACAGTTGTGCATTTTCTTGCTTTAAAGGGTTCTGTAAAGGGATTCTTTCGAAAAGGAGTCGAAAGATTGGTCAAATAATACTATTTAAGGAACACATTTGTGAGACTCATTTTACATTATAATTCAATGACTCAAGTCGTTTTCTTTTGAAGTTTTCATTCAAAAATATCAGTTATAAATATAAATTGCTTAGTTATTTGATTATCATACCATTTCAATATATTTATCGATAACACACCATTTCATATATTAATTTTATCATTTCCATGTATTATTACTTTTAATCCTTAGTTATATATAATAGTAAATATTCAATTTAGATGATGAACTGATCGAAAGACCAAGGTCTATGATGATATTCAACCAGATAACGCTAATTAATAAGAGGAAAGGAGCTGTATGCGCATCAAGTATATATTTTATTCCAGAAAAAGCAGCACCGAACAAAATGTTGTTGGGTTGGAAACCCTAGTGATGATGCTATTTGTGAGTCATCAAGCCAAAAGCAGCCTTGGAACTATATATTACATTTTACGATCGTGATGATCATGATGAGGACCCAAATCCTATGAGCTCTTTGTATAACAATATGGTGGTGGATATGCTCTAGCCCTTTCCAGTCTGATGTGGTCATAATAACATTCTGAAGAAATTCTTTGATGATCTTATGATCCCTACGCTCTCACTTCTGAACCCGTCTTTATATGTATGTACAGTGACGGACCTATTAAGGTGCAAGGAGGTGCACTACACCTCTCCTTGCCAGAGAAACTATTTTAGGTGCTTCAAATTGCTCTTTTGCTCAACTCGTGTATAGATTACCTTATTTTCATTTTCAACATTTAAGTAAATGTCTTTGTCTTTTTACTTTCATTTATTTTTATATTACTCCATTTACTTAAGTTTACAAGGTAAATAAGGAAGCACCCCCCATTTGGATTCAAATAAAAATACTAGAAAATCAAATTCCCACCAAATTAAAATATGAAAAATCGGTTTTAGTGCAAAATACGATTTAGGCTAAAAATGATGGCTCATTAAGTCAATATATACTTCATACTAAAATCCCATAAAATCAAGTTTTCTTATTTGATGTGTAAGGAATAAAAGCTGCCAAAAATTATCTTGACAAAATAATTATTCCGAAAAACCATTTTTCATACTTAGTCAATATTGCACCTCTGCTAAAAAAATTCTGGGTCCGCCAGTGTGTATGTATGAATTAATGTATAATAAGGATACTACGAGTCACTTTTTTAGACTCACACGACAATGTGATATCGTGATACAAACTATCTAGTTTCTAAGTATCTTTCAAAAATTACGATGAAGAAAAATTATCAGTCAAATGAATTAACAATTTCTTAGCTATTTGATTATTATCCCGATCAAATGATGAAGTAAAAAAGTTGGGTACCTTTTTTCCTTTATAATGTTAATAAATAAAATAATACTCGCTATCCTTAATTATAAGCTCAATCATACATCCATATCATTGCAGATGAATCTTCTTTATGGCTCTTCTAGACGAACAGCAGAACAGAATATTATACATACAATTTCCATGACAATATGAAATCAAATTAATGAAGAACTAGGGTTTTCGTGAAATAAGAATATTCAGAATTTGAGAAAACATGTGGAATGGAAAGTGACGTATACTTAACGGTAAACAACTGACTATAAAGTCTTACAAAGAAGGCACACACACACACACACGACCTTATCTTCTTCAAGCCTGTATGACTTTGTAGGAGTGAGACCCACCTAAACAGCCAAAACCACCAGTCCAAGTCAACCTTCTCATTTCTCACCTCCCTCCTCTCTTCATGAAGCAGCTCTCGAGCACTATATCTACGCCCATCTTCTTCCTTTACATGAGCCTTTCTCCCTCTCTCTCTCTCTCTCTGAGCGAAAATGAGAAAACCTTGCTGTGAAAAAGAAGGCACGAACAAAGGAGCTTGGTCTAAACAAGAAGACCAAAAACTCATTGATTACATTAAATCTCATGGAGAAGGCTGTTGGCGATCTCTCCCCAAGGCTGCAGGTGTGTTTTGTGTTTGAACAACATGATTTGTGTGCATTTTTATGTTTGTATATAGAAATAATAATCTACTTTTTGTTCTTTATGTTCCAAATTATTGATGACTTATAATTTGTGTGATGTTGAATTATTAGGGTTGCACCGCTGTGGCAAAAGTTGTAGGCTAAGATGGATAAACTATCTAAGGCCAGACATCAAACGTGGAAACTTTGAGCAAGATGAAGAAGACCTCATCATCAAACTACATGCCCTTCTTGGCAACCGGTATGCACCATCAATCTTTCCTTCCTCTCTTTCTCATGTCAAATATTTATGTTGACCAGACTGTTTGACAAGAAGCGAACATTTTCCTACATATATGGCGTAATTATAAAGGTCAACTATATAGCTAATGGTGAAAGTTTCATGCATGGGCTGTTAGGTGGTCGCTGATTGCTGGAAGGTTGCCGGGGAGGACGGACAACGAGGTGAAGAACTATTGGAATTCTCACATCCGGAAGAAGCTAATTAAAATGGGCATCGATCCCAATAACCATAGGCTAAACCAGATCATTCCTCGTCCGAATCCTCAAAACGACTGTGTTTCTGCCGCTGCAACATCATCTGGATCAATGAGCAATATTAGTGCATGTACTAAAGCACCAATCAAATCTTCACGTGAAATTGATCAAAGGGCCTCACAAGCTACAAGTGTTCTTGAAGATGAAACTTCTGGTTCATCATCTCGTGACTTGAATCTCGACCTCACCATTGCTTTTCCTAATCCTCCACTTCAAGTTGAGGAAGAGATGCAAAAAAATATTAAAGGGTCCTTCACTATGGCGAGAGAAATCGAAACCACCCTTCAGCATTCACCCACTCTTGCTCTTTTTAGATAATACATATAATTTGGAGAAGGAGATGAATTGATCTCTAGCTAGCTGATCTTGGCCTGGAATTGGAAAAGGAGGGAATTACAAGGGGAATTATTGTTTGGCTGATCAAGAACTTTGGCTAGTATTGACAGATAGCTAGCAAAGACTAATGGAGGCACTAACATGGAGAGAAGGGCCAAACACTTCTTCATGACAGGCAGCTAGAATATTGATTCCATTGTAAAGAAAATCTCATTAGGCTATATAAATTCTTGGATGTAGCATACAAATTGGAGATGAACTGCAAAAATCAGTTGATCACCAAGAAATGAATATGCATGGGAAGGGAAATGTGTGGTGATTGTAATTTGTGTTCAGGCAGGGGAGAATTGATGTTGAATGACTAATAAGCTAGAGGAGTACTATATGGTACATATCTTATTTTTATAGGAGTTTTTAGTTTTAAAACTATGATGAGCAATTGAACATACATATTTTTGTTGCTTAATTATTCTTTCCATTTGCATTTCTTTCCCTTTTATTTTTCTCAAATGATAATTTTCTTTTATAATTGTTTCCTTAGTTAATGATATAGTTATAGATTTATGAACAATTTTAGACATTTCTTAGCATGTGAAAGTTAGGTATGTGAAGACTTGGTAATTCCAAAACAGGAATTGGGGTGAAGAGCATCTTTAACACCAAATCAGGGGGCTGTTGGTTTCCAGTCAGAAAGCACAAAAATCTTTCAACCATATATATATATAAAAGCTACACAATACTGATTTTGTATAGTAGTACATTACATTAATGCTTAATTTGAAAATCATGCAAAGCTATATATAGTTAGCCCTCTTTTACTGTATTTGTATGAACTAGCATCAAGATAATAAAAGTACATCTCGTCAACGGGTCTAGCACAGTGTGTGTATGAGAAACGATCTCCCTCTTGTAGTTTGAACTATCACTTTTATTTAAAAAGAAGAGTAAAACAATCTCATTAATGTCATTATAATCACTTAATTAGTATATTGTGTTATTCTATTTATTTCTTCACAGTTAAATGATCAAATGGATTCCGATTCAATTGATTATATTTTGAACGGATAATCCTTGACTGGTGACTCGATAATTAATATACAGTTCCGATCATTGGATCCATCGAGAGATGGTCTCAATACAATTTTTGTTTTCTCTTCTTAAAAGATGGAGATCTCCGTTGTTAAAGGGGCAGGGAACTATAGCTTAATGGGGTCTCCTCTAGATGTCATCAAACCTAGGAGTCTTTCATATGAAATGAACTCCAAGAAGTGCATACTGTAGCAACTAAACAATTGCTGATTGCATAACAGACATAGTTATCCGCCGTGATTAAATGTTAAGGAAAGTAGGCCATCATGATCAAAGACAAGATTTAGATCCACCAGTGCCTTTAAACATGTGCAGTTTCCTGCATTTTGATGCAAAAGTCTTACCATCCAATTAATCTATTAATGGTTGAAACCACTAGCAGACCCAGAAATTTTTTAACGGAGATGCAATATTGACTAATCAAGCAAAAGTCTTACCATCCAATATCTCCTTTTTCTGATTCGGTCACTTTCTCTCCGTCTCGTTCTCATCGGCCCATGCATCGCACATTGAGATCTCTCTCCCTCCCTCATTCTCATCCCTTTCTCTTTCTCCCTCTCATTCTCATCAGCCCATGCATCACACATTGAGATCTCTCTCCCTCACCCACTCATTCCCATCCCTTTCTGCTCCTCCCTCACCACTCATCCGTCTTCTTTCTTTAATGCTTCTGGTGCATTATTTCATGCATTGAAGGGAGGACTAGACCAGAAAAAATACCTATATTTCATGTGAATTGAAGACATAATATGGATATGTTGCCTAACTTGGAGGAAGAATTGAGACTATCTATATAAGAGGTTGATGACTAAAACTTATCCCCTCCCTAATTACCTTGAAATTGGTGGGATTATGAGGGATAAGTTTTAGTAATCAACCTCTTATGAATAGTCATCCCTCATCCTCCAAGCTAGACAACAATATCCATATTATACCTTGATTGCACATCAAATGTGGGCATTTTGCTAGTCTAGTGTAGAAACCACAATTATGTTAAAATGATCAATTTACAATTAACTTTGCAATTTGTCTAGTCTCGTGATGATGCGTAGCTAATTAATAAAAGAATAACAGATTCGGGCCGTCATTAATCATTTGGAGATAGTATTGCAGTACTATACGTATGCATATAGGTTTATCCTTCATCCTTTCGGAAGTTTCGATGTAAGGATTCCTTTACTAACACAATGCAGCCATCTCACGCAAATCGTTTACCTGTAACTATTCAATATCCTTTGAAAAATTAATCACCGCGGAGCATTTCCGCCGTCGAATCCATTTTGAATTTGATAAATGTATTGCTTGTGAAGTATGTGGGACTTGGCCAATATTTCGGGGTGTGTTTACAAAATTCCAATTTAAACAAATAGAAAACCAGAACCATGATTTACATAATGGTATTCAAGCAGGTTAGATCGAAGACTTATTATTATTATGAATTAACCTAAATTAAAGTTTATGTTTATTTCAGGTAAATGTGACTGTGAATCATACATTGGAAAATTAAAGCTGATAGTAAACTTTACTTAATAGTTTAAAAGATCTTGAGCCTCTTCACACATTGCCGGCCGATTAATTTTGAATTAGATGCTCACATCTCATTTTTTTATTATAATATATCAATTGTGTAATTGCGCATTCTATTTTTGTATTTCATAATCAAGAATAGTTTTCTCCCCTTTACTTAAAAAACAAAGGATAAGCCAACGGTGTCTAACCCAGTGGAAAGGGCCTTGATTCGCAGACCAATGGTATTAGGTTCGAACCCCCGTGACACCTCGACAATGTGTGTAAGAAAAGCCCCACCACCAATATCGCTTTTATAAATAAAATAAAAAACAAAACGAAACAAAAAGACAAAGATGGAAGACGGAAAAACCCTAAATGAAAATTGCAGATGTGGATGACAGAAATGAGACGAGGGGGTTATAATCTTGTGGTAATGTGATAGGTGAAGGCCGTTAGGTTGGTTAGCTGGTAAGGATTCGTTTAAATGCAGCAAACTCCATGCACAAGTTTTATGGGGAAAGGAGAGTTAGATCGATCTGTAAGCAGAAATATCGCTGCCTAAAGTTCTCAACAGCTCGTCAAGCCTCAAGGACTCAATTCCCGTACACAATCTAATTATAATGGTTCATAAATAATCCATAAATTCGAGGGTCCACAAATTGGCTCTCAGCTCACATGAAAGTCGAATTTACATGTGTAGCCACCCTTTCGGCCCACCAAGGATGTATTTGCCACATCAATGTCACTTTACTGTAAGAGGGCTTTGACGCCAAGCCAGAGCACTGCATGGCTGATTTAGAATAGGAGAAAGTCTCGGGTGTTTTCATTTCTATTCTTACACTATCTTTTGTATTTTTAATACTTTTTAATCAATTTTATTCTTTTTCTTTCCTATTCTACCCTTATTCTACATTAATTTCTTTTTACTTAACTTTTATATTATTTCTTTTTCTTTATACTTAATTTTTCAACTACACTCTATTTTCTTTTTCATTTTTTTCATTTTATTGAGTAAGAAATAATTAACACTTATATTTGTCTAGGCAAAATTACATGGTCTACCTGCTTAGAAAGTACAAACAACCAAGAATTGAAGAGAAAGAAAAAATAAAAAAATGGAATAGAATTCTTCTCGTAGATATAATTTGGGGCATTCCAAGTCTGTAGGGGAATCCAAAAGCTTGGGTTTTATTGTTGTGTTACATTGATGATGGAGAAATCCAAAAGCCTAGGTTTTGTTCACTCTAATTGATTGAGTGCCCATATCAAAACTTTAATGTAGGGTGAGGGTAGAATAGGAAAGAGAAAGAACACAAAAGAACAAAATTGATTAAAAAATTCTAAAATACAAAAGGGAGGTAAGTGGAGAAAATGAGAGTGGGAAAATGAGCTTCCTTTATATATATTAGCCTCTTTAAGTGTGCTCCTACATTTGCAAGAAATCTTTTTCTTTCAAGTCATTAAAAAATAGACTCATACAACAAAAATACTCTACACAATAATCCGCTTATTTTATTACATTTAAATAAAATCTAATTTTGAATTGGATGGTTTGTGTATTATGACATATTTACAAATCATGTCATCAACCCCTTTTTGTTGATGGATGTTTTTCTCTTTAAAAAAAATGGAGCTTCACTATCACTAGTAAAAAAAACCCCTTGCGCGACCAAATTTTGCGCGACGAAACACAATTCGTCGCTCAAAGTGACTTTGCGCGACGAAAATTAAACTTCGTCGCTCAAAGTCTTACGCGACTAAATTTTGCGCAACGAAACACAAATCGTCGCACAAAGTCACTTTGCGCGACAAACCTTTGCGCGACGAAGTGTGGTTCGTCTCGTAAAGTCTTTACAAAAATAAACAAAATAAAAAATTATTTTTAAAAATCTTTGGATGACTTTGCGCGACGAAATAATAAAATTCGGTGCACAAAGTCTTGCGCGACGAAAAAATAAAATTCAGTGCACAAAATCTTGCGCGACGAAGTGTGTTTCGTCTCGCAAAGTCTTTACAAAAATAAATAAAATAATTTTTTTTATAAAAATCTTTGCATGACTTTGCGCGACGAATTTCTAAACTTTGTCTCGCAAAGTCTTTACAAAAATAAAAATAAATAAAATAAAAAAATTATTTTGTTAGAAAAATATAATATTTTAAATGTATTATATTTTACATTGACGATCAAATTGGTTCATTGTATTCATATAGGGTCAAGGAGTGTAGCTGTAAAAAATCATCAAAATCGAAATTGAAATAACCGTTAAATCGTGATTTTTCGTTTATAACCGTCGAAAAGTTTTGCCCTATTACTTGATCTCTGAATGTTTATTTTTTCCGATTTTTGGCATATATGATCTCGAAGTATAAACAAACAAGTTTGATGGTTGGATCTTTGAAACTAGTTTCGTAGAATGCGTATGCCATCAAAACAATATATTCACTAACAATTAAGAGTTTATTTATACTTTCATTAAATACAACATAAGATTTTGTGGTATCCACTAGTGTAAATATTTTAAATTGACGATCAAATGGAGTCATTGTATTCATATAGGGTCAAGGAGTGTAGCTGTAAAAAATCATCAAAATCAGAGTTGAAATAACCGTTAAATCGTGATTTTTCATTTATAACCGTCGAAAAGTTTTGTCATATTACTTAATCTCTGAATGTTTATTTTTTCCGATTTTTGGCGTATATGATCTCGAAGTGTAAACAAACAAGTTTGACGGTTGGATCATTGAAACTAGTTTCGTAGAATGCATATGCCATCAAAACAATATATTCACTAACAATTAAGAGTTTATTTATACTTTTATTAAATATAACATAAGATTTTGTGGTATCCACTAGTGTAAATATTTTAAATTGACGATCGAATGCAGTCATTGTATTCATATAGGGTCAAGGAGTGTAGCTGTAAAAAAATCATCAAAATCAGAGTTGAAATAACCGTTCAATCTTGATTTTTCGTTTATAACCGTCAAAATGTTTTGTCCCATTACTTGATCTCTAAATTTTTTTTTTTCCTGATTTTTGGCGTATATGATCTCGATGTGTAAACAAACAAGTTTGATGGTTGGATCGTTGAAACTAGTTTCGTAGAATGTGTATGCCATCAAAACAATATATTCACTAACAATTAAGAGTTTATTTATATTTTCATTAAATATAACATAAGATTTTGTGGTATCCACTAGTGTAAATATTTTCAATTGATGATCGAATGCAGTCATTGTATTCATATAGCGTCAAGGAGTGTAGCTGTAAAAAATCATCAAAATCAGAGTTGAAATAACCGTTAAATCTTGATTTTTCTTTTATAACCGTCGAAATGTTTTGTCCCATTACTTGATCTCTTAATGTTTATTTTTTCTGAATTTTGGCGTATATGATCTCGAATTATAAACAAACAAGTTTGACGGTTGGATCGTTGAGTAGCTTTAAAATTGTTTATTTTGTACGTATAACACTTAAGAAATTGAATAGTATATATATTTATTAGTAGCTTTAAATTTTTTTAAGACTTTGCGCGACCAATATAATAATTCATCGCGCAAAGTATACTCTAAAAATTTCGGCGGGTACAAAAAATGGGAATTTTAAAAAAAAAAAAATTACGACTTTGCGGGACGAATATATAGTTCGTCGCGCAAAGTTTTGTGGGACAAATATATAGTCGTTCGTCACGCAAAGTTTTGCGGGACCAATATATAGTTGTTCGTCGCGCAAAGTATACCCGAAAAATTTGGGCGGGTACCAAAAATGCGAATTTTTAAATTTTTTTTTTCCAACTTTGCGCGACCAATATATAGTAGTTCGTCGCGCAAAGTATACTCTAAAAATTTGGCGGGTACCAAAAATGGGAATTTAAAAAAAAAAATTACGACTTTGCGGGACCAATATATTGTTCGTCGCGCAAAGTATACCCGAAAAATTTGGGCGGGTACCAAAAATGGGAAGCGGGAATATTGTGGTCGCGCAAAACTTTGAGCGACCAAAATTTCGTCGCGCAAAACCCTAAAAATTTGGGCACGCACCAAAAATTGGAATTTTTTTTTAAAAAATTTTTCGAGACTTTGCGCGACCAATATATTGTTTCGTCACGCAAAGTGATACGGTTTTTAAAACCAAAATAACACCTCCACCATTTTCTCAATGTCTTCTACTCTTACCTCTCCTCTCTCTTTCCTTCTCCCCAAATCCTACCCTTTCTCTCACACTCACTCCTCTCACTTAATCTCTCATCTCTCTCTTCACTATCTATCACTCTCACTCACTCTCTTATCTCTCTTTTCATCATCTCTCACTCTCACTCACTCTTTCATCTCTCTCTCACTATCTTCTCTATTCTCTCACACTCACTTCTCCCTCTCATTCTCACTCACTCAAAATCTTGCCAAAAGGTATATTCTCTCCAAACTTTAATTTTTTTTTCATTAATATGTGTTTTTGGAGTTAGTTTTGAGTTTATTCTAATTTTTTGTTATTTTGTTGTTATTTGACAATATTTATTTTTTTTTTTGTAGGGAATCGTCGAGACTTTGACGGCTAAAGTTGAGGATTTGGACGCTATCGAAACATATCCTCCGCCACTATCACCACAATAGGCTTGTAGATTTTATTATTGTACTTTGTTAATTTATGTGTACATTTTGAATATTATATATATTGGATAATTTGACCACTATTTTTCATATGTAATTTTATTTTGAATATTTCAATTTAAATTAAAGTAATTAAAAAAAAAATAAAATCATACAATTAAATTAAATTTAAAAAGTAAAAATTTGAAAAATTAATATAATGAAATTGATATAAGAGAAATAATTAAAAAAAAATGTCAAAAACCTTGGGTGACAAAATATTTCGTCGAGCAAACTATTAAACTAGTTTATTTTAATTAAAATTTTTAATTCTTTTTTTAAAAAAACAAAAATTTTAAAAAATTGAATATTTCGTCGCGCAAAGATTTGCGCGACATTAGGATTCGTCGCGCAAAGCGACATTAACTTTCGTCGCGCAAAGTAATTAATATTCATCGCGCAAAGTATCTTTGAGCGACGTTAGTATTCGTCGCGCAAAGTTGTTATCGTTCGTCGCGCAAAGTATCTTTGCGAGACAAAAAAAAAAATTTCGTCGCGCAAAACCTTTCTTTACGATCTTTGCGCGACCAAAATTTCGTCGCTCAAACTTTGCGCGACGAAATTGTACTTTGCGCAACAAAATTATTTCGTCGCGCAAAGTGTTTTTTATAGTAGTGTATTATACTCAATATAGGGGCTCACATTATAAAATGAATCCTACATGAAATAGACTTTAGAGCATTTCCACCCTTTTGCCATAAAAAAGGGCAAGGGAAGGCAAGGGTTGTTACTATTCATGTGAATAGTGCCAGCCCTTGCAAAAAGCAAGTTGTGTTTCTACCCATTGCCATGGCAAAGGCCAATTACTATTCACTTTAATTTTTTTTTTTTTTTTTATATAATACTTAAACGATTGATTTGGATAAGATTTTGAATAAGAGAAATCCTAGCTCTTGTTTTGTCTTTGCCCTTCTCTTCGCCAAAAGGTTAAACCAGCCCCTTTCCAAGATTAAATTTGCTCACACGTCAATTTACCCACGCTTGGGCAATCGTCAAACTCCTTGTCATGTCGCACCACATGTACTCGTTATCCCCTTTTTAACTTTCTTTCTTATCACTCTTACTCACCCTCACATTTTAAATTCATTTCCAATATTAGTCGGCCAATGGAACATGATACTTTCACAGAGGTTGTTTCTGATCCACACTGGCAAGAGGCCATGCAATCTGAACTAGCGGCCTTGGAATCCAACCAGACTTGGTCCCTCACTTCTCTTCCTCCCAGGAATCAACCCATTAGATGCAAATGGGTCTATAAAATCAAGCATCACTCCAATGGCACCATTGAGCCCTATAAGGCTTGTCTCATGGCCAAAGGATATACTCAAACTAAAGGTCTTGACTACCATGATACATTTTCTCCTACTGCCAAGATGGTTTATGTTAGATGTGTTCTGGCCCTTGCCGCTGCCCATAACTAGTGTTTGCATCAACTTGACGTCCACAATGTATTCCTTCATGGTGATTTACATGAGAGGAAATTTATATATCACCTCCTCTAAGTCTTCTGCAACAAGGGGAGCATTTGGTATGTCGCCTTCACAAATCCTTGTACGGATTAAAGCAAGCATCTCACCAATGGTTTTCTAAGTTCACTAAAGCCATACAAGCTGTTGGTTTTACTCCATCCATAGCTAATTATTCGCTTTTTACCTGCAAAAATGGCAAGTCATTCTAATCAGTTCACAATTGTATATTATTTTGTACCCTTCTAGCTTATGATTTGGTTATGTTTTTGAGTTGAACCTGTGCTTTTAATCTCTTTTGTGTTTATCATTCAGTTATTTGAGCTTTAGGTAGCAATGGTGGCTTTGGATAGGAAAAATGTAAAATGGTGCAAAAATGTGCAAACTGAGTTAGCAATTCGTTTCGGCCTTAACATCTTCATCCGACCTTGGATTGGTCCAAATGGCATGAAGTTGGATTGGTTCTGTGATAATCTTTCAGCGATTGCTTTGTCTTTTAATCCTGTTCAACATCAACGCACTAAGCATATTGAGGTTGATGTTCATTTTGTGAGGGAAAGGGTTGCAAAGAAACAGCTCTCTATTCAGTTTGTCTCCTCCAAAGAGCAGTTTGCTGATATTCTGACTAAGGGTCTGAGTTCTCCGCTGTTTCACACTCACTGTCACAATCTCATGCTTTGATCATCCAAGCATGAGTTTGCGGGGGGATGATAGAGTATATAGATTAATGTATAGGATGTTGCCACTTGTCATTAGATTAGAAGGTTGATAGTTAAGGCAGTTAGCTTTGTTGTTAAAGATATATAAAGCCTTAATCTTTGGGTTACTGTTCAATAAGAAATATACGAAGAATTTTCAATCTCTCTCTCTTCTCTTTGAGCTATTTTCTCTCTAAACCCTCTGAATACATTCTCTAGATTTGTTTACATTAACAACAAGGACCTTTTTTTCCTGCTAAAAATGAGATGAAGTTGACGACATACTGTGATTCAGATTGGGCGGGATGTCCAACAACACAGAGGTCAACAAGTGGCTATTGCGTGTTCCTTGGCAATTCTATCGCGAGACATGCAACGTTCCTAGACCCAAAACCAGCTACTTTACACTTTGACAACCAAGCTGCACCGCACATATTTGCCAATTCAGTGTTCCAAGATATACTTCATCTCAACAGCAAGTAGCAAATTGGTAGTTCACAATATTTACTCTTCAACTTAAGGGGAAGTGTTGAGAAGTCAACTAAATCCCAATACATTAGGGATTGAATGATTAGCCAAATTATATGTAATTGATTGCACATGATTTGCTTTCCTTTATTAATCTCTTGATTGTAGGAAACCTGTGCATAAATTCCTTTGACATTGTAAAGAGAAAATCTTCCGGTAATGAAATATTCTTCCTTTGATTACAATTTTACAAAATTGATCAAACTTTAGCGAAGTCAAATATGAACAGAGGTACCTGATGCAAGCGGATCGACGGAGTCGGCTCCCATTCAACATATCTTATCCGTTTCAAATGTTCCCCAATGAAAAACGTTGTCCTGAAAAAAAAGTAAAGCCCAAACTTCATCTCGAAAAGAAAGACGTGAAATATGAACATATATTAATATAAAAGATGAAAAGATAGCCACCACTTTTCTCAATGGGCATCTCCAAAAGCAGAAAACTCGGTTGGCCTAGTAGCCATATACCATGATGACTTTCCCTTACCAAGCAAAGTTTTGTCGTTATGGAGCTTTTAATATTCCAGTTTCACACACAAACCCAATAGAGGAATCTCATTTAATTTCCCCACTTTCACACCATAATTAATTAACATATATATATGAGTATTTGTTTTCATATACAAGAATCTTATCTTACATTGAGAGATATCTCAAACTAATAATATGGGGAACACAATTGGAGGAAGAAACAAAGCAAAGGTGATGAAGATCAGTGGGGAAACCTTCAAGGTCAAAACCCCAATAAGAGCATGGGATGTGGTGAAGGACTATCCAGGCCATGTGCTTTTGAACTCAGAAGCTGTAAAGCACTTTGGTGTGAGAGCAAAGCCATTGGAACCACAACAAGACCTAAGGCCCAGGAAAATATACTTCCTAGTCCAACTGCCAAAGTTTCCAGAGGAAGAGAAAAAAGTGCCAAGAAGAGTGCGTTCTGGCATTCAGGTGAGTGCCAAGGACAGGCTCGAGTGCCTGATGCTGTCTCGAAGGTCTGTTTCGGACCTTACGAGTGTCCGAGCCGCGTCTGCCGGCTCGGAAGGTCCGGTCAGGATGAAGGTGAGGGTGCCGAGGGCTCAAATGGTAAAGTTGGTTGAAGAGAGCAATGATGACGTGGAAATTGCTGAGAGGATTATAGAGCTTTATATGGCGAATAATGGTGGGAAGGTGGATGCGGACATGGTGGAGGAGGAGGGTGAACAAGGTGTTTTGCAGCAGCGGAAAGCGGCCGGCCATGGTAGCATCAGAGTCAAAGAGAACCTCAAGCTGCGTCACGAGGTATTATCCCTTTCCTCATTTGTCTGCTTCCTTTCCTTTAACAAAAAAAACAAAGAAGATATTATTTAGTTACTTTTTTTCTATTTTTTAGTGGGGAAAACCATTCGATTCACGTGAAGCACTTGCTAAATAGAAGCACTTACTAAAAATCTGCTTAATTAGAAGCACTTCCTAAATACCAATTTTTTCATAAAGTGTTGTCTGAATAGGCATCTAAAATCCCCAAATTAGATGGGGAGATAAAGTTAAGAGTAATTTTGCATAGAAGTTAAATGAGCTTTAGGAGGAGGATCTTAACAAATGGAACACCATAATCACACATCATATTTTTGCTAGGCTTACCATATTTTTATACTACATTGTGTACCACATTTCTAATAGAAACGGAACCCATCAATACAATGGGACCCACCTCCATTAGAGAGATAGTACAAAATATGGTAAGCCTAACATTTTCCATTCTTTAATACTAATAATACTTCAACAAGTACATGGAAAACGTCACAAGAATATATGGCATTGTTCCTTCTTCCTACCCTAATTAGTTTTTAATACACTCAGATTAGATGGAACTCAAATTTGACTTATGAGGGCTTGTACAGAATTTATATTTTAGTCAACTTTGCCGTTTTGAGAGATACATGGCATTCATTCTTAGATTAATGATGGCATGGAGCTTCACTAGTTTTTTTATTATAAAATATATAATTGTTATTATTAAATAAAAGTTTCCATGTCGTACATGGGGTGGCACCACATTAGAAAAGTGGGTCAAATTCTCCTCCTCCCCTCAAGTGCATCCAGATTCGATTCACGTAGAAGACAATTTTGAGGCAACCCAATATAATACAATCCTCTCACCCTCCCTAACAAATGAAAAAAAACAAACAAACAAGCCTCTATGTCAACTCCTTAGAATGTAAATGGGGATTTGCACGTGAAATTTCTCATTTTGGGTTGCTATAGACAAATGGTTAGGTGACTCAGAGTTTTTTTATAAATATTTGATCTCTTTTAAGGGTATCCTACACATGATGACTCTAATATTTTAGTGAAGGCTTCTAGATGAGGGGTCTTCTACACTAGGAGGAGCCCTGCAATGAGAAGGGGAAGCGAAACATAGTTCACTCCAAATAGCATTATTCTATCTCACTAGGCAATTTATGCCAACCACAAATGTTTTGGTAGTTGTATAATGCACCGACATGGAAAACTCTCATATCCTCCCACAAAAATGGTCAAATGTTTTTTTATTTGGCCTGTAAAATGGTCAAATATTTGATATATTTTCCCGATCGTTGAAAAATACCAATCACAATTGTCTACGTAGTCTCTTGCTTTATGACATTTTTTTGCATATTAAATACAATGTCATGGAAGCAAAGTAGCCATGGGGAAAGAGCAGTACATTACATCATGGAAGCAAACTATTTTTTTAAAATGCATCTTTTATATTTCATACTCGTGGCATAATATCATTGAATTTGTGAGCTCCTCATACGTGCTACTTCTGCAAACTGAAAGATTCTTTGACGGAATCCATCGGCAGAGACAAATATAATTATTTTATGGTTTTATATGATATGAGTAGTTTACCACATCATGTTGTTGCAGACAATATATCTTACATGAATTATATATGAATTTGCAGAAGCGAGTGAGTTTTGTTCCTGTGGAAGAAGGAGAAATTCGTTTAGATACAGCTCCTCAATAGCAGCCAATCAGAAGTAACAAAAATTGCAATCCACCTTCACCAGGACTTCTTTACTGGTGCGCTTAATTTGTATATATATGAAACATACTTTCTTTTTGCATAGTATGATATTATTTAGCTCCTGTAAAATTATTACTTTGTTAACATCTAGCGGCTCTTGTATGGAAGACGGGTTTTCTGTCTCAAAAGAGCTTCTCTTGTTGTTGGGGATGTATAAATTATAATTTGCCCAATTCAAAAGTGACTCTCAACTCAAATGTGTTCCCGCATTTTTTGTGTAGTGAAAGAGCGATTAGAGAACATGCATACACAATATATATATATATATATATATATATGTATTTACGCATTCTACGTTGTATGCCATCTCTATTGTGGAACGTATGGAGAGAGACAGGGTCGGTCTTGAGTTTTCTAGGACTTGGGGCGAAAATCTAAATTGTGCACCTTTATTACAAAAAAAAAAATTCACAGTAACATTCGAATAGGAACTGACAATAAATTTTAAAAACCAAGATTAATTCAAATAAAAAACAAAATAACATACCTACGTAGAGACTAGAGAATCAGATAGAACCTTAACCTGCTAGTCTCAAACTTGTGACATATATATAATAATAATAAAAACCAATAAACTAGAATTAATTACTCTAAAATTGTAGCTGCACTCTAATAGTTTTAAAGTAAGTACGTGTACATCATAGAATTTTCCCCCCGGGGGGAGGGGTACTTTACTAGTGCATTATTTTTTATATTTTTTTATACCTCTTATATTTGGTTTTTTAGGGAAAGTTAATTAAAAAGAGCATTATTACCTTATTTTCCTTATTTTCAGCTATTCTGCGCTCTTGGAAGGATTTCGATTGAAAATCGACTTTTCGAATGAATTTTAGTGCAAGGCCAATTGGATAAGAAAGCTAAGACATTGAAGATCATTGTGTCAAAGTTTCATAATTTTCTACTAAGCCAAATGCTCCAAACTTGCAAGTCAAGACAGCCTAAGCAAAATCCGATCAGAACTGCTGTAGATGATTGAAGAGTTGAACACTTTTCCGATTTTTTCTAGTGGCGTGTGATATATGCTTGGAAATCTTAGAGATCAAGCTACAGTTCTCATATTTTTCCAAAATTTTCTAGAAAGTGGAAAGACCCAAAAATGTGAGTGAAAGTTGGCTGACGTGTTTCCAAGTCATAGAATGATTCTTTCCTACCTTGTTTTCTTACATTGAAATGGATTTTGTTTTGCTTTACGAGAGTTTTTCCAAGCCTTTTTAGAGTAGGGTTTCGTTGTTTTACACTATAAAAGGCCACTCTAAGCTTTCTCTAAGGGGACCATCTTCATACCATATACTTTTTCACCATATTTCAATACACCCACAAATATATCAGAGAGAGAGCCAAGAGTTGCTGCCGCTGTGCTTTTGGAGCTTATGAAGGTGTTGCTGTGGAGAATCCAAAGATCAAATTCATCTGCCTAATTGGTTTTATGACAACAATTAATACTTAATTTTTATAGTTATATTAAATTCTTATTACTAATCCATGTTGAGTATTTGTTACTGTTCTTAATGCTTTGAATATCTAGCCAGTATTTAATAGATTTGATTATCCAAGCAGAGATCAAGAGGTGATGTTTGGTGTTTTCTTCTCATAACAAATACCATGTCTTGAATGTGTGCCCGAGAGGAACTAACATGACTCATGCAATTTTCTTGCAGGTTCTCATAGAACTTAATGGGTTCTTGATTTTCTAAATCCGTTGCTTGAGAGAGAATGGGTTGTTAATTAAGAATACTTTTGGTTGAGCTCGAGAGGGGATATCGAATGAATTAGGAGAAACCAATTGTCAAAATGGGTAATAATTAGGGTTAATTGGTTATGGTGAAATCGGATGGTCTAGTGTCTCATCAACTTGATTTTCCATTGTTAATTAAATTGTTATTTTTCATATTTGTTTTAATTTAATTTAATAAATCAATCACTCTCATTAATCAATTGTTCAAATAAACTTATGAATTAATCATAATTGGTACTTAAAAGGAAATTACAATTTTCGTGGGAACGACACTTCACTTATCTTTATATTACTTATGCGGATTATGCGCTTACAATAATTTCACAGCAAAAGCCTAGTTCTTTTAACTTATTTTGGGCCTTACTATGCTACTTTTTTTTTCTTTTAATATATATATTTTACACTAGATAATGGGGGAGGGGAATATATATAAGAGGGTTCCTAGGGATACTCAATAAAGGGATCGAACCCGAGTGGTGCACTGGGAGGGTGAGAATATCTATTCATTATCATAGCCTTAACTACCCATGATACCGTTTTGATAGTTTTTTTTTTGGTTGCTAAAGTTAGAAAGGAGATGGGGGTTTTCTCACACACACAACCAATGTGTCATTAGGATTCAAACTTGAGATCACTTATCTACAAGTCAATGTCATTTTCCACTAGCCTAAACCCCATTGGCCATTTTGATAGTCTAATAAGACATCACTTGTTGGTAAGTCTTGTAGCAAAAACAGGCGTTCATATTTTCTCTCCAAACTGAAAGATTATGATCTGCCCTTAGTAATGAGGATGGCATTAATTAATCTATGACTATACTTTGATTAGTATTTCATGATCTACCAATATGCAACTCATGCACTAAAACATTGAAGATCTTGTGCATCTATATGCAAGTGTGTTCAAGGGTTCATGCAAAACTCAATTTAGAATGATGAAAAAGAAATTGAGTCAGAAAATTAAAGGCATATATATATAAATACCGAAATTCATTCTAACATGACACAAAAGAAGCAAAAATATTTGTGCGATTTAAAAAACCTCAGTAGCTGAGCCTTTCCAAGAGAGAAGTAGCCATCTGCAAAACAAGGGAGAAACAAGATTAGTGATTTCGGTCAGGCGATTCGGGCAGCAGGTTTCCTTCAGAATCGTAATCAATTTTCCCGGAAAAATTCAGTGGAGCACAACGTTCTCCCATAATTATGCTTTTCCTCCAAACTGCTTCATCACTATGATCATCATCATCATCATCATCTTTTTGATCTTCTTCTCCTGCCTCCATCTTCCTCCAAGAAACCATCTTCGCCATCGCCAGAGCTTTGCTGCTAATCTTGCTGTTTAACTTGGCAATGAACTTTACATCTTTCGACTCGGAGTTTGTGGTCGCTTCCTCCTTTTTCTCGTGTGATTTTTTACTCTTGTGGGAAGCACAGAGAAATATTAAGAGAGAAAACATGGAGAAAAATACAATGAGGGCGAAGAGAAAATCTGATGGGTGTTGAAACAAGTGGTGAGAGGCCATGGAGAAGCTTGTAGCAAGAGGCCTTGCCATGGCTACAAGGAGGAGAGGAGGGATGGATGAGGAAACAAAATTGGAGTTTAATTTATGATTTGCATGAGCTCTTAAAGAGTCGCAGAAAGTGATGAATATTAATACATATCCTTTGAGCCTCTAGAAGGTATTTCTCATATCTACAACTATGGGGTGAGTCATTCTATAGTGACGTGGCATCCTCCTGTTGCGCCGCTGACAAAGTGGGGGCCATCCGGGTTCACCGTGTTACACAAGGCTACATGGACTTGACCGATTGACTTAGAGTCGTCTTTACAAGTTTTTGGAGCCATTGGCCTCTTTTGCATCCACAAGTTCTTTTTTGAGATATTTAATTATATACTCATTCTTAGCACCAGTAATATGGATAAATTCTACACTATTTAATTTTTATATACAAACCCAAAAAATGATAGCTAGCCTATTTAATTTAATTTTGATTATTAAATTACTTTGATACTATATTGAGTGTTTTGGATTTTTTTATGAGGTTTTGGGATTAAGAAATCGATGTCAGTTTTGTAATTTATAGGAAGTTTAAAGCTTCTTTGTTATGTTGTAAATGGGCGTTGGGTGTGTTTCTAAAGTCCATTTCTTTGTTGAGCGTTAGTCCCGTTTCTTTACCAAAAAAGAAAAGTCCATTTTATGTGCGGTTTTTTTTATAATCCCTTTATTAGGTATAATAGTAAACCTTCCCCTTTTTTTTTCCTTTCTTTCTGTTTATTTTTTTTCCATTTTATGTGCGGTCCATATATAGATACCCTTTTTCTTTTTCCTAGGCCTTACTTTGCTTGGTTTGAATAGGAAGGAAGAAATTGGAGAGACTTCTAAGCAAAACCATATACTCTTACCAAATAAAAATATTGAAAGGAATAGTGGTGGGCCTATATGTACATATGCAACATGTTAATTATATATAACAGTCCCGTTCTCCTGGACCCTGTGGTCCAAGAAAACTGTGGTCAACCACCCTTAGATGTTGAGAGAAAAAACTGATTTAAAAATTATAATTGTATCATCAAAACACTATTTTGATTATTAAAAATAAGTTTTTTTTTAAAAAAAAAACCAAACAACCACAACCATCCTCCGATTGAAAAAAGGCAGAACTTTCCACCACCGGGAGATCAATTTCCACCATCTCCTTCATACAACGGAGCAGATCAACCTCCACCTCCGCCTTTAGAAAATTCTAAATAAAATCTTTAAAAACAAGATCTCTATAATAAATAAAAAAAGGCAACCCCACACCAAATCTCCCCATTCCTTGTTCCAGAAGCACATCAACTCGCCCCTCTCTATGTGTTTGTCTCCATGAGACTCTCTGTCATGTGGATGGGTGTGGTGAGAAGAAAGACCAGTACATCTAGCCACCCACCCAACAGCGAATTGCTTGTTGTATCTCGCCCCTCCTCTCGACCAGATTGCCGCTAATGACCAGATTCTCTGGTCGGGTCCTTCATCTTCACCATTCAAATGGGTCAGTTTTCGGATCCTGTTGAGGCCATCGAGCTCACTTCCCCGAGTTTGTTGTAATTTCAACCGGAGTTGGGTGGCTGTGAATGTCGATGGATGCAAGGGCATGTTCTTCGTTTTCTCCAGAGAGCGTGTTTTGCTTTCTTTTACTTTTTTAATTTTAATTTTTGTTAAATAAAATTAATATAAAATGATAACATATTGATTTTTAAATTAGATCTAATGGTGCGTGACCACAGTTTCCTTGGACTATAAGGGTCCAAGAGAACGGGACTGTTATATATAATTTATGTTATTATCAGATGATTTGATTATAGTTAGGGATGGCAAAAATCCATGTGGGAGCGACTAATGAGAGAATCTCCGAACTTGAAAAATTCCTGACGGGTATGAAAAGGGGATAATATTGCCGTCCCCATCCCCGAATCCGACCCAAAAATATATATGTTTATATTTAAATAAATAATGACCAAAGATAATTTAGTGTAGGCCACAATGTTGGGTTGGGGTGGGACCTGAGTTGCAAGACCAAAAAAGCCCATAGCAGATGTTGGCTTATTATGTAAAAAGAATTCCTAAAGAAGCTGCAGGTCAGTTACCATTTGTTCTTACATTCGTAATTTACGGAAAATTCCAACAAAGTACAACTAGGATAGGCAGTGGCGGATCCACATAGGGGCAAGAGGGGTCAATTGACCCCTGCAAACCCAGAATCTACCATAGGAGGCCAAGAACTTGACCCCTGAAAATTGCCCAGAAGGTGTTTGATGAAATGCCACAAAGAGGAAGCAGCCACAGCACCACAGGCAGCAAGCAGCACGCAGAGCTCAACAGCGTCGCCTCTTTTTTCTCCTTACGTCAAAACGACGTCGTTCCACTTAAGAGTTTTTTTATAAAAAAAAAAAAAAAAAAACCCTTGCCAAAACGACGTCGTTTTGGCTAAGGTGTTTTTAAAAAGAAATTAAACTGCTGCCCGATAAAACCTACGAGTGCAGCTTGGAGAGGTACATGTTTCTCTCTCCTCCCTCTCTTTCTTTTTTATTGCTTTTCCTTCTCTCTTTTTATTTTTTCTTTTCTTTCTCTCTTCTCCCTTCTCCTCTTTGATGAAAAACCCTTTTTTATAATATTCATAATATTTTTCTTTATTTTCCTTATTTTATAATTAATACTCACAAATTCCTCAAATCTTGAGTGACAACTTCGTCTATAAAAGAAAATAAGAGGAAAACACAAAATAACAACTCAGGGGAAAAAAAAACTTGAAGAAAAATCCACCAATTTTCTTACCATGACTTATTTTAATCTAAAAAAAAATCAAAATGAAGCTCCCTTCGATTCTTGAAAGCTCATCAGATTTGAATTTATCTCTTGCTCCTCCTTTTTAACCCAGGAAACATCACTCGTAGGGTATCACATATTTTTGTCCTACAGCCGCAATATTTATAAATTTTCTTAGTGTCGTAATAAATTTAAAGTTGCTTACTCTATGCGTTGAATCTTTGTAAGATTGTTTAATAATAATATGGTCTTAAATTTTTGTAGATTGGTTAATGCATTCTAGATTTGTCTAAAAAAATTTGTGAGCTTTTATACATTGATCCCCGAAGAGGAAATTCCTGGAGCTTTTATACATTGACCCCCGAAGAGGAAATTCCTGGATCCGTCACTGAGGATAGGAGGATCTTATTTCCAACCCCAACTAAGTTGTATTGGTCGGTCAGGCAGTGAGTCTGCCCCTTTTGCAGACAAATTCAAATCCCCCATCCAGAAAATTAAATTAATTTAGAGTAATTTAAACCATAGCTTGTAGTATACGTTGATATATTGCTGGTAAGGAATGACAGAAAACAGATAATAGATAGAGAGCTAGAATTCAGAACTAAACGATGAGTATCAATACAGATTAGGAAATAAACTGTGCTGTTATTAATGATAAGCAGATTGAAACTGCAGACATAGACAAAGCTTATACATATTACTAGTAAGCTTTTACACACACAAATTAAGATTAACCAAAAAAACTTTGATTAATTTTTGCATCAAATTGGAATGGCTCTAGAGACCTTCGGATAAACAACAGTGGCCGGATGAGCCATGATTCTTCTCCCCTTGACGTGCTTGAACAAGTAAACAAAAGCCCCAACAGGCCATTCAACAATGGCAGCTGCGAGAAAGGCTACACACCCTAGGGTAGGCCCCAGCACCTTGCACCTACATGGGTTGCTACGTGTGCCGCACTGCACACATCCCATTCCACCGGTCATAATGACGATGTGCTGCTGGGAATCTGATGATCAATGGAAACTCAAAGCAGCGATCGATCGATCAAAAGATTTTAGGGAATGGCTGTTTGTTCGTGTTTGAATGGAGCTGGGGGAGCTTGGTTTTTATAGGGATATAAATTTCTTGAGCAGTTTGAAATAATTCCAACTGTGGAAAGCATATTTTTATAAGCATTGGTAGGGTTGATGAGAGAGGAATATATAAATACGTGTTATGTTTAGCAAAGGCATGGGCGACACGTGTCCTCTTTTCGGACAGGTGTTTTGATTTCTTAGTTTGTTACGTCGGTGCTGGCACTTATCCAGCTTGGTCCAATCAAAACATGACACCAATCGTTAATCGTACATGGAACTATTTTCGATCTTTAATTTGCTCTTTCCAATCGTTTACTCTCTTTTACTTTTAGCATCGATGCTTGGTTTTGGTGGGGCCCTCTAGTGGGATTTTTTCAAAATATCTACTCCCTCTCTACTGTGCCTTTGTCGACTTGGGAGGGTTCTTGGGCTCATCCAATCGGGCTTTATGGAATTGGGTTTCAACAGCCGACATATCTCGGGTTGAGTCGCTTATCATTTGGGATTCAAACACGTCATTTCGGATGTATAGATAATTGTTCTTAACAACTTCAGCAATAAGCTCAATGCCAATATACGTGCTTTTTTCGTCCCAAGTTTTAATTTAGGGTTAAACGATGGAGCTGATTTTCCAACTCCTCTTTTCTCCACTACCTTTACCCTAGATTAATTTCTTAGCTCTTGGGAAATGTGTCTGCTCTTGTATGGTTGAATTTTCTTAGCCACCAAACATGTTTTTTTTGGCAACTCATGTTGTATTAAATCTTCTTTTGTATTTGTTACTAAAGTTGTGATTTTAATTTGAGCTATTGAGTAAATGAAGATTTTGTTCAATTTAGTTACTCTTTCTTTGTTTTTTGTTTATTTGTGGCCATATTGGCTATCTATGTATTTTATTGTCTTTTGCATTAAAATTTGTTTCCTTTTCAAGAAAAAAAAACATATGGTTGCAAGGTTTATTCATGGAGCATGAGTTTTTGCAGCAAGTGCACCATATAATTTTGCATAGAAAAGTATATAGTGTTAATTATTTCTTACTCGATTAGTGCATTACATTGCTAAAGCTCCAAGAAAAAGACAATGTTTAAAAAAGTGAAGTAAAAAGAAATTAATGCAAAGTAAGGATATAATAGGAAATAGAAAGAACAAAGAACAAAATTTATTATTAAAAAATATTAAAAAGTAAAAGGGAGTATAAATGGAGAAAAGAGGAGTGGAAAAATCAGCTCCCTTAAATAATTAACTAATTAAATGGGAACACTTGACACATTATGGTTGTACCAATTGACCAACTATATAGAATTCCCTCTTAGTCATCAAGTAGGTTAAAGAATTCTTGAATCCTATATACAAGAGGTTGATCACTACATTGCTTATAAGAATAATCTGAATTACAAGATAGATTGAGTATATATACTCAGAAGACTAAAGCTAACACAGATAACTGAATTGCTTAACAACTAAGCAACCCCCTTAACCATTGACTAACTACTTAATAGAACAACTGACTGGCACATGAGTAGCATGAGAACAAATGGTCTACACTTGAAGTTGCCGACCTCTAATTTTAGCTCTCCCTGTTTAGCCTAGCCGGCGCAGGGGAGGGAGGAGGAAAGACGTCGACGACCGCACTTTTATTATAGTGTGACATCTACAATTGAAGATTCCGGCCTGTACTTTTAGCACTGCTCGTTTATACCCTTTGCCATTCAAATATACTTCACAATTTGTTTGGTGTTAATGGTGATGAAATGCATAAAACTCTAGCCTTTGAAAACTGAAAGTGGTTTGGCTGTCCTAGACATGTGACGGCATCTAGTTTTCATTCTGGTAAAAAAAAATTCTACTTTTTTTTTTCTTTCAATTCTGCATTGCTTAAAAAGAAACAAAAAAAAGCTAGAGGCATTGGTTTTTCAATCGATCTTTTGCCAGGGCATATGATTCCATTCTTTGTTAATGAAATGTAACCATAGCCTGAGAGTGCTGCTTTTGGAATCCACTTTCAATGCTTAGCATATTGGAATGCGATCTTGATCAAAACTTCACTACAAACTTTTTGGCAGATGGAACATATATTGTGAAACATTATATATAATTACAATAACGCTATTTGTACTACCTTTATTGACCACCTCTCTAATATAGAGGTGGATCCCATCAGTGTATGCGAGACCCGCCTGTATTAGAGAATGAGTCAGCAATGTGGTCAGTAAATGCGGTACAAATAACAATGTCCATATAATAATTGGTTAAATTATTGAAAGTGGCAAAAGTGGAAGAATAATGCCATTGCCAGCCACAGACTTTATTCTAAGGGGAAGCATTCTTGCTGGAGAGATATATAAAGCAATCTTAACTATCAAAATTTCTAAAGTAAGTTAATATGCTTGACAAATCCCTAAAGTAAGTTAATTTGAATGTCCCCTTTAAGCAGAGCATGCTAATTAAGTTACTTGGATTTGTTAATTAATTCGTCAAATTAATTATGTACCCATATTTAATTAATTGTAGAGCTAATGATTGGAAACACTTGCTAATTCATCCATTTGTTTAAATTAAATTAAATTACGTATGTGAATGATTGAAAAGGTAGTTGTTGACATAATAAATAAAGGCACCTCATGCATTTACAGCATCCACATGCAATTCGCTTTCAAAACATTTCAACACAACATCTAAAGCGGCTCACAATATGAAGTCTCTCTCTTCCTTCAAACTATATGTTCCCCGAAATAACTAGAATTACCTAACCGCATGACCTCTCTCTTTATACCCTTTCATGCAACTAAACGTAAGCCACAAGCACCCATGTTAGGTATAGCTCAATCAGTTGAACTCTTCCACCTCCACTTATACGAGCGGAGGTTCGAAGCCCAATCAAATAAAACAAACGTAAGCCACAATCACAACATACAGAAGCACCCCTAAACAAATTCCCACACATTCCTTTCCCTACCCACCACTCTCTCTCTCTCTCTCTCTCTCTCTCTCTCTCTCTCTCTCTCTCTCTCAAACTCCAGTCCTTACATTCCTTTCCCCACCCACTACTCTCTCTCTCTCTCTCTCAAACCCCAGCTGTATTTTCACTCAATCTTGCCGGAAGTTAATGGCATTGCATCCACATCAAACACTTGTTTTCATCATGATTTTGATTTGGTCTTCAAACAGTGTCATGACCACTTCTGATCATGAAAACCAAAATGATCATCATCAACAAACACTGGTGACTCTGAAGCAAGAAGTTGATACGGGAATAAAATGCGGATCATGCCCTTGTGTGAACCCATGTGAGCAGCAGCAGCTGCCTCCACCGCCGCCTCCTTCTCCTCCTCCTCCTCCTCCTCCAAAGGCTCCAACAACAACAACTCAAGATTGCACGCCAAACCCATATGTCACGCCAAACCCATATGTACCGCCACCTCCTCCAAGGTTTGTTTATGTGACAGGTCTGCCAGGGGATGTGTATCAGTACCAAACAGATGCGTATGCATATTACTCAGCTGCTCCACGTCATCTCTATAACTTGGGGCTGCTGCTTTTGGTGACATTAATTTGGCCAGGGTTTCAATATATATTACTTCTGTAAGTGCTTATGATATGAAGGCTGGCTAATTCGATCCAATCATATATTAATTAGGTCTGTTGTTAGAGATTATGCTGTTATTAGTAACTACTGTTGATCTAATTCTCTTGTCTTGTTCATTTCTATAGATCTTCTATTCCGCTTCTACTGCCCAATTTAATAATTAATTTTTTTTTTCTCAATTACTGTTTACTGTTAATTTTGGGAGTTTTTAATTACTGCCCCTCCAACTTCCTATCTTTAGATTAAACATTTATTGGTAGAACTTGTTTATCTTTAGATAACTAATTAATGTGTTTGTTTTTTAATAAAACGCTTTGTAATTTAAAAGATTACTTTATAGTATTTTATTTTCATGATAATAAATTGTGGTTTATTGGAAATTAGACAAGTATAATATTTTTTAGGATTTGAATATTTCGTCAAACTTCCCTACTCCCTTGAAAATCGTTATCTCATTCCTTTTTCTTTTTTTTTAATAAAAATTTATTGATTTAGACACATTAATTAGTTATCCCACTTCAACTTTTCTAGCTATATTGCATGTTGACTGCTTTTCTGTCTAGTCTAAGCTTTTATTAAAGAGTTATTTACACTAACACTCATGAGTTTTTTAGTTTTTTCACAAAATCTATTGAGGTTTTAAATTATTTTCACAAAAACCCCTTTTCGTTGAGTGTTCGTCCAAAAATTGATGATTTTATATATAAAAAACTTATGCAAATGACAAATTAAACTCTATGAATGTATGTGTAATCTAATCTCAAAGGCTAACTTTGTCATTTAGATAATTTTTTTTGGGGGCTGATTTTCCCACTCCTCTTTTGTCCACTTACACTTCCTTTGTATGTTATAGTAAAAAGTATTAAAAATCAAAATGGAGTGTAAGTGAACAAAAGGGGAGTGGGAAAATTATCACCTTTTTTTATATATAAAATCATTATTTTTTGGGTAAACTGCCGAATTGCCCCCTGAACTTGTACATAACTATCAATTTACCCCCTGACCTTTTTTTTTAGTGAATTAAGGGCTCGAATTAAATTTTATTATCAATGTTCCCCCTGCCATCTAAATCATCAACATTTCATCCAATTTGCCGTTAAATATGAGGGCAAATTGGTCATTTCATATATTAAAAATAATTAAATACTGTAAAATAAAATAATATGACATATAAAATGAAAAAAAAAATCATTTTAATAAATAGAGCAACCTCCCCTGCGTATAAACCCTACAAACCCAGCCCCCAATCGCCTCCCCACCCACACAGCTCCACCTTGATCTCCCCCACCTGCGCACCTCCCGAACCCTCAAACCCAGTACCCCTGACCCACCTCACAAAACCTCTTTGATTAGGGAGCTAAGAAGAAATCGATGGTGGGAATTGAGAGAAGGGAGAGAGGATGAGGAAATGAAATTGAGAGAGAGAGAGAGAGAGAGAGGGGTGGGGCTGCTGAAATTTCTAGAGAAAATTTTCAAGTTCTAGGTGTGTGTTGTGGGTTGGGTGATTGGGTGGGGGTTTGGATCGGATTTGTTGCAGGAGGTAGGGTTTGTGCTTCTTTTTCTCTACTCTATGTTCTATGTTTCTGATTGGCACAAGTGGCTTCTGGGAATTATCATGATTCATGAAGCTCCAATGGCCGTTTGAATTTGAGAGGTTGGGTAAAGAGATTGAGGTGAGGGTGGTTGTGGCTATTAGGGGTTGGGTAAAAAGAGAGAAAGAAAGAGAAATTGGGCATTTCAGATTTGATTTTGTGCTTGAGGTGGTCGTGGGTTGCAGGTATGGGTCAATTCTTTTTCTTTTTCTTTTTTTTTTTTTTCTATTTTTGAGGGAGGGATGGGTGTGCTGTGAATTTTTTTTAGGAGGGCTAGGCAATGGTGCAGAGGGTGGGTGGGGTGTGGCTGTTGCAGGTCCAAGAAGGGGGAAGAGGGCTGAGGGAGATATCAGGTTTGATTTTGTGCTTGAGGTGGTCGTGGGTTGCAGGTATGGGTCTGGTTGATAGTCACAATTTTTTTTTAATTTTGTTTTTGTTTTGGGAGGGATGGGTGTGCTGCGAAACTTTGTTTAGGAGGGCTAGGTAATGGAGTGGAGGGTGGGTGGGGTGGGGTGGGGTGGGGTGGGGCAGTTGCAGGTCCAAGAAGGGGAAGGGGGCTGAGGGAGATATGAACATGGAGATGGTGACTGTCCAACCCTACCAAACTTGAAATGACCAAAATAACCCTCAAATTGACGAATTAATGGATGAAATCTTCGAATTTTGACAGTAGGGGGAACATTGATAATAAAATTTAATTCGAGCCCTTAATTCGCTAAAAAAAAAGGTCAGGGGGTAATTTGAGAATTATGTACAAGTTCATGGGGTAAATCGGCAATATACCCTTATTTTTTAGACAAAAAATAACAAAAGGATTTTGTGAAAACAATTTAAAACCTCAAGGGAATGTTCGTGTAATTTATGAAATCTCAACAAGTTTTGTGAAAAAACATAAAACCTCAAGGAATTTTAGTGTAAATAACTCTTTATTAAAAGTAATTATGGATTAGATGTGTGGTGATGGTGTTAGAGATGTGGTGATGGTGATAGTGGTCCATCCTTATGTACAAGAGTGTGAGGAATTGACAAATGTCAAGACATGGTAACTATGGCTTGGGAACGTGACACCTCACAAGTACAAATGTCCCTTTTTTCTTTTTTTCTTTTTTAACAATCGATAGGATATAAACATACCCGTAATAAAACTACGTCATTGTAGGGTTAGCTAAAATTTATGTAAATGTCTATTAAGTTAACACCTACCATTAAACCAAAGGCTACTTGGTACAAATTGTCTTTGCATTCAACCATGGAATTAGTTCGGAACTTGACACCCAAATGAACTTAGTGTTGTTGGCCTTCTAATTGACTAAATAATTATACGTGTAAGTCCACACCACACCATAAAACCCGAGTATAATTAATTTAGGGTACTAATTTTCCCACTTCCTTTTTAACCACTTACACTCCATTTTTCTAAATAAAAAAGAGTGTAGGTGAATAAAAAGGGAGTGGAAAAAACATTTACCTTAATTTATCTTCCCTCTTATTTTTTCATAACTTAGATTTTTTTTCCCAACACCCGTCTGAATGCTTGCTTTCAGCCCCTCTGAGGTTAAATCCAAATAGCTTCCTTTAACCTTGCATGCCTGAGGGAAACTTAATCGACACGTTGAGCCGTCACAAAGCTACCAATACGTTCAATCCAACGATACACAAACTGCAGGCAAACTTCAATGTCACGAAAACTCCATTAATATGATGAAACTGGAATCTACATATTTCACTATGTAAATGGGATCAGTTACACATGATACAATCGCATACAGAAGATTCTCAAGCATTTTGCTAACAAAGCTTTCTGATACAAGAATATGGTAAAATCAGACTCATGTTTGGATGCCACCTAGCTGAGCCAAGTCACGGAGATTGAAACCCGACCACACTTTGAAAATGGAAGATTTACAAAACGAATAATGCTGGCTCATCTGGATCACAAACCAGTGTAAAATACGTTGCAATGGCACTCAGTAGTAAACATGGCTGTCATAGCCATTGGATTTCTACTCTGTCCTCAATTGCAATCACTCTGTACAGTATGAGGAGTCCAACGAACGGGAGGGTCTGTAGGGTCGAACGTTCCCGCAAGAATAAGTGAATTCCCACCAGCCAGCACAGTCCCATATTACATGAAACAAGGGGAACAAAGAATATACCCTTCTGAATTAATTTTAGCCTTCTAGATGCTGAATATGTATTTTTGCCGATACAATTACAAATTCCTCACCCAGAAAAAACAGGCCAAAACCACTATAAACAATCCCCTTTTTCACCTCCAAGGAAAACTCAGCCAGCTCGCATATGCACATTTTGACCAACACTCGCTGAGCTGGCTTTTCCGAACAAAACCATGTGATTATCAATGAATTCTAACCTCACAATATTCCATTCAAAACCCTCTGATAATAATCATACTGTCTTGTTCGCCATGCATCCAAGCTGCTGCTGATCAAAGAAAGCACCAAGGACACACATTGCTGATGGAAAATATCAAGCAACACTGTTACAACCATAGCAATGAAACATAATACAGTTCAAGAACAAAACAAGAAAACAAAATCAAACCTCTTCTGTCAAACTCAGGTGAAATCGTTTCCGTAGGTTCTGTATTGTCCGTGTACCACCTTTAAAGCATGGGAAACCAGAGTCCTGGTCCAAAAACATTTTCAAACAGTAGCCTGAGTCACCCAACCATAAAAGGAGGCATTTTTAAGATTCTTATTCTTTGTGAGAAGAGATTGTTTCTATTCTCTTGCATGGTCATCAATAGAGTAGCACATGCACACTTTTCAGTTTTGTCTCTTTTTCTTAATGAAACATTTTATTGAATTGAAAAAACCAAAACCAGTGCATCCATCAGTGGTCAAGATGTCCACTACAAACAGTATAACATACTGAACAAAGCTCAAACACTGAACAGTGGAAATAAAAACTACACTATAGATGCAACAGCTCTCCAATCTTCAAGAATACGGTAAAATAGTAATCCTTGAAATTCTGAAGCCACTGAGAGGCCCATAATAATATCTAATTATCCATTGTCTGGTTGGGTATACAGGACACCCACATTACCCTGATATAACTTAATGGGTCCAAAATTAGAACTAGGGAATACTCTCTCTCTCCAAAAGTAGAGAGAGAGAGAGAGAGAGAGAGAGAGAGAGAGAGAGAGAACAGGGGGAGGAGAGCTAGGGGATTACTAAACCGTCCTAGCACCTAACATAAGAAGGCTGCGCCCAAACATTATGTCCAATAAGAGTCATTAGGGGCCGGTCCAAAAAAAGAGTTCTGCACTAAACATCCAGACCAAAACTATGAGACCATAACAGAAACTGGCCATCTCACTACAACAGGAATATTTGGGCTACAAATATGCTTAACATTACATCCAACTGTCATAAAATATTAATATATATATATGAGTTCATAGACAGCTAAAGTTAGTGTTACCTGCAACATCTCAACAAGAAGAATAATGCGCTCCGCATGCTTCCGACATGTAAGGAATCCTTGAATGCACAAAACCTGAAGACAGCAAAAGAGATTTACAAGACATATAAAGACACATCTTTACAAAAATTTAAAAAAACACACAAGTTTTTTCTCTTGTTACCTTAAAATAATCAAAGAACTCGCTCGGAACTCCCTCAGCATCAGAGTCCATGACCTAGCATAATCAGAATAGTCCATTCAATTCCACATTTAAAACTTAAAAGGCAAAATGATTCACCCTAATATGTTAAATACAAGCAGCAAGGAAGACTGTTGCACACAATATGACAAGAAAGATAAACAAAGTAAGCCTCCATCTCTTACCTCAAGAAGTTCACGCGTTAATTTGAATGGAGCACTCTCAAAATTTACACCCCCAGGTGAATTGGAGAGCATGAAGCCAAAATCAATATGTATAATATGACCCTCTTCGTCCATTAAGAGATTTCCATTGTGCCTATCCTTTATCTAAACAACAAACATGTAGATGGAAAACAATTACACCTCCTTCAAAGACTAAACCAGGAGAAAGTAAGGATAGAATGTATATGAGAAACTAAACGTCTCTCTAGCACATGCTTCTGAAAATGAGAACAAATGTAAAATATTTAGTAGATGTATTTCAATCTGCATTATCATATATGATTTTTTCACACACATCTATATCACATATGGCAGATGCCGGTATTAACTTAAAACACTCTCTCATGCAAATAATTACCAATTCCACACTATAACTTCTCATGCACATCAATATTAGATTAATGTTCAGGAAAAAAAATAACCTTATTGTGAGAATCAAAGTACTGAAATTTTAGGGATTACAATTTTGCGTACAAATACTGGCATACATTTCTTGTCAGAAAGCCAAGTAATTCCTAATTACGTTGTTATTAAAACCTGCATTGTGTTTGCTAACATAAAGGAGTTTGCTATATTTGAAGTACAAGTTAATAAGCAACTAACATGAACAATTTTTTACCAATTCCAAATTTCTCTAAACATATTAAATCAAGAACTGATAAATGTAATGGTTGACTAGCCAACCAGCAGTGACATGCATATGAGATCACATATAGCCAAAGTGGGATATACGTAACATACATTATATATATACAGATGTTCTCCTATGCGGACGTCCAGACGTTATTATCGTGTGGACGCCATGTATTTTCTACTACCCCTCCCTGCTTTCCTCCTTGTTTACAATGGCATTCAAGTGGTAATAACATCTGGACATCCACATAGGAGAATATATATATACACAACAAGCCATTTCTGAAACTAAGATTTGCTTTGAAGCTTAATTTTGTTTGAGTTGCCCTCTGCACAACTCCATAACAGTAATATCACATTAACACGCTTTTGTTATACAGTTGAGAAAGGGAGGGGGGAGAGAGAGAGAGAGAGAGAGAGACATACTTGCAGAAGGTAGCACACCAGGGAATATCCGGCCATACTTTCAACAAAATTCCTCTGCAGAAAAAATAGAAAGAAACAAAAAGTTCAATCCAAGCCTCTTTATTCACTAAGAACGTTAGGTTTCACTGAAACTAACTATAACTAACTAAATGTAACCAGGCGGCATGATAAAATTGGCTCTGAGCCGTTGCACTTCTTGGATCTGCACAATTTTCCCACATGTGTGACTTTTTTTCTTTAGATTCATTTAGATGACCAAAAAATTGGTTGGGTTATTTAACTTGGTATGAGACTCGGTAATCGGTAATCTGGTACTTGAAAAGGAGAACTGAGAATATCTAAGATTTAATTTATATACACAGACCAAGATGAAAAACCTATTTCAACATTTGGCCACATCACGGCGTCTGAAGTTCTTTTCTGTCAAGACTAATCAAAATCTGACAAAATAGGAGCAGATGCACAGACTTATCCACAACTTACATATGAAAATAGACCATCAACCCAAACTTATAATAGTGATGCATCTCATCAATATCAAATAAGCCGTTATTAGTATGTCAAAAGCTGTACACGAGTCATCCAGAAGTAACGATAAAGCTTTTTAGAATGGACAGGGTAAAGGCATGCATGTGGCAAAAACTTCGAAAAGATAACATGGCTTCAGATACTGCCGAAAGAGCCTCAAACAGATATACATTTCCTGTACGTCAGGTAATTGAACAAATGACATTACAAGAGCCACTACAATTTGAGACCATATGACATGCTCTAGAGATTAAATATCTACAGTTTATAGGTAAAAAGGGCATTCAAATGATACCTCAATGTGAATTACATTTCTTATTTTCATCGTAAATGCTATGCTTCAGCAACCAATTGATCCAAGTCCTACAATGTCATCTAAGGTACAAACAACCTGAATCTGGACAACTCTGTATTCTCAGGACCTTTCGGAATCTATGGTCAAATAATTAAATGTTACTTTATTTGTTGAAGAACAGCGTAGTGACCATGCTTAATACTAAAGATCTTTTCACCCACAGATATACCATCATTTCACTTCTGGAGTTGTGAACAAATAACCATAATAAGAGAGGAGAGAGAGTTATTAAAGGCAATTCTTAAAGTTCCCAATTCCACTGAGAGTTTCCATATTCTTCCTATCAGTACTTCTAAATTTTAAAATAAATAAATAAATGAAATAAGAAACGCAGCAGGCATTCCCCCATTGCAATAGATTGCAATGAATCATGATGAGGATAAAGCTGAGTTAATCAGAAGACATTTTGAAAGCAACCTGCTTCATCGGGTTGGAGATTACCTGGGCAAGTTTAAAACTTGGAGAATTTTCTTGATACTTAGCAACAAAGAAGTCTCGCAAGCTCGTGATATCGGGATATCTACTTTTGATAGAATGAAGTGAAGCCTATAATACAACAAAGGACATTATGAAAGAGGTGGTGAAGTTTTGAAATTATTAATTCACTTACACAAGGGTACAGGATTACCGTATCTGGAATTGTTTCAATGAGAGCTGTGTAGGAAGAAGTAACTAAGACTTCATAAGGGCGCAACCAGAGGGGAAGACCAGCTTCTTGGAATATATCTGCCATCAAATCCAATGATTATAGTCTTCAACTAGTTTTGATGAGTGGGTTCAACTACTGTGAAACAAAATGCAACAACGAAATGATTTGGATAAATTTGGAAACATACATAACAAGCAGTAATCAACTACTATTGCCAACTAGTCTAATTTATGTCTAATGTGGGGCCACTAGAGATAATTAATTGAACAAATATGAAAGTATTGAGGTTGATGGAAATAATAGTGGTTCATATTAACAAAAATATCAATGAACATATCAACATTGGTTGAACAGAAATGACAGATTTGGTTATGTTAAATCACTTAATTAACACATCGGTTGAACTATTTCATATAATAACATATCTATAATAAGGCTGGACCTCAACTGGCCTTTTATAGCTGATCGAGTTCCATAACAACCTATTTGGATCCCACTCCAACAGCTTTTTTTTTCCCTCTTAGTATCTTGTTCTATTTTAAGTGTTTAAAAAGAAAATAAATTGGGTTTGGGAGTTCTATGTGAAATCGGACAGTGTGATCTCTGTCTTAAGCCCAGCCCAAAAATCTGCGGCAGCCAACTCAATTTAATAAGCAGTAAAAACAAAGGGGCAATTCTCATCCTTGGATTACACAACACAAACTAAGAGCATTTCCTGAAACACTGGGTGCCCAGTAGAGGGTTACACAATCAAACTTATTGGGATGGTTGGTCCTCAACCTGGAACATCTGAGCAGGAGCTAACTCATTCATTATAGTGCAGTTGAGGAGACATGAAATCTGAACTGACACTAAAGAAAGAAAGAAAAAATTGCCAATCTGAGAATACTTAAAAAGATACTCCATGTTCTTGTAGGGTGAACTGAAGCACTATTGATGTACTACGAGTACAGATTAACAAAATATGGAAGAGAAAATGGAGTCAAAGTGAAAATAGGGTGGTACGAGAAGTATCTGAGTAATATCTGTTTATCATATAAATTCAATGTGAAAGTGAAGGAGAAACTGTTAAAATATTGCGTTTTTTTTTTATTATGCTACTGGGTACTTGTGTTGTCTCAGATAGTAGTATCTGAGTAATAACTGTTTATCATATAAATTCATCGTGAAGGAGCTGATTTTATCAAACCGTAAGCCTACTCCCTAACCTCTTACTCTCTAATCTATCTTACTCCTCTATCTAACCTAGCCTTAGATTAACAAACTCTACCTGGAAGCAGAAACAAATCAATCCAGAAAGTTGTCCAGAAATTTGTAAACAAAAGAAAGGAAAAAAGCATACAATTATGTGAAGGTGAAATCAGCATGACATTATCATCACGGTGACATGGTTTTTTGTACTGAGTTTTATGATCTTTAGGAATTTGAAAAATCATACAATGCGTTTTTCTAATCTTGACCTAATTTTGCACCCGTTTTTCAGTTGATTTTCTTGGCATGAACTAGACCTAGAGGTGCCAACTAGCTTTCTTCAAGGGGATTTCCACTGATTCTCCACAAACAACTCCAAAAGAAAGAAACAAGAGACAGCTTCTTTATCATCACCTAGTCAAAGTGCAACACAAGTAACAAAGAGGACACTCAGAAAGGCACTTTATGTAGGCGCACTGTGCAGTTCAATGTTTCTACAATGCATCTATTTTCCTAATAGGTTTAAAGAAAGTATATTGTTTGACCTAATCAAACCAAAGATTGAGTAGTAATAGAGGGAGATGGAGAGAGAGAGAGAGAGAGAGAGAGAGAGAGAGAGAGAGAGAGAGAGAGAGAGAGAGAACTACCATCCTCAAAACAAAACAAAACAAAAATACTTAGAAAAAGGACACCTACCATAAAAGTGAGAAATAAGTTGCACAGCAAGATGCTCCTGCCTACAATCATCACCACTCTTCACAATAACCTGCACAAAGTACAGATGAAGCTAAATACAATATGATAACTTACACTTATACAACTGATAGAATGGCAGAGAATGTACACAAAACAAAAAAACCAAGGCCATTAAACTTAATAGTTACATAGCTAAAACATAAAACACCTCAAGCATTCATGAAAAGGAAATGGCAAGCGACCAAAAGCCAACCACAAATAAAATTTCCACCCATTCAAAGGGTGACTAAGTTAGTTTTTAACATACATTATTGTTTTATTTCCAAACAGCCAAAGCTTTTCAGGTCCACTAGTAGTCCAATGTGGAAGTGAATCACTTGTTCCAAAAGTCCTGTGATCTAAACTCTCATTCCCAATCCCCAAGTTTGCAAGGTATACAGTGGGGCTGCAACCATATGCTTCTCTCTCGAGTCATTTACAGCTGCACTACTCTTAAATCCCATTAAATCATTTTAAATTCAAAAAGTTTGGTATTAAACAAGATCAACATGCCGCTAAAAAATCCAAAAAGACAATAATAGTTTTGTCTTAACCAGCTTGATCAGAAAAACCAGAAGACAAATTTAAGAACGGTGTAATTTGTCAAAATCATGTTTCAACGTAAACTCATTCGAGTGAGACAGGGGTAGTCATTGAATTTCCAATTTCTCTCAACTTTTCCAGAAATCTTGTTCATGGATGAAACCTTTCCTTCACTATCTTGATGAGACTTTAAGTTAGTAATGCACACTCAGAATAACATATCACATGAGCCTTTTTTTTTACTATAAGGCACTCCCTTGCATGCATATATCAAGCTTCCACTACCAAAAACATGATTAATACTTGTGCACTGTGCTTGAAAGCATACAAACACCAGAGAGAGTGAGAGAAGGGAGAGAGAGAGAAGCAGGTTAGTACTCACAGAGCGCAAGTCCCAACCAGGTAGTTTTCCATGAACTGAAGCTTCGCGTATCCTCTCCTTCTTTACCTCCCAAAGTTCGCCAGACAAGGCATTGCTGGCCTCGGGAGTACTGCCATTAGCCTGGTGAAAAATGTGAATGTCGTCACACAATAGAATTCAGCATCTCCATGAGATAACTTCTAACACAATTTCAATTTTCATGAATTTTCACCATTGGCTGTGCATCTGACGAATCCTGACCAGCCCCTTTCAGAGGGAGTCCAGGAGGAGCTTCTCCTTTCGCTGCAGCAGCCTGAAGAAAGTAAAATTTAATGAACAAGGCAAGAAATTAGAAAGTAAGTTCAAGATTAAAATAATAATATCCATACACCATAAAAAGAAAATGCAAATTATACAGATACAGAAGTTATTTCAAAAGCACCATTTTGTCACTTGTTTAACTCGGCTTCTTCAACCAAAAAAATAAAATAATAACTCGAGGCTTCAATACCATTACTTTTAATCTGTGCATAGAAAGTATCTAGATTCAGACTAGCATATTACTGATTTTAAGGATTATGCTTGTTCTTCAATAATGTGGGATTTGTTAGCAGCTGTGAAGCGAGACTAGAATTCTTCATTTAGTGAGCATGTTCTATTTTACATCCTTTTGAGTTGTACTCTCTTGTTTTTCCTTCTTTCCAAGATTGTGGATTCCTTATCCACTCTTTGTAATTAGCTTTCCTACTTTAATAAAATCATGTTTCTTTTCCACACAAAAACGACAATAGAACTTTCATGCTACTGCAATATCAATTTATGAGTTAAGGAATTGATATGATTTGTTCTCTAATAAAACTTATATAGAAAAGAAAAAAAAAAAAAAAAAAAAAAAGTTTCTCAGTCGTCCAAATCAAATGTAGATGACAAAAATACATTGTGCGTATTCATCCCTTACTTCAGCACCTCATTAAAAAATCAGTAATGTTCAGACAATCTACAAGGCTACACATCCAGACAAGACAATGATTCAAATACACATTTTCAATATACAAAATAGCAGCCTGACTGGCAAGAGAGCATTACCCCTTAGAAAATGACTATATGTATGTGTTTGTGTGTGTGTACATATATTCTTATCAGTCTATTGATATTGGGAAATGGAGAAACGAGACAAGTCCTTCTGGAAACAATACCATCAACATTGGAAGATAACTTACAAAAAGCAACAAGAATAAATGACTTGTTTTCATTCAGAAATCAATAAATGCCAAATTAACATCAATAAGTGCTGATGACCAAACAAAGCCTACCTTTACTTCCTCTATAGCCACTGTACTTGGAACACGACGATGTTCCTTTCGTCGAGGGGGTCCTTGATCCTCAATGTCCTCCATTCTAACACCAGGATCTGCAGTAAGCACTACCCTTACCCACTCCAAATCACTCCCTTGTGCTACTTTTGACGCAGTTACAGCCTCTCCACGTTGACAACTCCCTGATATATTCTCTGCTTTCACTGTCTGGCCATGCAATTTCTTCTCCACAGATATTTTAACAGTAACAAATTTCACTTTTGCCTCTGACGTATGTGACATTGCCTGGTCAATTGCTTGAGCAGTAGAGCTCGACATCCTATCATTACTATTACGATAGACCTCCTGGACAGTCCACAATGGATAGGCCCAGGGAGGTGGTCTTGTCAGAAGTGCATCCCCATTTGCTAAAGGAATTCCTCCTCGAGAAAGCTTTTGAGAACCGGATATGTCCTTTGGATTGCTTAAATAAGTTTTCACAAAATAAAATTAAAAAAACAAAAGAAATGAAATGTCTCAGTTTCAAACAGATACAAGGACCCCTGCTTCCATTATCTAACAATGAAACTTGTTTCAATCAGGGGAAAAACTATATCATAGTCAAATGCACAAATTAAGCAACTGTAAGCGTACCCTGGAATTTCACTTTTCAAGACTTCAACACAGATTAGATAAGGTGCCTTTTCCCTAGAATTCAAAAGAACAGCTTCATCTTCCGGAATATAAACCACGCGATACATCCCCTTCCCCATTGGAAAGCAAACTCCTAACATTATAATCAGCAATATTAAATTGAAGTATGGAGATAACTGTTGATATAAATGCCATAAATATCATAACTTTATGTCGACAATACAAAGAAAAACTGCAGAATATGATAACTGAAAGGGTAAAATACAATTCAGAACAGTAGGTGACAGAATCCCTCAATTTTTTTATGCATGGTTGTATATGCACATGCATTATCTGTGCAATCAAATTTCATACCTTGAAAAGAAATCCAATAAATATGATTTAGTTTAAAAGAGGCTGAATCTTAACAAGGATCGTCAAGTTCAATAAGAAATTTTCACTTTCAAGCTTTGATGAAAAGGAAACAGAATTTTATTGCAAAATGACAATAAAATAAAATAAAAAGCAAGGTGGCCAAGATGGCCACAAAAGAAAACTAAACAGCGAAATAGCAGTTAGACCAAGCAAAACGAAAAACTTCTAGCAAAAGAACAAAAACTGAAAATAAACTTTGACTGGAAAGCTAACGGATGGCTGCATCCCAATCCAGCCAAATGCTCCTAAAGGACATATCTATAAAGTCTGTAGAAGTCGAAGCCCATAGTGAGGAGCAACATATATGTGCCCCAGACCTTGTTAATAGTCCATTTTTTAAGTTCAAAACATTAATAGAAAAGACAAAAATATTTACATGTGTTTTAGAGTTATTGAGGGGTGAGAGAGAGGGGAAAGATGATAAACAGTTTTGGAGGAACTGGAAATGAAAGAACAAAATAAAATTTTGAGGAATAAAACAGAATACTATCTATAAACTGCAGAAGAGAATCAAAAAGATCAGTTATAACTTATATACTACATGATTCTCAGACAAAAAGATACAATGCCAGATATTGCAAACTGACATACAGAACACATTTTGCAAACCATTTCCAATATCTTGGAAACAATATATCGAGAACCAATATCTTGATAAGTAGTGGTTTTAAAAAATGGGTCAGAAATCATATACATAGAAGCAGGCAAAACATTCCTGACATTTAACCTAAATTTCTGCAATCTTCTCAATTCCCAAAAAATACTTTGGTAAATAAAACACAGAGTGCCTTGAAAAGCATTTGTCTTCAGAATATAAGATGTAACTTGAGAAACCATTTACATGAGAATATTGAATAAAGAAATACCTCCACTATTTTGAGCCTCATCAATGTGCAAATTGATCTCTGCAAGTGACTAGAAATGCAAGAATAACAAACACATGTCAGAAAAGAAAAAAGAAACATGCACATGTATTTATGATATCGAAAAAAAACTTATGTTAGATTACTTGTATTAGGTTTGTTAGGTTCCATTTAAAATTTTCACTTTTTTAGCATTTAGACCAATGGTCAAGACTTATCATTTTTCATATATTGATTACAATTTTAGATCAAATTACATATTAGAAAACGAAAAGAATCTACAGAAAAATAAAAATAAAAACTGGTTCTCAACAAAAAGTCTACGGCTACAAAGTAATATCCAGCTGTGGACAAGAGGTCCAACCATCTAGACAAGTTGACCTTTTACTTCTATCATAAAATACTAATAAATTTACAACAGTTAATGAAAAGTTGATTAAATTATGCATTATAGTGATCATTTTTTAATGAATTTTGTGAATATGAAAACCTGAAGAACCTAACTGTATCTAAATCTACGTACATAGACACATAGATACACAAGGGGCATGCTAAACTGGCATCAGCATAAAACTAGCAAGTTTATACTGCTTAATAACTTTTTTATAGCAGTTCTTTTCAGCCACACTGACAGCTAGATCTAGTGCTTTAATAGTGCACACAATGTTACCAAATTCAAGCTGACATGATATAAGCAGCCATTCCATCAACAAGACTCAATTTCTACTTTTAATATCAAATTTATAAGAAAAATTACTAATTCCAATACCATGTAGATACACTGGATTGACTTGAAATTTTATACACATGGTTAGCAGGATTAGAGCATTAATCAACCGGAGGACTGATGAAAAAGAATATCTATAAATAAATAAAAATAAAAATAAAACCACTAGTTTTAAATCGGTGTCAATTAACCATGCGATCTTCAATTGGAAATATATGCTATGTGAGTGCAGAGTAAATCTAAATGATAAGCCAGATGAGCATAAACCTCACGAAGAGCACTCTTGCGATCTTCAATTGGAAATATATCCACTAAACCATACGACGTCTCACATAGTGACTGCACAAAGTCCAACGACTCATGATAAGCCCCTTTACGGTATTGGGATGCTGTATTATTTGGAAGTGGGGGTTTTGCACTTGACTTTTCATTTTGTTGCTTTGGAGAACCAGGGCGTTTCTGTCAAATCAAACAGTGGACAGATTCAGTACATGAAATAAGTTATGCATCTTTTCGAAAAGAACTTCTACCACTATGAATAAAATAGATGTAACTATTGCCTATAATCCCTTCATCTTGCACATGAGCATAGTCTAGGAGGAGGCTATGTTGGTAGGATTAGAGATACTATCATGTCAATGCATCACTAAAATATCAGAAAATATAATATTAAAATATTAATATAATTAGCAGCTCTTCTGCTACTGAAAGTTGGGGGTGATAACTTCTCTTCCAACCAGTTAAACTAGGGAAAAAACTCCAAAATGACCTGTACCCCTGTCAAAGTTCATATTTGAACACCTCTACAGCTGATGCAGTATATCCATATACATGTTTAAAACTTTTAACTTAATATGGAGAGCTTAAGTTAATCTAACTCAGTACTTTCTAAGCTTCCTCCCCCACGAATATATGGAGATCATCATACAGCTTTAAGTTACTCACTACTTTCTAAGCTTCCTCTCCACAATTCTGAATCAGTCAAAGTTCCATGTCTTTAAATATTATCATCCCACAAAAAAGTTTTGTTAAGAGCCCTTTCCATTCCTATACTCTATCAGTCTTTTGGCTCCTGATCTAACAGAATCAACCACTTTATCAACATAATATTACTTTCTTCCATGATCATTTTCCTTTACTTCTCATCTCATTTCTTCAAACAATAATTTTCAGCTTCGAGTCCCGCGTCTACTTATTGGAATCCTGCACCCAATTCCCTTTCTGTGATACATTTTTAATTTGAATGTTTTTTCTCAGGGATCAGTCTCTCATCTGAAATCTCCTTCTTACCTCTTGTCTTTTCTACTTCAGAGTATAAATATATATTTATCATCCATATGATGCACCTTTAAAATAACCAAATACTTGTCACCCTTTTTCGACACATGTATATGTTATTATGAGGTAATATAAACACCTTAAGCCATAATTGGAAAAACTTAATGATAAAAATAAGAATAAACTAGGAAATCTTTATGTGTTTGCACATATGTATATATCAAAACTACACCGCATATGAACGTATTTATCAAAGCCACATTACGAGCCACGTAAATCAGTATTTACAACTTCACTCAAACAGATTATGCATTTCAATCCGTCATCCCAGCCTAATACACTGCATATGAACGTATATATCAAAGCCACAGTATGACCCCCATAAATAAGTAATTACAACTTCATCATTCAAACGGGTTATGCATTTCAATCCATCATCTTAGCCTACTTATTTACGCTAACTTCTATACACCTATCCAATAAGTAAAGAAAACTCATTATCCACAACTACAAGTAGCCATAACATCTGCAACTGGAACTTATACACGAGAACGCATAATTTCAGTGGCCTTTTAGAACTGCAAAGCCAATAGCAGTGCCTATATGACCGAAACTGACAATCTAATGTTTGGTAACTTTCAAGAGAATGAATGACCAAAATCTAAAAATCAAAAACTAAATTGAAAAGATTATACTGGATTATATACAACATTGAAAGAAACATAAGACATTGTAGTGTAATTCAAGAATTTCAAAGTTGACAGAATCCCTCAAAAAATCATCTAAGAATTTACAACAAATCATTACTAAATATTTAGCTCATGTTACACAAAATCTAACAAAACTGCAGGAAAAGGCAGCCTCATTAATAATTTAATTAATTATGTAGTTGGGGAAAGGGCCGGCACTGCATACCGAAGGCCATACTTCCACTACCAGCAAAGCAACAGATAGATAAGTAGATGCAAGCTTACCTCTTTGTGTTTTTTTGAACCAAATAGCTCCGAGTCTTCAACTGAACGGTCACGATCTTTAAACAATTTGCGGAAAAAACTCTCAGTCCCTGGACTACTTTCTAACAAGCCACCATTATTGCTGTTTTCAGTGGCAGCAGTACTTTTCGCATCTTCAGGGTGCACACGGAACAATCTTCGGAACAATGAAAAGTCAGAAGGCTCTTCTTCCTCTCCATTGGCACTCCCTTCCTCAGTTTTATCATTCCCATCTTTCTTGTCGTCAAACTTATCCCTGAAGAGTTTTCGGAAGAAACCCTCTTTTTCATCATCTTCAGCTGATCTTGAACATCTTTCTTCAGAGTACGGTGCATCCTCATCTATATTCTTATCAATTCGATCTTTTTTGTCCTCAAATTTATCTTTGAAAAACTTCCGAAAGAACCCATCTTTTTCTTCATCTTCCACTGATTTAGAAATTGATTTATCGTCAGAATCACTCTTACTATCACGAAACAATCTCTTAAAAAATCCGTCTGAGCTTGATGTCAATTCCTCATCATCACCTCTACTGTCCCTTAATAGCCTCTTAAAGAACCCATCCTTTTCTGCATCATCATCGTCCTTCTCTGACGACTTCCTGAAAAGCAAAGAATCTCTAATCTTAGAACCCATCTCATCATCACCCCTACTGTCCCTTAAAAGCCTCTTAAAGAACCCATCTTTTTCAGAGTCATCCTCATCTTTCTCCACCGACTTCCTAAAGAGCAATGCATCTCGAACCTTTGGCCCTGGTATGAATTTTTTAAATATTTTGTTCTCATCAGGAGAGAACAGACCACCATCCTCTTGCAGATTGTTCCCTGATGAAGGCGAGAAAGAAAAAGACCTCTGAGCAGGTGGGGAAGACGTTAGTGACAACAACTTCTGTTTTGATGACAATATTTTATTCAATACCTGGTTCTTGCTCCCAGGGCTGGCCGACTCACTTTGAGGACGTATCAAAGGCGGCCACTCACCCATCAAAGTGGCCGCAATCTGACACTTCTCTTGAATCCTACTAATTCCTTCATTATCATCAGAGTCTTCAAGCTCCGCCAATAAAAACCAATGCACCTTCAGAGCTATCTTAAGCGACTTAGAGCACATATCAATCACAAACTTATCCAAAGACGGGCTAGGCTTGTGCACTGACATATAACATATTTGAAACAAGTAGCTCTCGATACCCGATAAGGGAAGAGTGTACATTCGATTACAAAGGTAGTCACGTACCCCCGAGTGCTCATGCTTGTATAGGTAGCTAACAGCGATCCACTCGCAGAAAAATGCCGAGTCAAAGAACCGAATGAGCCACCCATTCTCACCTGTGTCACTCGACAGGTTGGTGCTGGAGGTGATCTCTCGAGGCGAATCTCCCTGAGCTTTGGAGAATCCAAGGCGGAACTTTAAAATGGGGCCATCCATTCACATTCACTTTAAATTTAATTTTCTGGTAATTACCTACAAAAATTCAAGCAAAACAGTTTCAAACTACAAACCTAGAAGAAGCAATGAGGTCAGATTATTAAACTGAATTTCCTCAACTGATAAACCTACACATTATACCTACTAATTTACAAAAATTAATTTACTGTGTACTACCATTCGAATTCAGGCGTGAAATTAGTACCGTATATGATTCTTTAAAAAGAAAAGAAATTGGTACTATATATAATGGTATAATAATCCAATTCTATCTGCTACTTAATACTTAATTGGTGAGTACATAGTTGCCTAATTCGCTCATCCCCTCCGAATTTCGATCTGGATCGAGCGTACGGTATCGATCTGGAAAGAAAGATTTAACGAATCAGATTTCTAGAGGAGAGAACATTACCTGGATGATCAACGTCCCTGCCAAAACTCCGGTCGTTCCAAGTGCAATCTGGTCACCACCGCCGAGAGCAGACGAGCAATAGAGGGAGAGTGCCGCGAAAAAGGATATCGGTGGAGAGAGCCATGGACAGAGCAGACGAACAATAGAGGGAGAGGGAGAGTGCGATAGCTGAGCCCACGTTTAATCTTGCGTGTACGATCTTTGGCAACGTAGGAGGTGGAGCGATAAATGGAGAGGCATAAGGGGGAAGATATTGGGTTCGAAGAAGTTGGGTGGGTCTTTCAATATAAAAAAAGCACCCGCTCAACCAAGGGATTAAAAATGAGGACCTTTGAGCACGGCCTAGATTAAAACGTCACTTATACTCCCTATCTATCTTTACTCGAACAAATCCTAATTATTTAAAACTCTGCCCGTTTGATATCCAGTCTTTAATTTTTAGTTTTTTAATTTTTAATTTCTAAAAATTGGAAACTTGTTTGGTAACTAAATTTCAGTTTTTAAAAAAAGTGATAACTAAAAGTGCATATTACAAAGAGTTCGCTAGAATTTTTTGGTGAATTTTTTGAAATTAGGATGATTTTTTTATTTATAAATTTTGGATTTGGAGGTTCCCAGGCTTGAATTGAGTCTGTTGCTGAACGCAAGAATGGAGCGGTTGAGTCCAAATCAAGAGGTTCCAAATACGAGTTCTAGTAACTATAGTACATTTCATGTGTGGAGAGTAAAAATAATGAATGAAAAACGAGCGCAAACAAAGTGAAAATGAAAATATGTTTTCAATTTTCAAAAAAAATGAAAACTGAAAACTATAAATGAAATGGTTATCAAACAACCCATAATTTTTTTGAGGGGTTAGAATAATTAGAATTTGTCTTGGTAGGATAGGAGTTTTTATAAAAACTAGCCAAAATTACCCCCTACTTTCGTAAATGTCAATTTTTATAAAACTTTCAAAAATTGCCAAAAACTCACATAAATAGACTTTAATGCCCTTAAAAGTAAAACTCCCATAAATACATAAGAGAGAGAGAGAGAGAGAGAGAGAGTATTTTTTGAGCAGCAATGGAGTTCAAGGGTCTCTCATGCAATAACTAAGAAAACAAGGCTAAGCTGAAACCAAAGACATAATTGAGAAAAGGAAGGCTATGGATGCACTGATAAAAGTAGCTTCTGCCTAAAGGCACCATCTTTCAGCTTTCCTTTCCTTTCACCATTACCAAATAAGTGGCCTATCTGCATTCTTGGAATCCGAAGAGGGGACAAGCTTTCCTCTTCTTTTAAGCAATACATATAAATCTCCTCAAGGCCCATATGAAGGGGTCGTATGGATCTGAGTAAGGTGAAGCTCAAGGCAAGTTCAAGTGAATTCTTAACATATGAACGAGAAAATATCATAACTAATTGGGTAAAGAAGAGGGGGCCCATAGTTGGGTTTGTGCATTTTCGCTTTGTCATAGAGAAAGAATTGCATGCTCTTTATGTGTATATAAATTGCAACTCGAGCCTCATGTACGAAGGAAATGTCAAAATTACAAGAGGAAGCCTTTAGGGAACGCATGCCCAAGAGGTCAAAATAAAAGGAATTTGCTATAGATAATGGGATCCCATTCTCCCACAAATGGGAGGGATTAAGATCATGTCCTAGACTAGTAACGAAATTGGTCTCCTTGAAAAACATGACGAAATTGGACCTCTTCACAGAAAGAGCATATAAAGCGGATATCTAAAATGAATATATGTAAGGTCTAAGGAGGCTCCACCTTAGCACATAAGCAGTCAATAACTATTTTGTTGTCGCCCTCAGCCTAAATCTTTCGCTAACCTTTGTTCACTGCAAAAGCTAGGCCGTCACGAATAGCAAGACATTCCGCCACATTTATGGAAATTTTGCCGACCTTTTTATGAACATGACTTATCAGTGCATAATTACATACCATTTTGTACCTTTCTAGCTTATGATTTCGTTATGTTTTTTAGTTCAACTTGTGATTTTAATCTCTTTTGTGTTTGTTTAAGTGTTTTAAGCTTTAGGACTCATTTAATGCATTTTGGAGTCAAGTTAGCTCAAAATTGTGTCTGCAGATCAGTCAACTTCACGGATTGGACTGTACATGCTTAGGAATAATCAGCTAATGGGCCATACACCATTGGAAATATGTAGAAGTCTATTTTCTTCAGCATTTTACAGTTCATGATTCCGAGTCTTCTAGAGGAAGTTATGCAAGTTTTAGCAGCTTAAGGTCAAATTCGGCAGCATCTGCATTACTATGCCAAAAATAATATTTAAAAGCCTTTCTGATTTTTCCTTGAGTTGGGTTACATATTGTTGGAAAGATAAGACAAAGAGCTTCAAGACCCATATTTTTCCAGAATTTTATCAATAGAGGAACAAGCCCAAAACGAGCCTACAAGCAGACTACAATGCATTGTCATGCATGACATATGCATGAGCTAATTGTTTTTGGTGGGGAAGTTAGGTAAATTTGGTGAAGTGGGTGTTGTAGGTAGAGGCAATACCCAAATTGGATTTTCACCTCCCTTAGGCCTATAAATAGTGAGGTTCTCTAAGCTCTCAAACACACCCCAAGGGGGGGAGCTCTCAAACACCTCTCTAGAGCTCATCTCCTTTCTCTTTCTCAAATTCTCTAAATTCTCAAACATACCCCAAGGGGGGAGCTCTCAAACACCTCTATAGAGACATTCTCTTCCTTAAATTCTCTAAGTTCTCAAACACACCCCAAGAGGGGGTAGCGCTCAAACACCTCTCTAGAGCTCATCTCCCTTCTCTTCCTCAAATTCTCTAAATTCTCAAACACACCCCAAAGGGGGGAGCTCTCGAACGCCTCTCTAGAGCTCCTTTCCCTTCTCTTCCTCAAATTCTCTAAGTTCTCAAACACACCCCAAGGGGGGGCTCTCAAACACCTCTCTAGAGCTCCTCTCCCTTCTCTTCCTCAAATTCTCTTAATTTTTCTTTTAATTTCTCAATTGTTGTAACAAAACCATTTTGCTATATTTTCCATTATGTTTTTCTTAGTTGTACTTTCTTTTTTATTATCATGTAATTTCTTATTTTAAGTTTTCAAGTTTGATTAGTTTCCAAGTTTCAATTTTAGTTCTTGTTTTTATTCATCAGTTGATATGCTTGTTTGAATGTTTGATCACCATTTAAACTTGTATGTTAGCTATTTTGGTTGGAATTAAGAGTAGACACCAAATGTTTTAATTCGAATTGAACTATGAATAGGAAGAGTATGTATGGACATTCGACAGCAAGGATTAGATACATGATTGGTTGTTTAAAACATTCTTCTATGCTTAATGGATTTCTAATGCTTAATTTAGGTTCGACAACAATGATCTAATTAGGGAATTAGGAATACAAGGTTAGGACTAGACATTATGGCTTAATCATTCTTTAGCTAGAATCAATTTGAGAATCTGAATTGAATTTGGTAACTTATTTACTTGAGTTAGTTATTTTCTTTCTTTCTTGTTTTCAATCCTTGTACTTTTCACAATCATCTTTAAATCTTGTTTCCATTTCTGTTTTGTATAGGGAATCGAATTGAATCAACTTATCATCAATCCTTGTGGGATCGACCTCGCACTTACATATGCTATACTACTGAACGGCTCGTGCACTTGCGAGTATCACAAGTTGAGGATATAGCTAAATCAATTTTGGCGCAGCTGAATCTGATAACAACAATGACCATCCTTATCACTAATAAATATGACGATTTACTAAGTTTTGCATTTTGTTGCAATTCGTTATATCCAAAACCTTGGAGGTATACGCTAAACCAAATTTGTGAAAAAAAATATTATATCACTCGTCTCCACACACACACAGATTTCTACCACAATATGCATTATGTTATCATATAATGACATAAGAAAAATTGATTACAAGACTCAATTTATTTGTTTTGCAGTGAATTACTCGTTGACACAAATGCTATACTACACACATGGGTCGCCTCTCTTTGATGATGGAAGGACTATGAATCAAATACATATTTGACTACTCATCAATATATATTTAGAATGTTGGTAGTATGATGCTAACAATCATGTCTTATCTTGTATTAGGTAATCAATGTAATGATAGAATATTTATACGATAGAACCTCCACAAAGTGGTTCCTACCTACATATTTTTGGTCGGTAAGTAAACTAATAAGATTAAATAAAGAGATTTTTTTTTCTTAAAGTTGATGTTATAAAATGGAGGAAGGCCCCAAGTCAGTACATCACGGTGATCGTATAAAGTCATGTGCTAGTACACGGAAGCTTTGTCATTTGGCAAGATTTGATGGGCGACTGGAGGAATGCATTTTCAGATATATTACTCAAAAGAATCAACACAATACGACTAGTCAATTGGAATTGAGAAAATTCTATCCCAGTTGTTACAAACATACGATTCATGGGGAGATAAAAAAATAGATTGAACTGACCACTCATGTGTCAGTCTTCCAAGAAAGCATGTGGGTTTCATGTGCAATATTAAATTTTGTGAATTAATGGTGATAATGTATATACCACTTTTATGCAGATATATATTCCAATGCACAACAATGTAATTGGTCATTGATATCTTTTTATTTGTGATATTTTCCATAAGAAAGTAGAAATTTGGGACAGTTTACCTGATCCGAGTCATAGTAAGAAATGTGAGAAAGATTGCCGACTTAATGTAAGTGAAGAAGCTTTTGTTCAATGCGCTTATAAGTTCTTCTTTTGCTCAATTTGGTTATGTTGACTATGTTGTTCATATAACAATTGTTGTATCTAGACTCTGTTTTCCATAATGACATCTTGTTGTTATTTGAGGTGAGGTGGACATTCTCCTCATTTTCTCTTGTGGCCTAATTGGATTCCAATCCCGTCCAACCTAATGGTGTGGACTGTGGCATTTTTTACACAAGACACATGCAACATTATCGTCAACTGTGGCATGACTAAATATGCATTCCGCATATGCTATTTTTTGGGTAAAAATATTTTATACGTAATGAAACGATGAATATTTCTTTTTATTGGTTGCAGAACGACTATAATGTAGAGCGAATGCGACTTGCTATTGAGTTGATGAGACATGAAAAAAAATCAATTGCATGATGTGATACTAAGTGAAACATCGAAACTGGTGGCAAATGCATTTTTTTTTACAACGATAAGGAAGAAGATTGGTAACGTTGAAGGTAAAAAAAAGGATGTAGCGGAGGTCACCATTAGACAAAAGAAGATTTATATTCAGAAAATGGGAACTGTTAGACTGTTGATATTAATTTTGAAAATTTCATTACTAAGCAAGATGTGAGTTTCTTGGTTGAAAGAAATTAGCAGAAATTTATTGTTTTCCGTTTTGCCTTAGCCAATGGCATCAATTCTCCATTTGTGTTGATCATTTAGCCATATATATATATATATATATATATATATATATACTTAATTTCTTAATGATGAATTATTGGTATGCAAGTTTGATATCAAAGCATCCCCTGCAGATCACATAATATATGCATTAACTTTTAGTAGGAACCCATGCAAATCAGCTAGATGATGCTTGATTATTATGCATCAAAGTTATTCAAATTAAAGAACACATTATTAAAAAGCATGATATTATAATCAATAATTGTATACTCTTTATTTCAAATGCAGCATCTAACAGTTTTTAAGTACACAGTGTAACATTTCCATTCCAATATAGTTAGTGAAAAAACCTCTTTTTTAATAAAAATAATTTTTTAAATTCATGGTGGAAATAACTTTAAACTGGGAAAAGATCATCAATTTTTAGCAATGAGGATAGGATTTTTGTTAAAAAGGTGGCCATACATATCAAAACACTATCAAAGATGTAGCACATGTGGCTTTAATGCTCTAATTAGGGATTACCAAGTTGTCCAAAATCTAGAATGTCTTTGGGTCATTAAACTAATTTACAGAAATAAATTCATCACATTGGCTTTACTAATTATATAGGGTTTGGTCGACGTTTTGTTTTATGGAATTTATTTTTTACTGAACATTTAACATTGGTCTACACTGCCTTACATGCATATGGATTTTGAAATGAGTTGTGATGTGATTATTCAGTTTTCTTTTTGTGCTATTGGTTACTTTTCAACCAATTAAGATGTGATTCTCCTTTGAAGCAATTTGAAGAAGAAAAAAAACCAGTCTTCGCTTCATATCATCATATTTTTCATGTTTTAATTTGTTTAATATTCAGATTTTTTGTTGTTCTGTGTTGATTTGATCTAATTTTGTTTTTATATCTTCGTATTTTAGATAGTTGTTGTAATCCTAATTTTGTGTTGCTGTTTTTGAAAGTGCTTGATAACTTCTTTGACTATAGGTTAGTATTTCATTCATTTTTTAAAAGACTATGCATAGTTGTTGTAGCTTATTGATTATCAAATATTACAGCATTTAAAAATTCTTATTTTTGTGGTTCTGTCAATATCACTGTGCATTTGCTTTGCTTAATTATAGTTTAAGTGTGATTGATAATTTAAAAGTTTATTTATGCATGTTTTATTTCCTTTCCTGTTTTCAGTCTATTGCTTGGGTTTTTAAATTTTTGTGCATGATGCACAAAAGGACTAGAAATACCAAATGAAATTGGATCATGCAGAAAGCTCATAGTTCGGCCATTTTAAATGGTATAGAAATCTCTAATGAAAATGTTTATTGTGCTGATCATGAGCATTGCCATTAAGAGAAAAAAGTTTATAGCCCAAGTTATAAAAACAATGGTCAAACTCATATGCTATCTAAAAGTCCTAGTTTAACCAACAAAGTTTGGCCATACAACAAGAGTGTGGTGCTAGCACTTCAATTGGTATAGAATTTCCTACTCAAAATGCATGTCACACAAACAATGAAAATAACCATCAATATGAAAAAAAATCTATGATCAGCCATCAAAATTATATATATACTAAAACTGAATAAAAGTTACTGTTCTTAGACTATTCATTTGAATAGTAAATTGTCGTTTGTGCCCCTACTTAACTGGTTGAATCCTTAATTATGTTGACTAATGAACAGTACAATGACCTTTTTGCCCTCATGCACAGCGACATAACCCTTTTGCCTGATCGCTTCTTTTTGGAGAAGCCAAAGCCGCTTCATCTCTTACCAAAAAAGAAAAAGAAAAAGCCGCTTCATCGAAGAGAAGTGAGAGAGAGGGAGCCTCAGAGATCATAGTCGTCTTCTCCAATTCTCAGACATGGGTACTTTCAAGGTAAGCCTGCATAACTTATTCTCCAATTCTCAGACATGGGTAATTTCAAGGCCTCGGAGATCATAGTCGTGTTCTCTAATTCTTCATCTCATCTCATTTGTTCTTCGTTGGTTCAGCCATCTTTCATCCTCTGTCCAAAGTTCGTTTGAGAGATTTTTCGATATGCGAGTTCTTCCATTGTTTCTCTTCAGGTTTGCATCCCTCAATTTTTTAACAGAATAATGGCTTGGTAATGGGTTTCTGAGCATGCTGTTGAATCCTTTGATTCCTTGCCCAAATTGATTTTGCTGCTGTGATGATCTATTTTAGTTAATATTGTTGTTGTGGGAAAGTAAGCATGCCAATTTCGAATGATTTTGCTGCTGTAATAGGTTGTTGATTTGTTGTTGTGATTATAGGTTTAGATGTTTACAGTATCTGAGCATGTTGGTGAATCCTTTGAGTGTTTTGACAATTGGGTACCTAAGAACTCCCAGCATGGGAATCCTGGCTTTTTTTGTTTGTTTGTTTTTTTTTCCGTTTAGTTTGTAGAGTTTTTGTACAGGTAAAGAAAGCCTCTGGATTACAAGGTTGTAATTTGATATGCACATTTTTGTTGTTGTTTTTATTCTGAATTTTATCATTAGTTTTGTTTTCAACTGAGGATCCATATGCATTAGCTATTGTTTAGTTTACAAAAATTAGAACTTAAGAATCACTTTCTAATATTTCAATTGATCTGCTACTTTCATTGGATTCCTGGGGGGTTTTTTTTTTTTTTGTTGTCTTTTTTTTAAAACTTTCATACCACACATACACATCTTTCATGCTCTGTTTTTCTTTTGTCTTGTTTCTAAAAAGTTAATTATTAAATTTTCTTGAATATGGTTTTCTTTGTAGTAAAGTGTTAGAGTGTTTGGAGAAGCTCGATGTGAGCAGAACTGCTATATCAAAACCACCCTCCAACCTTTATCGTTTGAAAAATCTTAAAATATTATCAATTCAAGGATGTAAAGGATCAATCACCTTCTTCTATTGATCCCAAAAGTGACTGCCCATAAAAGTGACTGCAATCTTTTGGGAAGGGGCAATTCCAATGTTCTCAGCTGGCTGTCCTCATTGTCCAATCTTTATATATATATATATATATATATATAAATGCAATTCAGTGCTATCTGCAAATTGTTGAAGAGTAGTCCTTTGGTTTTGAAGCTTTGTTTGGCTTCTTCCTCTTTCCTTCGTTTGTGTCTGTGCAGGTTTTTGTTGGGTTTGCTTCTTCAATTTTTCTGACTATCTTTCTTTTTCTCTTCTTCTTTTTTAATGTGTCTTCTTTTGAGTTTTTGTAGGTAGTGTTTTGCTCCTTTGGATAGCCCTGTTCGGGTTTTTATTTTTCCGGTTCTGTTAAGTGAGAGGTAAGTTTCTTGGTTGGAATTAATTATTTTTGCTTAAGTGAATGAAGCATGGGATTGCTTATTGACTGAATTTATTGTTTTGTTTCTGTAAATAGAGAATAGCATTGCTTCTTGACAGAATTAATTATTAAATTATTTTCACAAAATTAGGTTGTGGGCATAGAGTTGATTGGAATTAATTTCCATGGTTCTGCTGTAAGTTTTGAATTAATGACAAGTTGTTTATAGATAGATGAGTATGATGAGTGTTTTGAGAAAAATAGGGAAAAAGAGAAAAAAAGGGTGGCTGAGTTATGGTCATCAGTGATTCTTTGACCATTAGTAGCTCCTTGATTTCTTAGTTTTGTTTTGAAAACCATTAATTATCGCAAGTCATATGCTTATAGACGATTATCTTATTTATGTATATTAGTAGCTCCTTTTTTTCTTCATTTCCTTTTGAAAATAATTAATTATCGTAAGTCATGTGCTTTTAGACCATTGTCATCACAAACAGAATCTATATGTTTTTATTGTTCGCTCTTTTGATTGTTGCTTGATTTCATTTTTTGGTTTTTGCATTTTTTTTATAGGTGCTGTGTAACTGCTTTTTGGACTGTTTGACAGCTCTTCCCATTGCTGCTAGGCAACAGGTCAGTTTTCTATTCGTCTTTTAAAGAGGTCATGCATATCAACTGTGGCTAATTGGTTATTGGATATTGTGTGCATTGTAAGATTCACAATTCTTATTAGATGTTTTTAATGTAATGAACAAAAACTATAACATATAGCCTGTTATTTTTGCCTTTATTATACTTCTATAGCCTGTTTATAGATTATTAATACTTTTATAGCTAATTTCTCCATTAGGTTATCTTATTTCTATTTATAGGTCATTAAGTGTTTGTAGGTTATTTAAATTTTAGTTTGTGCAGTTTATGTTGGCCTTAATTCTATAATAATAGCCATTGTCTTCACCAAAATTTTCTCATTTGTCTACTACCACATACCATTGACCAAATTTATGGCAACAAAATCAACACCCCTTTCATTTGATTCTGTTCAAGCCCAAGTGTTTTGGTTTGATTCTCTTATACCTATTTAATAATTGTCACAATTGTTCAAAATTTGTTTTCAATTGGTTCAATAGATTGAGTTTATACTTTTGTCCATCAAATTAATAGAATGTTTGATGTACTGTTGTTCATCATGTTCTATTTTTTAAAACTTAATTATGTCATAATAGTTATTGCCCTTACTGAAATTTTTCCATTTATATACACTAACACCTACCATTTTCCAAATTTATGACAACATATTCAAAACGTCTACAGATGAGAAAAAACGAAAACCACCTGTACAGCAGAGCTAGCAAGACCTAGATCCCCTTTCACTACCCAGTACTATATGTATAACACCTGTCCAAACTCTTTTGAACAATGAGCAACTAAAAGTTGCTCATATTTTGATGTTTTTATAACTGCTTGATTTATTAAAATATGCTCAATATTTTCACCTAACGAGCAACGCATAAAACATGTTATTAGTTTATTTGTTGTAACTTAAGCTTGCTAAACTAAACATGATACCATTATTTAGATCTCCATGTTTATATAAATAGTACCATTTTTCCTGCATATTTTCACAACTTTATACACATTTCACACGATTTCAAAACCCGTAGCATCGCGCGGGCACTGTTACTAGTAATTCCTGAAGCCCAAAACAAAAGACAACAATGCTTTGAAAATATATCATACGGAAATATGAACGCAGTTCAAACAACTGCATATGAGATTGAATTTGCCCATTCTGATCAAATCAGTGGAGGTCAGGCCTTCTTTCAAAGAAACAGGCAAAGTAGGTTCTCTTTTTTACTTGAATTTTTTCTCTTAAATTTGAAATGTATTTTCTATTGTTGATAACCTCTGTTTATGTCTTCTATTCTCTTCATTCCACATTTCTTTTCTCTATAGGAACTATTAAAGGATATGTGGATTTGGGAGAGAAGAATTATAAGTGCATTTATTGTGGTGCACTTTTTTGGTTAAAAGAATCTATTAAACAAAAATCGAAAAACAATGAGCCTTTTTTTACTCTTTATTGCCAACAAGGAAATATCAAACTTTCAATTCCAAAACCAACACCCCTATTTTTAGAAAGTTTACTCAATCCAAATCAAGGCCAAAAAAGTGTGTTGTTCAGAGAGAACATTCGGGTGTATAATTCTATGTTTGCATTTACTTCAATGGGAGCCAAAGTTGATCAGTCAATTAACAATGGATCAAGCCCTTATATTTTTAAAATTAGTGGTCAAGTTCATTATTTAATGAGCTCTTTACTGCCTCTTGAGGGTGAATGTCCAAAATTTGCCTAGCTTTACATAAATGACACCCATAATGAGGTAATGAATCGCCTTGATGTAGTTAATTGTAATCAAAAGAATGAAAAGCTTGATTAAAACATTGTGCAGGGTTTGATTAAAATGTTTGATGAATCAAATGAACTGGTTAAACTTTTTAGAACAGTCAGAGATAAATTTGAACAAGGTTTCCTCACTCCTTTGAAAATCACATTGTTAAGTAGGTAGCCAAATGATAGTAAACAATATGAACATACAACATGTGATGAAATTGATGGTTTGATTGTGGAAAATATAGGGCTTTTTGATTCAAATAGAGATATTGTTATAGAGCTTAAAGATGGAGGGTTAAAACGCATCACAAAATTAAATCCGAAATTCATGTCTTTGCAATATCCTATTGTTTTTCCTTATGGCGAAGATGGGTACACACCTGATTTAAAATGGAACAATAGTTATAAAGGTCGCGAATCTAAAAGAGGAAGAATTCCTATGAGAGCCTTTATAGCTTATCAGATTCAAGAGAGAGCGCTTCAATTGGTCACACTATTAAAAGGCGGAAGATTGTTCCAACAATTTTTAGTGGACGCTTATGCAACACTTGAAGATGATCCATTGGATTACATTAGGAAAAATAATTTTTTTTTTAGAAATGAGGTTTATAAAGGCATTTATGATGCAATTTCAATAGGAGATAATAATGCCAATAACATAGGCCAAAGAGTCATATTTCCTAGCTCCTATACTGGAAGTGCTAGATATATGCTTAATAATTATCAAGATGCTATGGCAATTTGCAGGCAGTATGGACATTCTGATTTGTTAAAAACTTTTACTTGCAATGCCAAGTAGCCTGAAATTGTAAGAGAGTTTGATATAAAAAAAACTTGCATACAAGCCAGAGGATAGACATGATGTAGTTTCAAGAGTGTTCAAAATAAAACTTGATGATATGATCAGTTATATCAAATCAGGAAAATCTTTTGGAGAAACTGAGGCAGGTAAATTTTAAAAACTCACAATTTATGTTGTACTCAATTTCTATCATTTTTTAACATGATCAAGTTGATCAAGTATTTTTTTGGTTTTCTTGTTTGATCAACAACAGAAGTTTGTACAATCGAATTTCAAAAAAGAGGATTGCCACATTCTCACATATTGATTTGGTTGAAGCAAAACTATAAATGTTTCCTATGTATAAGCGTCGTGATGATGCAACAAAATTTGTGCTTAAAAATGGAATACAGATTGATAACAACTTTGTAGTGCCTTACAATTCTGAATTATTACTAAGATATAACGCTCATATAAATGTTGAATCATGTTGTCAATCGATGCTCATAAAATATCTTTTCAAATATATAAACAAAGGTTCAGATAGAGCTAGAGTAGTTTTTCAAGAGAACCAACATGATGAGATACTAGCCTACCTTAATTATAGATACATCTCTTCATACGAAGCTATTTGGAGGCTGTTTCAATATCCTATTCATTCTAGAAAACCTACTGTTGAACGATTGCCAATACATCTACCTTTAGAATAAAATGTTGTTTTCAATTGTGATCGATCGCTTCAGTCAATTGTTAATCAAAAGGGTATTAAACATTCAATGTTAACAAGTTGGTTTGAAGCCAATAAAACTTTTAAAGAAGCGCGAACTCTAACTTATGTAGAATTACCGTCAAAATTTGTGTGGGATTCTCGCAGTAAGATGTGGAAACCTAGAAGAAGAAAAAAAGGAATCCATAGGTAGAATAGCTCATGTGCATCCTGCATCTGGCAAATTATATTATTTGAGGATGCTTTTAAATTTGCAAAAAGGAGCCTTTCATTTTGATGACATAAAAACTGTTAACGACATTATACAACCATCGTACCAGCTACATGCAAGTCCCTAGGTTTGTTAGAAGATGATAAAGAGTGGATTGAAGTTTTAGCAAATGCTGTGAACACTGCCTCATGTTCTGAATTAAGGCAATTGTTTGTTACGGTCATTTTATTTTGCGATGTAAGGAATCCGCAACTTCTTTTTGACACTTCTTGGCAAAATATGTGTGATGACATTTTGTACAAACTACGAAAAACTTTTTCAATGCCAAATCTAATTTTGCCAGAATTTGAATTAAAAAATTCTCTTTTATTTGAATTAGAACAACTTTTTAATGTATCATCCAGATCTTTAAAAGATCACCATCTCTCTATGCCTGATGAATATAAAATGTCAGAACTTAGAAACAAGTTGTTGAGAGAAGAATTGAGTTATGATTATCATAATTTGGAAAAAGAACATTCAGTTTTACTACCACAACTCAACAAAGGTCAGAGAGATGTATATGATTGTGTCATCAACGCTGTGAATGAAAAAATGCCAGGCTTCTTTTTTGTTTATTGTCATGGAGGAACAAGAAAAACTTTTTTGTGGCATACAATAATAAGTAAAATTAGATCTCAAGGAAAAATTGTTTTGGTTGTTGCTTCATCAGGAATAGAATCATTATTATTACCAGGTGGTAGAACAGCTTACTCTAGATTTAAGATCCTTTTAACTATTAACAATTGCTCAACATGTCAAATAAAAAAAGGAACTCATCTTGCTCGACTAAACATCCAATTATTAATTCACGCTTCATAGTCGAAGATAATGTCGCAAGGAGTTTGTAGAAATTTTTAGCGTATTTTTATGATTTTTTTATGTATTTCTTAAGATAAATACACACAAAATGAAGCTCTAATGACATGTGGCGCAACACGAGAATGACACATGTCTGAAGTACAGACGATGCACCAGTCAAGTGCCGCCACTTGTCATTCTCTTCCATTTATTACTACTTGTTAATGCTTTAAGTTCCAAAATTCATAATAAATTCAATAAAAAAGCATAAAAATAACCCCAAAAAATCCTACAAACTCCTTGTGACATTTTCTACATGTTTTGAAATTTAAAATATAATTTTGACTTATAAAAAAATCAAATAATTTTTCATAATAAAGTTTGTATAACACCAAGTGTAAGGATCATTATTCTTCATCACTACAACTCTTCCTCTCATTATGACTTCAAATTTCCCAAACTCAAAATTGAAATTTTATGCTTCATAGTAGAAGATAATGTCGCAAAGAATTTGTAAAAAATTTCAGTGTATTTCCTGATTTTTTAAATAATGGCGCTACGCGAGAATGACACATGTTTGAAGAACTGACAATGCACTATTTAGATCCTGCCACTTGTCATTCTCTTCCATTTATTACTATTTTTTTAATGCTTTAACTTTCAAAAATCATAATAAATGTATTAAAAAGCAGAAAAATACCCCAAAAAATCATACAAACTCCTTGTGACATTTTCTACTTGTTTTGAGATTTAAAATATAATTTTGACTTATAAAAAAATCAACTAATTTATCAAAGTCAAGTTTGTATAACACCAAGTGTAAGGATCATTACCCATTATCACTACAACTCTTCCTCCAATTATTGCTTCAAATTTTCTGAACTCAAATTTAAACTTTCACACTTCATAGTCAAAGATAATGTCGAAAGGAGTTTGTAGAAATTTCTGATGTATTTTTTTATTTTTTATTCATTTTTTGTGTATTTATTAAGATAAATACACACAAAATGAAACTCTAATGACATGTGGCGCTATATGAGAATGAAACACATCTGAAGTACTAACGATGCACCTGTCAGGTGCTGCCACTTGTCATTCTTTTCAATTTATTACCTTTTTTAATGCTTTAAATTCCAAAAATCATAATAAATTTATTAAAAAGCAGAAAAATAAGCCAAAAAATCCTAACGAACTCCTTGTGACATTTTCTACATGTTTTGAAATTTAGAATTTAATTTTGATTTATAAAAAAATAAATAATTTTTCAAAGTCAAGTTTGTGTAACACCAAGTGTAAAGAACATTACGCTTCATCACTAGAACTCTTCCTCCAATTATTACTTCAAATTTTCCAAACTCAAATTTGAACTTTCACGCTTCCTAGTCGAAGATAATATCGCAAGGAGTTTGTTGAATTTTTTTGTGTATTTTTCTGATTTTTTAATCATTTTTTATGTATTTATTAAGATAAATACACACAAAATGAAACTCTAATGACATGTGGCGCTACGCGAGAATGACACACGTCTAAAGTACTTACAATGCACCAGTTAGGTGCTGCCACTTGTCATTCTCTTCAATTTATTATAATTTTAATGCTTTAACTTTCAAAAATCATAATAAATTTATTAAAAAGCATAAAAATACCCCAAAAAATCATACGAACTCCTTGTGACATTTTCTACATGTTTTGAGATTTAAAATATAATTTTGACTTATAAAAAAATCAAATAATTTCTCAAAGTCAAGTTTGTATAACACTAAGTGTAAAGATTATTACCCTTTATCACTACAACTCTTCCTCCAATTATTACTTCAAATTTCCCAACCTCAAATTTGAACTTTCATGCTTCATATCGAAGATAATGTCGCAAGGAGTTTGTAGAAATTTTATGATTTTTTAATCATTTTTTGTGTATTTATTAAGATACATACATACAAAATGAAACTCTAATGACACGTGGCGCTAAGTGAGAATGACACACGTCTGAAGTACTGATGATGCACCAGTCGAGTGCTGCCACTTGTCATTCTCTTCCATTTATTACTATTTTTAAATGCTTTAACTTTCAAAAATCATAATACATTTATTTAAAAAATAGAAAATTACCCAAAAAAATCCTACGAACTCCATGTGATATTTTCTACATGTTTTGAGATTTAAAATATAATTTTGACTTATAAAAAAATTAAATAATTTCTCAAAGTCAAGTTTGTATAACACCAAGGGTAAAGATCGTTACCCTTTATCACTACAACTCTTCCTCCAATTATTACTTCAAATTTCCCAAACTCAAATTTGAACTTTCATGCTTCATAGTTGAAGATAATGTTGCAAGGAGTTTGTAGAAATTTTCTTTGTATTTTGCTGATTTTTTATTCAATTTGTTGTGTATTTATAAAACTCTAATGACACATGGCGCTATGCGAGAATGACACACATATGAAGTACTGACGATACACCATTCAGGTACTACCACTTGTCATTCTCTTCCATTTATTACTATTTTTAAATGCTTTAACTTCCAAAAATTGTAATAAATTTATTAAAAAGCATAAAAATACCCCAAAAAATTCTACAAACTCATTATGATATTTTCTACATGTATTGATATTTAAAATATAATTTTGACTTACCAAAAATTCAAATAACCATAGTGATTTAACAGAGATGTTGCATGTGTTGTAGGGTGCATAACCATAACCATGATGATACATAAATGACCTATTAATATTATCCCCATAGACAACCTGTAATATGCAACAAGCATGATACTCATTGATGCCATGATACAAAAAAGCATGATATACATGATGATACATAAATGACCCATTATCCCCATATACAGCTCAAAATATGCAACAAGCATGATATTCCAAGATACAAAAAAGTTTATCACGTAAGAGATGGTTTCTCATGTTCCTGAAATTTAAACCAAATTGGGTGTAGATTATCTTCAACTTTAAATCAGAAAAAGTTGAAGATAAGTAGATTGTCTACAACAGACTAAGGGCATCAAATAGGTAGTGACATAGAGATGCAGCCCAAATTACAGAATAAGATATCAACAACCTAAATTATTGGACGGCATATAAATCAACAAATCAACAACCCAAAATAAAAAATAAGATACCAAAATCCAAGAAATCCATATCAGAAAAACGCAAAAATGGAGTTGAGCAGCCAATGCTATATAAATCATTCCAGCAAGTAAAATCAAAACAAAGGGCATCGATCTAGACCTAATGCCCTCCCCATCCCCCTCCCAGCCATCACCGCCCCACCTGGTCCACCCCTTCCCACCAAAAACCATACCTAGACCTACCCAACACCCACCCAAAACCCAACCCAAATCTTATCCTCCACTCCTCACCTCTCATATCTCTCCTAAGAATCCCACAACCATCTCAAATCCAATTTTTTTTTGTAAAATCAGTATGCTTAAAAAAAAAAAATTCAGATTTGGAACTTGGGTTGAGTGGATGTTGAATAGGAAAAGAGAAAGAGGGAGATAGAAAAAGGAGGGTGGGTTGGGGGAGAAGAAACAAAAGGATGATGGTGGGATGGGGTTGGTGGGTGTTGATTAACTCCTAATTCAGAGTCTCTTGTTTGTTTGAGAAAAAATAGTTGTTCTAGTGGGGTCTTGATAGAGAAGTTGGAGAGGACGGGGTCTTAGTTAGATATATGGGTTTTATTTGACATGTTTCTATGTGAAACACTTTAAAACCATCTTTTAATCTCAATTGTCCAAGTTTATTCAACGGTCTAGATACAAGTTCGCACGTAATATTCGCATATAGCTATTCTCACCTGATCCGAGCGCAACAACTAATAAGACTTAGGGCTCGTTTGGTACTCGGGATTGGCTTGGACTGGCTTGGACTAAATTTAGTACCATGTTTGTTTGATCTAATCATAGTCTTAGATGGGATTGCTAATACCGGGCCCACCAAAAACACCTCCTTAGGAGGGGACTAGTAATCCCATGTGGAAGGGGAGGATTAGCTAGTCCCAATGCTCACCAATGTATAAAATGCATATATTATATTGTAAAATTAATAACATATATTATTATTATTAAACTTACTTACACATATACTATAATGTACATATATACATGTATATAGACATAAATTTATAATATATGTATATATGTACATATATGTGTATATATATGCATACACATATATACATATATAATATACATATACATATATACATGTATATTATTATTATAATATACCCATATACACATATACATATTAATATTATAATAATAGCATACATGTATATATGTAATATATATTATATATTACAATACATATATATATATATACGTATATATACATATATGTGTATATATATTATACCCATGTATGTATTATAGTATACATATACACATATACATTATATATGTATTATATATATTGTAATATACATATATACATGTATATATATATATATATATATATATATATATATTATAAAATACATATGTATATATATTATAAAATACATATATATATGTATGTATTATACCCATGTATATATTATAATATACATATATACACCTATATACACATATATTATATATGTATAATGTATGTATATATATATATATATATATATGTATTTTATAATATAATATATATACATGTATATACATGTATGTGTACATATATATATATACATACATATGTTTATATTATTTATAATATACATATATACATGTATATACACATAAATGTCACATATATTATAAAATACATGTGTACACATACATAATATATTTATTTATACATATATACATATACATAGATAGTTTTGAAAAACTAAAAAAAATCTAGTCCTAGTCCAAGCGTACACCAAACGCAGGATAAGTGTTATCCAACTTAGACCAAGCCAAGCCAAGATAGCCCCTAAGCATAGTCCATGCCAAGACAGTCTTGTGTACCAAACGAGCCCTTAAAGTCCAAGCCAATTCAAGCTAGTCCAGTCTAACACTTAGGCTGTGTTTGGTATGCCTCATTGGACTGGACTATGCTAAATAGCACTTGCAACCCATGTTTGGTGAAAGAGGGGACTAACTTAAATGGGATTCTACAATCCAACAGTGCAAAAAGCACGGTACTCGCTCATCCAAAACAGGGAGGACGAAATGTGGCTCGCAGAATAGTAAACCTACTATTCTGAAGAGGAGAGTCCAACCAACACATGGGGAAGCCTAAACACCAATGCCAGCGCCCGCACCTCGGAGGCCATTACTCTTTCCCTTGCTGATTATGTTGTATTCATGTCAATAACACACACACACAAACACACACACACACATATATATATATATATATATATATATATATATATAATTTTCATATTTCAATTTAGGCCCAAAATTTCAAGTTTTCATATTTCAATTCGGGCTTACAAGATTACAGTGATGATGAGGATGCTGATGGAGGCTTTGACTGGTGAGTACTTCCTTTTGCGCCTTGTTTAGCCGAAGAGAAGTGTGATGAAATGGTGGAGCTCCTATGGGTCAACAAGTTGCGGACTTTAGACCCACTTTGCTTTGTTGGAGAGGATTGAGAGTGAAAAAAGATTTTCTTGGTGACTGAAGGGTGATCGTAGATCAGAGGCCACTGTTTGGTTCAAGGTCGGTGATGGGAAAGAAAAGTAGAGATAGAGCAGAAGGAAGAGGAAAGGAGAGAATGAGTTTTTTTATTTCCTATTTTAATTTTTTAATTTTATAACATTTTAAAAGATTTTTTTATTCTTTTATTTCACACATAAGCCCCAATTTAATATTCCTAATTGAATTTAAATATTTTTCATATCAAAATCCCTAATTGAATTTAAATATTACAAGAATCATGTTTTAATTTAAATATTTTTTTTTGTTTGGTCTTCACTATTTTTACAATCTAGTTTCTTAGTCCGACGCAGCATCAAACGTAGGTTAGTACTTAATCCAGTTTAGGCCAATCTGAGCTAATCCAAGACAGTCTCAGGATTTAGTCCAATCTATAATAGTCTGCCGTACCAAACAAGCCCTTAAAGTCCAATCCTAACCAATCTAGTCCAGCCCACTAAACAGGCCTAAATGTTTGTGAATGACACCCATAACATTATTTACAACATAAAAAAAATCCTTCTAAGGTAAATTTCTTTGTTTGGTCAATGGTAAAATTTGATCGACAGTTGGACTCGGGTCATCGGGGACACTTGGACTCGGGTCATAAGGGACACCTGGACTCGGGTGAGTTGCTACTTTTCTTTTCCTCAGAGTCACACACAGTCAGAGTTCACTTTGCCAGAGACTGTTTGTTTTATATTCAAAGGAGCTTCTCAGGCAAAAGACAGAGAAAGAAAGTAAACCCTCTCTTCACTTCACTGCCATTCATTCAACTCACCGAGTCAGCGAGCGAGTTCGAATGGGCGATCCTCTGGAGAGGCTGGGATCGGAGGCCGAAGGGCTTGAATCGAGCATCAAGGACGACCTCTCCATGGAGATCGATCCTCCTTTCAAAGAGAACACGGCCACAGCCGACGACTGGAGAAAGGCGCTCAGCAAGGTCGTCCCCGCCGTCGTCGTTCTGAGGACAACCGCGTGTCGTGCCTTCGACACTGAGGCCGCTGGTGCTAGCTATGCCACTGGCTTTGTCGTCGATAAGCGCCGCGGGATCATCCTCACCAATCGCCATGTTGTCAAGCCTGGTATTTTTGTGGTTCTCAGCTTTCTTTTTCGTTTGGTTCCTGAGAAAGTGTGAGAGAAAGAAACAGAAACTAATGATTTTGAATGTTTAAGTTAATTCGAGTTCAGAAAGTTTCCTTAAGTTTCTTCAAGTTCAAGTGCTTGGTAATGATTGTCTAGTCTGTTAATTTTCTGCCTATTTGGTAGCTGAAAAATGTGCGAAGTGAAAAGAAAGGGATTATCTCTTTGGGACAGGAGTAAAAGAGTAAATCTTGTCTTTCTTGGATTTGAAGTATTTTTAGTTACGGAAAATATTGCTACTGTATGGTCAATATTTACCCTGTGAGAAATTGCTTTTCTATGGTTTTTATGTTTACTGAGAAAATGGGAGTTTGATAGTCGTATTACGTTTTCTAATATTAAATTTGAAAATATCGATGGAAATGATTTCCACAATCGATACTGGTGCAGAACTTGGGTTTTCAATTCAACAAACTAATCTGGAGTCTGTGCAATTTATTTATTTATTTATTTATTTTAAAAATCAGATAAAAAGAATGTAAGAAAAATATGTCAAAACTTCAACTTTGAATTGTGTAATAATTGTCTGGACAGAACAACATTTAGCGCTTTTTCTTTTTCTGTCTTTTCAACTGAACCTGATATAAGGATCTTCAACTGCTTTGCTATCCTTCTAATTCTGTTTCTTTGGTACTGTAGGACCTGTAGTTGCAGAAGCCATGTTTGTGAACCGTGAAGAAGTTCCAGTATACCCTATATACAGGGATCCGGTGAGTAAATTCTTCTTTTATGTTTGATTTATGATCTACCATATCACCGTGGTTTGGAAATTTTTTCTTGTTTTACACCATTAAATAATCTCATATCCACCTGGTGTGGTTTGGTTCCTCGTGCCTCTGCTGTTCTCTTAATTACCATAGAAAATGAAAAATTTGTATTGCAGATTGATCAGTTTATTTCTTTAATTGATTTAAGATTTGTCAAATTTCCAATTAAGTTCTTCAAATCGTAAGACATCATTGTGATTTTGGTAAAGCAAAAATAAGATTATCTGTTTATATTGTTCCTCATACAAGTATGACCACAATATGCACATGCAGGGGCGGATCCAAGAATTTTCTTTCCCGGGGGCAAGAAAACACTACTACCAAGTCACTAATAATGAAGATCAATCTACCTCTTAAATGTAAAAAGACACATCATATAAACATATCCATGCACAAACTAGATCCAACAAACTTTACACCTTCTGCCTAATTCCTCTATTGCAAGAAGCAAAGAGAAGAATGAAATATGAAATAGTGAGTCCAGAGGACAATAACATAAGTAAAGGAGTAGAGCATGTTGCCTCCTTGCCCTGCCTTAGTCTTCTTTGAGGCGTTTAATTAAATAGCTTGCCCCCATATAGCAAAAAAATTCATGAAAACTTGGCACCTTGAACATGATTGAGTCAAGGCAAGTGCCTTCACTGGACCCTTAATGGATCCGTCAATGTGTACATGACATTTTCATTAGTCAGGAATGTACAATATTTTCCATTAGTCAACAAGTAGTCTGCAAGCAATAGCACATCAAAAAGCAAAACACTAGTTTACTGCACCAGCCATTCTATTCTTCAAATTGCATGTTATAGGCATTTTGGAAGTTTTAGCTTGACAATCAAATATTTTCTCACCTTTTCATAATAAAAACTATGACAATATTGACTCACACCTAGCTTTAATCAAACATGTTGGCCTTTGTAACAGGCGCAAATATGATGTCTTTACAATCAATGTGTGTTACTGACATGTTGTGTATATTGGTAGCACTAATATGTGTATATATTTTTTCAGGTACATGATTTTGGCTTCTTTTGTTATGATCCTGGTGCAATACAGTTTCTTAATTATGAAGAGATTTCTCTGGCCCCTGAGGCTGCTTGTGTTGGTCTAGAAATCAGGGTTGTCGGTAACGATAGTGGTGAAAAGGTATTCATTCGTGAATTTTGTGCTTTCACTTAATGCCTCTTAATTGTTTGTCGTACATTTAAGTGACTTGTTCTTTAGTTGACTCACTTCATTTTTTAGGTCTCTATTTTAGCTGGTACTCTTGCTCGTTTGGATAGGGATGCTCCTCATTACAAAAAGTACGTATCGGCTTTACTAACATTTGCTATATTACTTTATTCATTTTCTTTTATTCTTGAAAACTAATGAAATGACATACATTATCCTATATTTATAGCATAGTTTTGTTCAAAATAAGAATGTTACATTTAATGGTAGCTGTTTGTTTTGGATAAGCAAAACTATTTTGAGGACAACTAGTGCATGGGACGTATACTAGACAGACAGATTTGTATAGTGAAAAGAAAGGTTTGATGCTTTAGCATCTGATGGTCTGGGAAAAACCAGAGTTAACAAAATTAACAAACCGACACCCATGTGAAAGGAATATTCAAAAAGCTGTTTTTGTCATTCATGTAAGAGTGCATGGGATGCATACTAGGCAGATATGTATAGTAAAAAGAAAGCTTGATGCTTTAGCATCATATGGTCTAGGAAAAACCAGAGTTAACAAAATTAACAAACTGACACCCATGTGAAAGGAATATTAGAAAAAGCTGTCTTTGTCATTCATGTAAGAGGCTCCAACCCCATTGATGCTGTCTTGGTGTTTTTTGTTATAAAAGAAAAAAATAAAATAAACAAAAGCCCAAAGGAAGAGCTCATCAAGAAGTTTAACATTCTTGCTTACCTAAATTTTTAAGCAGAGCATCCATTGAACCATGGAATTTGGTGTTTCTAGTATGCCTTAGATGCTTACATCATATTTTGGATTTCCTCAGTGACAGGACAATGCAAAAGTAAATCATCCTCTGTTTTGATCATCATGCTTAACATATAAAGACCAACTACGGACAATCTGTTTTCTCCTTACTTGATTTTCCAGTGAATTTGTTCAAAGCAGCAGTTGATGGAAACAATAAAAGCCTTTGCTGGTACCCCCAGCTCTCCGAGTACTCTTAAATGGAAAAGTGCTTACAATAAACTTTACAGTGCTACTTCCGTTCTTCTTAGTGGAAATCTCGATTTCACCTAATCTGCAACCTCTAATTAAATGCAGGGATATGATTGTGAAAATTTAAACCAACCTGAACTACAGGGAGCAAATTATAATTAGACCTTTTAATAAATTTCTTTTCCAAAGGTTTGCCCAAATTAAGACAACACAACCGAGGCTGTTATGTTATGCTAGTAACCTATGATAGGAAGTAACCTTAACCATCTGAGCGTTTGTTCTTCAGACTCTTTAATACAGGTTTACTGCCTTTTCTGGTTAATCATGATTGTGTTCTTGCGCAGGGATGGTTACAATGACTTCAATACATTCTACATGCAAGTAAGTGGCATATTTTTTTTTATGCTACCTTATAATTTCATGTATTCCTCCCACGCTGGAGTAGTTTTTGGGTTTAAAGTTTTGTGACATTTCCATTTGAGTCTGCTTCAGAGTATTTCTTTTTGTCAAAAATGCTCCTATGAGCAATATATTCTAAGCGCCTCTCAGTGCTCTAAACATCCAGCTTTTGGATGGATTTGAATGATCGATATACCTAAGTGTTTGTATTCTTTCTAACCACTGAAAGTGGTTGGCGCTTATAGACGCTTAAATGCGTCACTTATATGAGCGTTCCTGTTTCTTTTGTAGGGTAGATATTTTGGGCTATACTTGGGCCGTATTGTTCTGCTTTATTGGTTGTTGGGTGAGGATGAAGATATAAGGTACAACAAAGGGAAGGAGATTCCATTTACAAAAAGGTAAGTGGAAGGATAATTTAATCGACAAGAGAAGAAGATTGATGAATAGAAAACAGAAGTTTGTTGCTTCAACATATATTAATCTTAATATATGGCAATTTCTGACTGGCTGAGGGTTTTTAATTGTACACATGCAATATTTTTTGAAGGGCTTTTTTCCCCCCCTTGATACCTGAAGCTATACCCATTTATCAATTCAGTACATGAAGAATAATTTGTCCCCCTTTAGTCCCTCTATTAATTTTGTGTCTAATAAATAAAAATTTCATTAGAACGGTTAACATATCTCAGGGGCAATTTTGTGTCTTGCTTATTATTATTGAAGCCACATTTGATGAACAATATGTAAGTACCAAAATTGTGCTGGAGATTTGTTAACCATTTGTATGAAAGTTTGATTTGATATTCAAAAAATTAAATTAGGGCATAAATCGGAACAAATTATTGTTCAGGAACTTAATTGAGGCCAAAGTGTAAAAAACCCTTTTAAACTAGGTAGTAGATGCTGTTATAAAATAAAAAGGAACACGGAACATAATCTGAGGTGAGCATTTATGCCTTTATAAATGCCCTTCGTCCTCCTTGCTCCATGTTGGCCATGTTTGCCTTAAGAAATTGTTTATAGTACCAGACAGCACTTCTTCAGAAAAATAAGCCAAAGCCCTATCGAAGGATGATGTAACGTTAATGTTATCTGCTGAAAGTCTTGATTGCAAAGACTATAGTGTCATTCTAATTTCTTTATTGTTATGGGAGGAAAATTAGTTCTTACAAGGGTACATTAATGCATTACTGGTTTTTTCTTGAAACATTCAAGCCTTGTCTGACATTTCTGTCTCAGTTCTCTGGAGTGGAACTTTTTCTTTCCTTTTTTATTTTACAACAAACTAGTGTATTTCCAACTCATGTGAGTTGGGAGAAATTTCTGTGGTCCTTTTAAATGATGCTCGGGGGACATAGTGATTCCTTGTAAAACTTACACGTGCAAAAGTTTGTACGTAAGGTAATTGTCTTTATGCTTTAATTTATGTTGCTGATAAATCAAATAGAGTCCATCAAGGGCATAAATGTAATGTTAGAATCTGGCAGAGTTTAGATGTGAATATTACGTTGCACTGGCAGAGGATTTACAGATGAGGCTTTAAGATATGGGCAAATATACATTTTTGGTCCTTTGTGACAATAAGGACTGGATCATTACTGATTCTGTTATTGAATGACTTTGCATTTTTCTTTTTGTCTGGGAAATGTATCTTTCGCTGCTAAAAGCTTTAGCTAAAATTTCACATTTATATTTATTTGTTAATTGTATTTGTTATAGGCTGCATCTGGCACTAAAGGTGGTTCCAGTGGATCTCCTGTGGTTGATTGGTTAGGCAGGGCAGTGGCCTTGAATGCTGGTAGCAAGTCATCAAGCGCTTCAGCTTTTTTTTTACCCTTAGAACGAGTAAGTGCATTATATATCTCCTGAATCTTTATTGGTTCTGCATGGTGATTAAATAATTTAGTTTTGTAACAATTATAATTTGTAACATGGAGTTGTTCAAACTGCAGGTTGTGAGGGCATTGAAGTTTCTCCAGAAAGGCAGAGATTCCTTTGTCAATAAATGGGAGGCAGTCTCTATACCTCGTGGTACGCTTCAGGTTTGTGTCGGAATTATCCTGAAAGGGAATCACTTCAATTAAATTGTTTCCCAATTTTTAAGAGTTTCATAGACAGAAGAGTACTGCTTTTTTGGTGGGGAGTTAACCAAATTCCTCCCAGAGCGATTTTTACCTTGTAGGTCGCCTTTTTTAGGTAACAGAAATGGTGTTATTTACAAATTATTGAAATTTTTTTTTATGGAGGGTAGGTAGGATAAATACATAAAGGTACAGGGAATTCTTGATTATAGTACCTGATTAATTTGAGTTTTTGATAAGAAACAAAGAATTTCATGCTGTTCAGAATTTTTCTACTGTGGTTTACTTTATCTTAGTTTTTTTTTACATTATTTGAGGAATTATTATTTTGACGCAGCTTATGTTATTTATAATATAGGTGACTTTTGTCCATAAAGGATTTGATGAGACACGCCGACTTGGCCTTCAGAGTGAAACAGAGCAGGTTTTAATTTTTTTTTTGCCGTCTGCTTTTCCCATACTTCACAATTGCCATGAAAAGTAGGGTGCCTCAAATAACTTGTTGTTTTGATTTGTTTAGTTAGTTCGTCATGCATCTCCCCTGGGCGAAACTGGGATGCTTGTTGTTGAGAATGTGGTAAGTATTCCTGTGGACTTTGAAATTGTACCAAATTTGTCCTTTTTTTCCCATGGCGATACAATGCTCACTTCTAGGATGCATATGATGCTGGACTTGTTTTAGGTACCTGGTGGTCCAGCTTACAAGTGTTTGGAGCCAGGTGATGTTCTTGTTTGCATGAATGGGGAAGTAAGTTATGCTTTTCATCTCAGATTAACTTTATCATTTATAGAAATAAGCTGTTCTTAGATGACGTGCGTAATCATTGCTACATCTGGTTTTGTTCTTTATGCATCTGACCACCACTTCATTTGCAAATGTCGTAATCACATTATAAAACTTACTTTTCCCACTTGCCTACCATCTATATGGGGCTACAAATCTAAAAATAAAAGTCTCATTGATGAGTTATGAGATGCCATTAACTTGATGTTCACTAGATAACACCGTAGTATTACCTGTTTTGAATGGTTTCTCCTTTTGCAAAATGTTTTTTCAGATTCCATAAATATGTAATGAACATTTTTCGTGGTCCATATGTTTATTTTAGACGACATATGCTAGGATTTAACTTTTTCATTTGTCTTTGTTTATGATCATTCCAAAGTAATTACTTTTAGGCTCTATATGATTTTGGGGGAAATAAACCTGAAAGTCTTTTCCTGCAGGACAGTACTTACACGAGTGAATCTAACATATTGAATTCCTTGTGCAGGTAATTACCCAATTCCTGAAATTGGAGACCTTACTTGATGACAGTGTTAATCAAAAGATTGAAATGCAAATTGAAAGGGGTGGCAAACCATTAACTGTAGATTTGGTGGTGAGAGTTTTTCTTGTTTGGTATTGGTGTTTTGCTACAGAAAAGTCTCGTATGTTTGTCTAAATAATTTAGTGCAGTGGCCACCATTTGGTGCAATGTTCTGTAATTCTTAATGGAGGTGCTGCAAGGTTTCCCCCCTAAAGCCAACTGCAAAAAGTTGTCCCTCTAACTCAAAAATAGTGTTTAACCACCTCGAAGGGCTTATTGTCCATCTCTAGATATAGGCATTCAAAATTGATATATTCAATTTCTTGGATATGAACTCCTTGATGTTTGGGTTAAAGTTCAGTTTTGTTTCTTAGAATGGAGCCAAGTTTATTATGTGTTTGATTTTCTTAATTGGTCGACTTATTTTGGTAATTTTGTGTAACAACTACTTGACTACTTGGAACAACATCAAAAACAAAAATCATAGGTGACAGTGACACTATGAAAATATTACTAGGAGTTGAAAACTTGTAAAACCTCATTAAAAAACATGTGGGGAAGAAAAAAGGAAAGTAAAAACGACAACAGTTAGAGTTGGAAACATCCCTAGTGTATTTAGATGAAAGCACTGAAACAGGTGGATCAGGTGTCTAGAAATTGAGGTAATTTGAAACATCCTTAGTCTATTTAGATGAAATCACTGAAACAGGTGGATTGGTCGTCTAGAAATTGAGGTAATTCACCTGTTAATGATGCTCTGATGGCGCTTTAGACATGGCTAGGTTAGAGGTGTTTTCTCTGACAAATTTTTCATGTCACAAGTCAACTTTTCTTGTGTAAGCCTTTGTTGGGAAGCACTTGGTTTAGATAGAGTTAATTTTCTTAGATGGATGCTTGGCAAATTGCATCTTGAGTTTTTATCTCTGAAATTTTGCCTCTCATTAACATTGGATGTGAAATCGCTGCTTCATAAAACGGTGGCCCTCCTTCCTCCTGCTTCATAAAATGGTGAAGGAGAGACTAATTCCTAATTTCCTATATTACGCTGCAGACTCTTTAAGACCTTTCATTTTCTCCAGTGGGCTAGCTTTGAACTTAAACTTATTGAGGTCTCAATTAACACATAATTTATTCATATGCATTATGTGCTTGGTTGCAGTTTGGTTGTATTCCTTTAGTTTGTTGCTGTGTTTTTATTGCTGTTCCATAAAGAAAATTTGCTATCTTTTTTATTTCAGGTGCAGGATTTACACTCAATAACCCCTAATTACTTCTTAGAAGTAAGTGGTGCAGTGATACACCCTCTCTCCTACCAACAGGTTGGTGGATTTTGTTTAGTATTTTTGAGTGATCTAACAATTTGGTGCAGTGTTATTGTTCTCTTAGTCGTGTTTGTACTCAGTATTTGGCATGCCGTTAACAAGCCAAGTGCATTTCTTTTGCATATATTGCATGTTTATATTCTATGGAGATAGTTGATTAAAGGGCGCTAAGAGGCCTTATTTGAAATATGTTGGGCCTGCCTACTGAAATACTATTCCTCGTGTTTTTATGCCTTTCACCATGGATTTTCATCTCAATTTGCCTGACTTGTATTAAACCTTTCACTTAATATCATGACATTTTGGCTTCTAAAACACTTCTTTTTCATACAGGCTAGAAATTTTCGTTTCCATTGTGGCCTTGTGTATGTGTCAGAACCAGGGTATGTTCTCTTGATCTTGTGCTATATGTTTAGCTTATTGTTATTACTTGAATTCAGAAACTATGGCGTATGGGATAATGTTATCAGTTTTCTGTATCATCGGTTGCCATTTTTCCCTAAAAAAACTTTTCCCTAAAAAGTTCAGTTGCGCATAATGATAATTAATGATTCCCTATAACTTTTTCTGTAAGAAGCAAATGTATTCTGGGGTTTATCTATCATGAATTGTGTTTAAAGCAGCCAAAGAGGATTTATTAATCAAATGTTAGGAGTAGGCTTCCACCCCCCAATATATATATATATATTTTTTTTTCTAATTTTTGCTAAGTAGTAATCCAAGTTATATTTGAAAAGGGTGAAACTCCATATAGCAAGTTGACTGAAGAAGGGATTCAACGAGGTGAGAATTAAAGACTTTTGTCTCTTAAACCTTCTATGCTAAATAGAAAGATCTCAAACATGGTTATGTGACCATAAAAAGATATGAGAAACGTAAAGACTTTGGTCGCTGCATAAATGTACTGAAAACCTATTCACTTCAACTTTGAAATTTCAAAATCATAGTTGTTACCAGTGTAATCTGTATTCGTCATGTGTCATATGTTTTAATTCAGAAATTTTGAAGGGTGAATTTGGAAAGTAGAATAGGCCATGGTCTTTCTCTCTTTATTTCGTTTTGCAGTAGGCCTCTTGACATAATTGGTATATTATTTTAAATTGTTGCAGATATATGCTCTTTAGAGCTGGAGTTCCTCGCCATGCTATCATTAAGAAGTTTGCTGGTGAGGAAATATCAGGACTTGTGGATCTAATTTCAGTTCTATGCAAGCTATCTCGGGGTGCTCGAGTGCCATTAGAGTATATAAGCTACATGGATCGTCATCGAAGGAAGGTATATGTTGATTTAATCTATGATAATCTTCCACCAACGTATGAAAATATTTGCCCCCTCTGCTGGTTTCCAAAATTCATCTTTAAGATTACATAAAGGAAAAGCAACATAGAGTCATTAGTCTGAGGTTAAGGGTCTAGTTCTGATTTCTGAAAGATAGAGTCCACTAATCTGAGGTTTTTCCAATGAAACTCAGCAGAGGCTTGCAATGAGCTGCCCCATTAGAGTCATTAGCAAAATCAGCTAATTGAATTATTTTCTTTTCTTTTTTTGAATAAGAAACACAGAATTTATTGATGAAAAGAAGAATATACCGGTAGGATGGAGAAGTCTATCATGCCCAAATTAACACCCTCAAGAATCGCAAATTTTATTCGAATTGAAACATCCAATCTAAAAGAATTACACGAAGGGAAGATGCCCAAATAGAAGCTAAAAAAATTAATTCTAACCAAAATAATTCCACTTACCCCTCCTCTCTTCCAACAAATAAATCTTTTATCATATACATTATGATAGTGTTTGGATTCAACAGAAGTAGAAAACATTGGTTCACATTATTATATACAAGCATCCTTATCCTATTATTATGAGGGATCTAATAGCTGTTGTGAAGTGATCTGCCTTTAGTGTTGGGTTGTATTCTCTGGGAACTTGTTTCGTTTCTTTGTTTTTGCATGGGTTTCGTGTTTTTGTTTCTTTTGTTTGCTCTGTTCGTGTTGGTTGTTGTATGAGGATTTCTCATCCTCTTCTTTGCCCTGCTGAGTTTTTTTAAAAATATATTCTATGTTTCTATTTTAAAAAAATTATTATATACAAGCAAGATCTCTTTCTTTCTCTTCTCTCTCTCCCCCTCCCCTTGGCTATTGGTTCTGTTTTGCTGACTGTTTCGGTGGCTGCAGTCAGTCCTGGTCACGGTTGATCGCCATGAATGGTATGCCCCTCCACAGATATACACACGTGATGATTGTACAGGCCTTTGGACTGCCAAGCCTGCTTTTCAGCCTGATGCTATTCTGCTATCATCTGGTATCAATGATCTCGGAGGTACAGGAAGCCAAGCAGGTCCTCCAAGTAGCGAGGTCATTTCTGTGGGACACATACATCGCGATAGCCATGAGGAATTGACTGATGGCGTCGCTAGTATGGAAACCAGTTATGAGCATGCTTCTGAAGGAGCACATTCTCGGGATGAATTTGATGCTGGAACAAAGAAGCGGCGAGTGAAGGAGAATTTTTCATCTGATGGAGGTGTTGTTGCTGACTGTTCTTTCCCCGAAACAAATGAAGGTAACCTGGAGGATCCAAATACCATGGAGAATGCTGTTATGGGAGATTTTCAAGCTGCAAATTTAGCAACTGCTAATGCTTCATTAGCTGAACGTGCTATAGAGCCAACTCTAGTTATGCTTGAGGTACCCATATTGGAGATTTTATATCATTTTAGTTCTGCAAGTCCTTTCCATTCCTTTCTTCCTTCTATTTATTTATTTTTTGGGGTGGGGGGGAGAGTCACTTCCCTGAGTGTTAAACTCTTTGTTTTCAAAGGAAAATGGCATTATTCTTTGTCTTTGTAGTATGCTCTCTCTCTCTCTCTCTCTCTCTATCACACACACACACACACACACACAAAGTCACAATTTTTCCAGAGGCAGAAGCACAATGGTAGAGAGATTGGCAATCTTAAGAAGTGATCTCATATAATTGCAGGTTCATGTACCACCATCTTGTATGCTCGATGGTGTACATTCACAACATTTTTTTGGGACTGGTGTAATTATCTATCATTCTCAAAACATGGGATTGGTTGCTGTTGACAAGAACACAGTTGCAATATCTGCCTCTGACGTGATGCTTTCATTCGCTGCTTTTCCAATTGAAATTCCAGGCGAGGTAAATCAATAACATGTAAGCAGATATAGATAATGATTGTTAGATATTTTGCCTAAGCTGCCTACTTTAAATTTCAGGTAGTTTTTCTCCACCCTGTTCACAATTATGCCCTCATTTCGTATGATCCCTTGGCCCTGGGAGCTATTGGTACCTCTGTTGTTCGTGCTGCTGAACTACTTCCTGGTAGGTTTTTCTTTTCACCTAATTTCTCTATTTTTAACTTTCAGTTTTCATGCATTGCATGTGTGTTGTTATAGATTACAATTATATTATTGCTAATAATTATAATTTTTTTTTTCATCTTGCATAATTATGTATCTAAATTGAAATTATCTTTAATTATTAGATTTATTTACCGAAAAGCATTGATTAAGGATTTGGTTGAATGCTTTTTTAATGTTTTAAACATGTATAATTATTTAAGTGAAATTGGAGTTTTATTCTATTTTAGCGTTTGTTACAACACTTTTAGGTAAATGTTGGGCAAGAATTCTCACTTCTATTGATAATATGGATATGTACTGGTTTGTCAACTTCCTGATTCATTATCCATTTCTACTTTTGTATTGTTAGAATATAAAAGTATTGTGCTATGTACTACTAACTGTTAAAGTTGTTACGAACAGTGGTAAACCAACAAAATTTAACATGGTATTAGAGCTTAAAACCCTGAGTTCGAATCCTTGCAACTCCGACCTCCCAATTGACATTGAATTCCATGTTTTGGGTTCTCTAGCTCTGAAGAGAGGTTCATATGTGAGGAGTGGTAGACCTTGGACTTTAAAAATAATAGATGAATAACAGGTTAAACTTTTGTGAACAATGGTAAACCAACGAAGTTTACATTTCTACATGGTTCTGTTCCTTTGGATCTCTATCTATATTTTGACATTAAAAGGGACGTTATGGGTAGTGGGGGGTTCCAGTCTCCATATAAAAAGCTATTCTTTGTGATTCTTGTCCTTGAGTATGGATTTGAGCAATTGTATACTCACCTTCTTGATGGAAAACCATGGAGGGTTTCCCAGGAAAAAGAGGTTGCACTTAGCTCATAACACTCTTCTGTGTGCTTGCACTAATCCATAGATATGGTGCTTTGTGTACTTATTTTAGTGTGGTTTTTACTGTTCTGTGATTTTTAAAGGAGCATAAGGTTGTATTTTAGATTGTTGACTGTTTTTTTTTAATACAAGTGATAGTCTAAACTACAAGGGTGGGGATTGTTTTCTCACACACACACACACACACACAAAATACCAAGATGCCAAGGGGTTCGAACTTGAGACCATTGGTCTGCAAGTCAAGACCCTTTTCCGCTGGGCTAGATCCCGTTGGCTTGTTGGCTTTATATCTTTGTAATATCTTGAAGTTTTAAAACTTTGATAATTTGAGTAATTTCTGGTGTCCCAGCATGCGGCGGTTTGTCTATTTTGTGTCTTTTCTGTTCTGTTCTACTCCATTAATGTGTTTAAACAAATATACTTAAAAAAAGTACTGTCTGAGGCAGATCCTGCGTTACGTCGTGGGGATTCTGTGTATCTTGTGGGGTTAAGTAGAAGCCTACAAGCAACATCTAGAAAGTCCACTGTGACCAACCCTTGTGCTGCATTAAATATTGGCTCTGCTGATTGTCCACGGTACAGAGCAACCAATATGGAAGTCATCGAGCTTGATACTGGTAACTGGAATTCTCATTGTTTAAAGTTGAACTTGATTTTGCAGTGTTGATTTGATTGAATTTTCATTGTTTTATGTTGTGCTGTGTTCAGATTTTGGTAGTACATTTTCTGGTGCGCTAACTGATGAGCATGGAAGGGTCCAAGCCATCTGGGGTAGCTTTTCAACTCAGGTTTATACTGTTTCCCTCAGCAAAAGAAAAAGAAAAACTAAAAATAAATCCAGGTATTTCCTTTAACTTCGGTTAATTTGATTTTTGTTATTGATTCGTATTTGCAGCTGAAATTTGGTTGCAGTAGCTCTGAAGATCATCAATTTGTTAGAGGCATCCCAATTTATGCAATCAGCCAAGTCCTAGAAAAAATCATTTCTGGTGCTCAAGGCCCTCCTCTTCTCATAAATCGTGTCAAAAGGCCAATGCCTCTAGTCAGAATTTTAGAGGTCGAACTATATCCTACATTGCTTTCAAAAGCCCGAAGTTTTGGTCTGAGTGATGATTGGGTCCAAGTACGTCTTCTTCCTGATACTAAATATTTATTCTATCTACATCTGTGATTCATACCTGTTGTTCTTTTATGTTGGCCTATGAAATCACTATGACGCTTTTGGAATGCATTTTCTGTTGCTTTTATGATTTGCTCCATACCTGCTTTGTGAGTACTTGTTGCTTTGTGACTTTGGCCTTCTTACCCTTGCATACCCTTACCTTGCTTAACTCATGAATATTGAATCTCATTCCATCAAATGTTCCATATCACATAAGAGTTCGGTATGTAGAAACAAGTTTAACCCTTCTTTCCTAAGGGAGTATCATATAATCAGAAAATGTTGGAAATCAGATTGCCACTAAATAAAAGCTTATCTTGATGATGTCCCTAGTGTTACATTGGTATTTTTTCATGATTGATTCCTTAAATTAAGAACTCATCACCATTTTCATTCCTACTTCTGCAAGAATGAGCCTGGCTGGATAGGAGCGGCCCTCCCTAGTTATTAGGCCTGTTCTCTTCCAACTGAGGTATGGAGAGTTGGAGCTTTACACGAAACCCCACACTCATAATGCTTCCTTCCATGTGTCCTCTTATTGACTGAAGCATCAGGTTGTTTAGACTTGATACCTCACCAAATTTTGAACATTTTTAGTGACCTCCCTTTTTCACAATGACCTTTGATCGTGGATTCTGCAACTACTCTTTGTGGCTTCTAGGGCCACGCTTTGTATATAGCTGCTGCTGGATAAGAATGGCTACCTTCATGGATCTGTTGGCATTAAAGGTAGAACTTTGTAGAGGCTTGTTTGATGTGAAAACTTATTATTAGTGATTATTGGGGAATCGTCAAAATTGTTTTCTTTTTTGTGAAAGGAAATTTGGGGTACTAGTGTTGCCTACTCCTAGTGTGGATTTCTTGGCATGTATGATCTCTTTGGAGAAGTTTTGATAGTGCCTAATTCATTAGACGGGGAGCCATATTTATAAGTTGGTATTATCCTAGGAGGCAGCTGAATGTTTGACTGACTTGTGATCGTAGTCCTGTCTCGTGATAGTTGTGGGGATCCTTGTCATCAGTCGTTAAACTCTCTAGGAAGTTCTGCTCATCTTTTAATCCCTTATGGGCATCTTGACGTATTTTGTGTATTTAGATGGAGAGGAGCAGTCAAATCCTTTGATGGGGTGGATTGTTCCATGATAGAGATCCAGCCGTAACTCTTTAGGAAACTCTATTCTTTTGAAGGTCCTTGGTCCTCTTTTAGGAGATATTCTTCTGTATGTGGGCTGTGTCCTCTGTGGCATATTTTTTGAAATAAAATTTACTTGAGAAATCTTGTTAGACTGCTACGGATGAATATAATTTTCTCATACTCTCTGGATGGGGGAATGGTCTGCCAGTTTATTATAAACAGTTTGATTTGGTATGTTGATATCCTGTGATCTTTTGTTTTTACTGTTCAACTGAGGAGCCTTATTTCTGATCCATGATTGCGATTGTGCAATTTGCTATTCTTTTCTGTTCGTTACTTGAATTTATATATCAACTTTTGGAAAATCATCTTTAGACTGCCATTATCGCTGTCATTGTAGGCTCTTGTCAAGAAAGATCCAATTAGACGACAAGTTTTACGTGTCAAAGGATGTTTAGCTGGATCTAAAGCTGAAAATCTCTTAGAGCAGGGAGACATGGTTTTGGCGATCAATAAGGAGCCAGTTACATGCTTCCGTGATGTGGAAAATGTCTGCCAAGCATTCGACAAAAATGAAAACAAAGATGGCAAGCTTGACATGACCATTTTTCGGCAGGTAAAAAGAATTTAGTATTTTTAGACTCCTTTTCCAGTCATCTCAAAATGATCTTTGGGTTAGGGGAAGGCTTGAAAGAACATTTGTGTTTAGGGATGCCTATTACGTTATTGTTATTATTATGCATTGATCTTTAATTTACTTCTCTTTTAAGTCTGATCTCCATGGTTTTCCAGGGACGTGAAATTGATCTTCTTGTGGGAACTGATGTTAGGGATGGGAGTGGTACTACTCGTGTAGTAAATTGGTGTGGGTGTATCGTTCAGGATCCACATCCAGCAGTGCGTGCTCTTGGGTTTCTTCCAGAAGAAGGTCATGGCGTATATGTGGCAAGGTAGGAATTTTTCTTGAAGTTCTTATTAGCAAATTAAATTCAGGGTGTTACAATGGAAGTGATAAAAAGTAAAATTTAACAATGAAGTTAAATGTATAAACTTCAATACTTTAACCAGAATTCACTTTTAGAGTTTCAAGGTCAGAAAGGAGATATAATAAGAATGATAAAACATGCATAAAGAATTATAAGAAAAAAAGTCTATTTCCGTGCCCCCCACTACATGTGTTAACTTTTTAGACATTGACTGTGTCAGTGTTGGAACTGTGTTGTACCCGGAGGACATGCCCGTGTCGATCCTTCATGGATTTGCATATTAGCTGATCTTTTACAGCCTGGTTTTTAGGTGCAGAAATGTTTGAAGAATCAGGCTAATTTGGGTACCCGGGCTACTAGTCTAAAGCTGGTCAGGCATCTGTTATTTAGACTCTGGTATAATGGTGTTCTATGTACAGAGGATTATTCTAGGCCCAAATCCTCAATGTTTTCCTCCCCAAACTGTCTGCCCAAACTTTGTGAAAGTCCAGGATTTTCACTTAATTACTTGGGCTTTTCTAAAAAGAAATTTGGTGGTATTTTGTAACTGACTATGTTATGTTCTATTGTTCAATTTTCTCAATATGCTGACGGATTGTCAAATTTACCAGGTGGTGTCATGGTAGTCCAGTGCATAGGTATGGTCTATATGCTCTTCAGTGGATAGTTGAAGTCAATGGAAAACAGACTCCTGATTTAGATGCTTTTGTGAATGTAACAAAGGTACACTTCACTTTATATGTATATGTGTTTTCTGGCTTATATTCCCCGTTACGTGTATGGAGTGGTAAACTGATAATTTACTGAACTGGTAAAAAAAATGAAAATAAAAATAAAATGATCGTGAAGAGAAATAAAGAACTATGTTTCAGTTTTATGTTGAAATATGTTTCTTGCCCATTGTTTTTCTTGTTCATGTGCACTAGTCAATCTTTTTGTATTTTTCTTGTTCATGTGATTGTAGAGGAAGCATTTGTTAGCTGGCTGGGCTGGTCTGTAGCCCGGCCAATCCCTGAAATAATAAAGAACTTAGAGGTATATAAATTTGGCCCCATTAGCTCCAGCCCTTACCTTCAGCCCAAAAATATGATATTCTCTTTTTCCTTCTAAATATTTGCTCCAAAATTGCTGCTGCTACTTCTTTCTTCCATGTAACTTTTAATTATTCTTGGGTTCTTTTAGTTTTTAGCAACTTTTGGCAGAAAACTTTCATTCAAAAGAAAAAAATTAGTCTGGAAGTTGAGCCCACGACACTTTGAATCCTGGCTGCAGCCATGTCCCCAGATTAGTGATCTGTATGAGGGTTTTCGTTACATCCAACGGAAGCTGTAGTTTCTATATATATCTTTTGTCACAGAATTACGAGTGGGTGTAGTATTTTAAGATATATATTGGATCCATGAGTTGCTTATGATATTTTGTAATGTTGCTTTGAAAATTGCGTCAGGAATTAGAACATGGACAGTTTGTTCGCGTGAGGACAGTCCACCTAAACGGGAAGCCCAGAGTTCTAACATTGAAGCAGGACTTGCACTACTGGCCCACTTGGGAGCTGAGATTTGATCCTGATTCTGCTATGTGGTGCCGAAAGACAATTAAGGCGCTAGATTATACTGGCATATAAACAATGCGTGTTCGTCTCGCGACACAGTTAGTGTTGGAAGCAGGAGGTAGAAATGCTTACAAAGTTTCAGAAGCCCCTGCAAGTCAGGGTTTCAGCATCTTGGCTCTTGGGCATCATACATGGAGTTTATTATATTCAGGCAGACAGATATCTGCATTATCTATTCAATCATTGGTTTTAGGGGTTATAGATTGCAACGATACCTATAGATGTTATGTGAATTTGTTTAAATGAAGAAAATAAAGGAAAAATGGAAATTTGATGTCACACAGCATTTGATAAGGCATTGTTTTAGGGCATCTAATACCGTTTATTTTATTCTATAATTATTATTTTTTCACTAACCATGGTCCTATTTGGTTGCTAAAGGCTCCTATTAGCTCGCATAATCCTGTTTAATCTAATTCCAAGGTACCAAAACAATTGAAAGGGCATTTGCGTCATGCATGTTGTTTATAAAGAATCTAGAGAAAACTGCAAATTGAGTGAGGCCAGTTGGCCAAGGCAGTATGTGTCCCTTTACAGCAGAGTTCAAACCCTCTCTTCCGTATGTTTAAACCCTCGCTCCGTATATTAAAATAGTTTAGAATATCGTTCTTGTAAATATTTCTGGGTTACTCAACTGGCGAGTGGTTTGGACCTGATGAAATTATATGCAATTCCTCCTGCAAGGCATCCAGTTATTGGTCCCACTATATACACCCATAACCCTTTGTACACATGCTTCACAATCGCTGGCCCTAAGCTCCTCGCCGGGTTCATCGAAGCCCCTGAAACTGGCCTGCAATTTTTATCATTTTTTGTGCCTTTAATTAATATATATATTATTTGAAATATAAGAAAAGTTACCGCGGATCTTATAACCATACATATCAAACTTAATTCTATGTAAAACGGAAAAACAAAAATTACAAAACTAGATACAAGGATGCGAGTAACTATGTCCGACTACCATATTAGCTTCTTAAATAATATGATGTATAACTTCATTAATTTTGTACCTATAACCTATAATAATATGTTTCATAGCAAGAAGGAAGATGAGAGAGATCATGAACAAGAAAGGAAGGAAGAATTACCCAGCAATGAAGACATTTAATAGTATTGTCATTCCAACGGCAACCCCGGCTAGATCACCAATCTGTCAAAAAGAAAAGGAAAAAAAAACTTGAAATAATTTAACTTTCATTTTTTTTTGTTTATATCAGAAGAATTGGAATTAAAAATGTAAATCCAAAGCCCTTATATATTTACCGCTCTACTATCTGTGGAAGCTCCAGAGATGACAAACATCAAGAGGAAGGAGATGATAATTTCAAAGACCAAGGACTGGACACTAGATCCAACTGGAACAGTTCCGAAGTAAGCATTTGGGGTTACATCAAGAAGTAGAGCAATTGTGCCGCTAGCCATTATTGATCCCAATACTTGAGCTACTATATATAATGGGACCTGTACAAATGCATTAGTGTGAATATCAATAAAAACTTAACAGTACCCGAGAAATAACATTACACTTGCAAGGGGTTTGTAACTTGAGCGATTAAGAAGAACATTTGTCGTTTATGTCGTATGTGTGCGGGTATTGATAATGAAATCCACATTTGAGTTTGACTAAAAAAAAAGAAATAAAGTTCAACATCTTGTAACCGAATAAAAGAAAAAAATCAACATCTTTCGCTTTTTTAAGTCATGTGATTTCAATTGATACGATTGAAAGTACATTTTTTTCATCTAGTAGATAACAATGAACTCGTCAATGTAATAACTACAACCGTGTTTATATACAATACTATTAATTAAAGAAGTTGGCTAGCTACAACCCTGTTTATATACAGTACTACTAATTAAGGAAGTTGGCTAACTTACTGTAAACATGAGGCTTAAAAGCATATCATTACGAAAAAATTGATAAACAAGAAAAGATAATTAAAGAGACTAATTAATAATTAACCTCCCGGAAAGAGAACCGGCGAAGGACGGCGAAGGTGATGGTGACGGCCGGATTGAAGTGTGCCCCAGAAATATGGCCGACTGAATATATCATGGCCATGACAATGAGACCCCATGTTACACATACGCCAGGAAACGTGACGTTCCCATATATTTTGTTCACAGCCACCGAACCACACCCAGCAAATATCACAAAGTATGTGCCAATCAACTCTGCAATCAACTGACGATCAAAAATCGATCGAAAAATTAGACACAATAATTCTGAGACCTTGATAATGTGTGAGAAATCCCTCCCGTTGAAGTTTAGATTATCGCTTGTATTAAAAATAAAAAATAAAAACTATCGGCAACTAATAGCTAACTTTCACGAGTCACGACTATTACCTTTTGAGGGAGGGTTGGGGGTGCAGCTGATGAACGAAAATCATCGCTTGTGTTGGTTCTTGGCGTATGAGAGGTGCTTACAAGACCTTTTTCTATCTCTGAAATTTCTTCTTCAATTCCATCAGATTTTTCTGGCGCCAATGCCATTGTTAGCAAAAGCAAGGACTGATGCTGGTGGACTCCCAGAAAATTGTTAAAAGAAAGAATGGAAGTTTTTTTTTGCTATTTAGGTTGAAATGGTGTAAAGTGGTATATTATCATTAGTCAGGTGGTTTAACTTGTTTTTGGATATACTCGGAGAAAGAGATAATTAAGGAGATTTTGCTGACTTTGAAAGCGGATAATTAGCTTCACAGAAAAACATGGGATAATTCCATACAAATCGCCCTTAAAGGTTTTATAATTAAATATTTCTCTTTTATTTAAAAGGTTTTATAATTCTTTTAGTTGGTTTTTTTTAAATTTTTTTTTTTTTTGGAGAAAAGGGAATTTCAATAAATCATCAAAACCGGCACAAGATGTAGCAGCATGTATTTGCATACAAAAATATATTTTGTTTTTGACAAAAGAAGTATCTTTTCTTTTAAATAGTTGGTCATTTAACAACTAGTAGCTCATTGGTTCGAACAGCGCGTGTGTAATCCCCCTCCTCTGTGTGGGTAATCGCTTGCACTAAAAAAAAAAAAAAAAAAAAGGAAAAGCCAAAACCCCAAAAGCATGAAAGAGCCATAAAACTTGAATAAGATTTATAAGGGGGAGTTTTAAAAGAATTGCAAAAATTTACAGAAAATATGTTTGTATGCTCTCTAACCATCCCTTTCAAGAAGAAGGTAACATCTTACCAAGATTTAGAAATGAATTAAATAAGTCTAATAACGGGAAGATCCAGCTCCAGATTGCATTGCAAGCAAATTCTTCCACTCTTCTGTATGATTCTAAATTCAACAATGAATTGAAATCAACATCTGACAGTGACAGAAATTGACGGAGATAATGTTGCTTTCACTAAATTATTATATATAAAAATACAACATTTGCTTTACAAACCAGCTAATCAGACATTTTCTATCTATCAGCCTCACACATTTTTCAGTTTATTGACACTTACCAGTCACTCGGCATCACAACAAAGGCCTGGACTGGCATAACTTTTACTAAATCATTCCTTTTTTTTTTTTTTTTTTGCCTTTTTCTGGTACACCATGGAAATTTTATCTCACAGGAGGCCGTGTAAAAAAGACAAAGCTAGTTAAACCAAAACAAGTCATTTCAAAGAAACTTCAGAGGTGCAAGTACTGATAGGCAGATCAGTTGGTGTGCATACCAGAGCCCTTTGCTGCAAATGTCTCAGGCTCTGCTCCATGCTAACTTGAACCATCTCGGCCAGCATTTTCTTCGCTTTACCGGACTGATCATCACCGTCAATCTGGGAGATAATGTTGCATACAATGTTCTCCAGTGTGTCTGCTTGAAGCTCTGATCTTGGATATGGGGAATCCCTCAATAAGTGCAAAAGCGTGTGTGCTTTTGTCTGAGACTTTGGTGTTCCTTGAACTGTGAGCTCGAGAAGTCCAGGGATCACACCGTCTTTCAGAATTGCTTCTCTATATCTGCATCTGTCACTCTGGCACATTGTTAGCAGAGCACCAACTGCATGCTCCCGACTTTGCAGCGATCCATTTTCGAGCACCTCAATCACTGCAAGCACTCCACCTTCTTCAGATGTCAATGCAGTTCTGCCCTCATCAAATCCCACCAGAGACTCTATCAGAGCACAGCATTTTTCGGCCGTCTTTGAAGATTTCTTGCAGGGTTTTAATAAAGTGACTATAGAAGGGATTGGTTTTGCTTCAAGAATGATGGTAAGGTTACTTGGGTGTGTTGAGAGATTGGAAAGAGCCATTACTGAATCAACTTTGGCTTGTGGGCTTCCATGTCTAAGGGTTTCCACCAGAAGAGGAATGGCACCAGAAGAACCTATGATTGGCTTGTTGACCGCAGAAGCCGATAGAGTGAGTAGAGATGCAGCTGCATACTCCTGCAGATTGGAACTCTGTGACTCAAGGAAAGAAATTATTGGTTCTAAAGCACCAGCTTCCACAATCTTAATTTTATTCCTGTCAGATCAAATTCAAAGAAACAAAATCAGCAGATGAAAAACTAAGATTTACAAAATAGTGAACTTCTTTGTTCTTTCTTATTCTAGAAGGTATACAACATTATATTTCTTCCTCACCAAACAAAAAACCCTTTTATTATAATATGATACCTTCAGGGAGAAGATATAAAAAGAAAAAGCTAAAAAAAACGATAGAGTAAGAACCAAAGAAAAAGAACAACCACCCCTCGAATCTTCGTTGGCTCCTCGAACCATAAAGCATCCAATTCCTTTCAAAACAAGTCTAACATAAAGCAAGCCCTCCTTTTTGTTTTCTTAATATATACGAGTTTGTTCTATGATGGCTTCCTGTTTGCCTTTCACTCCCTCATAGTGCACCTTTTGGTTGCTACTAATTAAAAATATAATTCTCTTTAATCACATGGTGGATTTCATTTTAGTCCTTAGAGGCAACCGACAGTTTATTTTCTCCAGTCATAGCAGACCCAATACACAGTTATTCTTCTATGCGGACATTCGGACATTATTAACATCATTGTAAACATAAACAGAACGTCCGCATAGAAGAAAATCTTTATGTATATACATATTCCTTTTAATATCAATATTTACTAAGAAATTTAGACCAGTATCAAATTTCCTTTCTTTCTTCCTTGAGCCAATATAACCAGTTTCAAATTTGCCCTCATTTGGTCTCTCATAACATGAACAAATTTATTTTGACAAGTCCAAAACGTTTGATGATAAGAAAACAAAATCTGACCCACAACTTTAGCAAATTGTTTCCCCCACAATTTTCTCGGCTAGCAATCAGATAAAAGAAAAAGTAAAGTGGAAAAGAAAAGAGAGAAAATGATAGAAGAGGAAAAAAGAGAATCCCCCGAATAAGATCCTGTGCGACCTATTATTTAATACTAAATTCAAATATTTTTTTTTCTTGGATTGAGGAATCCGAGGAAGAAAATTTCAAAACTCAGAAAAAAATCAATTCACAAATTCCAAGAGATTTATTAGTCTCCAACAAATTCGAACAAAAAAGAAAGACTTTTAATTAAATAAAATTCAAAAGAAAAAAAAAAAGGAGTTGGGTGGGGAATGTTTTACGTACGTCTCATCCTTGACGGCGAGATTGAGGAGAGCGAGGAGGGCGGACTCGTGAGACTCGGCCGAGTCGCGGACTCGGAGCATGGACACGAGCGGGCCCACCGACGCCGACAGCTGGCGCCGACACCTGTGCGAGGTCTTGGTGAGGCGGCGGATTTCCTGAGCGCCCTGGAGCTTGGAATTCTGGTCGTCGGATTCGATAAGTTGCAGAGCGCGTTGGACGGCTGAGGACGGTGAGGAAGTGGGGGAGGATGATGAGTCTGGAGTTGAATTCAGACCGTCGGATGAAGAGCGGGAATCCATTGAATTGTAAGAAGAAAAGAGAATAGGTGAAGAAATGGGTATAATTTAGTTTGGTGGTGGAGTTAGAAAAAAACAGAGAGAGAGAGAGAGAGAGAGAGAGAGAGAGAGAGGAAATATCTGAGTTGGGGATTTAGAGGCTGAGAAGCTCAGCCAGCCTCAAAGAGAGAGAGAGAGAGAGTTGAGAGAGAGAGAGAGAGAGTTGGCGTTAAGCAACAGTTCGAAACTTTTATTAAGACATGAGCCAGTCCTTGTCCGTTGGCTTGTCATTTGAAGATTTGTCTACTTTTATTTATTTATTTTGTTTAAATTTTTTGCTGGGAGCTTACTAGCTTTTGCCTTGTGTCTTGTTTCTATTGGCAATGGCCATTTGTGTCACCATTACTGTACTCGAGAAAGTTGATTTGAGGATGATATTGTTTTGCTCGTTCGGGCACGTGTTCGTTTATGATTTGAACCACGATTACTCGTGCCAATTGAATTAATCAAATAATAATAAACTCTTTACTTATCAGATATTTACAAGAATTGTTTTGGAAGACTAGCCGACGAAGACGAAGAGAGAGGGAGAGAGCTTGCTTCAGATCCGGCACTGTTCTCCGATTTTTGGCGGATCTATGCCGATATGCTCCTTCTTTGGCAAATTTATTGTCTCTATCACGAATACGGGCTGGTTTTGAATGTGCCTTATTTTGCAAGACTGCTTTTTTAGGTGTTGATGCTTGGTCCTGGTAAATCTATTATTGATTGACGTTTTAGGGTCATGGAGTGACTAGGTGTCACCATCTATATCATGTCTTAGTGAATTATTAGCGGCGTTTGCTCTTCTTTTGTCAGTGTTGTTTTTGATTTTTAGTCTTGGTCTGTTTTTGTCAATAAAATTCAAAAACTCTATGAGTTTTCTATGTTTTTTCTCTCATAATTCCAGAAACTTAGTTTAGTTGTTGGTTGTTCTTAGTCTTTTTAGGAAAGTTTTGCCTTTATATAGAACGGAAAGAAAAAAAAAAGTTCTAGAAGACAAAGGCGAAACCATGAATTCTTCAACGAGTTGGCTGGCTAAAATTGTTCATTGGTTCCACCGAATGCTCCTATATCTCAACAAAGATCGGGTGAGTGTTCTGTTATGCTTCAGATGGTTCGCCATAGAATAGATTGACGTAGTTCCCGTTCTTTTCCGATGCACTCGTTTATATCTTTGACACAACTTAAAAATCTAATGATTAATTTTTTTTTTGTACTACAATTTCTATAGTCTTTCTAGATATAAAAGTATACATTAAATCATTTAAACCATGCTAGTTCATAACTAGGTTTTCTTGTGACCTATGCTTGAGTTCTCCTTGCAATTTAAGTGCTCTGCTCACCTCCTCTTCAAAGGGGAAAGGGGGAGTGAAAAAATATATGTTTCCCTTTCTTATGGTGATATTGCCTTTTTCTTGACTCCGACAAACCCTTCTCTTCAGGGGGAGAAGGGGAGTGAAGAGAAGTTGTGTCTACATTAATTAGCTAAAGTTGATACAATAGAATTTGTTGTCGTTTTTCTGCTGATGTTGTCATTGCTGTTTTTGTTGCCTTTGCCCTTGCCTTTGCTTGCTTCGTTTTCCGTTGTTGTCGTTGTCGCCGTTGACCTTGCCTTTATTTGCCCTTGCCTTTGCCTTGTCTTACCCTATTTTTTAGGGTTTGGTTTTGCCTTTGTCATGCCATGATTCGCCTTACCTTGCCTTTGCCTTGCCTTACCCTATTTTTAAGGTTTGGTTTTGCCTTGCCTTGATTCACCTTTGCCTTGTCGTACCCTATTTTTAGGGTTTGGTTTTGCCTTGCCTTTGCCATGTTTACAGGGTTTCTGTGTTCTGTTTTATCTATTGCCATGCTCACAGGGTTTCTGTGTTTTACCTTACCTATTGTCGTGTTCACATAGTTTCCGTATTTTGCCTTACCTACTGCCTTGCTCATAAGATTTCTGTGTTCTGCTTTTATGTGTTCTTTTATGTGCCCTATTTGTTAGGGTTTGTTAGTTGTTTCACTCGTGGTTTATGGCAAGGCCTTCTCTACAGTCGTTCGATTGGTCAATGTCGAGTATGGTGTTCTACGACTCGCTTGTCAAGTTGGACATGCGAAATATCTTTGCCCCAACTTAAGAGGGAGTATTGGTGAGTCTTTACTTAGTTAGGATTTTGGTTGCTTACCTATTTATCTAGTCTTATTATAATTGAGATTTATTTCCTATTGTAATTTATATTTATTTTCTATTCTAATTTGGATTTATTTCCTATTTTATTTAGGGTTATACTTCTTTATAAATACCTCCATATTGGAGAAAAATAAAGATGTGAGCATATCTGAATATTTGCCCTACTTTGTTTGACAACTTATCCACGATCAATTTCAGAGAGAGATGGAAAAGGATTTTTGTTATCAGTCATATGCTTGCTAGCTCTGTTGTTGTTTGTACCAAAATTTGCACTTTTTGGCCAAACTCTCCATTCTAGCCAAAATACATTTGGACTTATTTTTTACTCATCAGCCTAACTGGCCATTCGGACTCCACTTGCCAAAAATTGGAAAAGAAACCCATATCATTCCAAGAGATAAAATAAGCCAAAATAGCTTTCCCAAGTTCCCAGATTACATATTTTGAAACTTGAGGTCTGACCTTCATTAACTCAAGACCATATCAATAGAAAGGTAAAAGCAAAAGTTATCTCCTATAGCCATTTAAGTCTCAGGAACTACAGACCCGTGTGGTCTCATCAGTAAAGATATTTTGAAGCACAAGTTACAAGAATGGCCAGAAGGTATTCAAAAGGAATTCTTAGAGAAAGCATGCTCAGTATCTCTGCAAAACATCCATGTGCCTTCAAAAGAAGGATATTTTCTTCACAAGTTACAAGGAAAAGATATTCATCACAACTGATATTTTCCAGATATTTTTAGGAACCAAAATTCCTATAAATACAAGGGATGAGAGCTGAAAAAAGGACACCCAACAATCAACAAAACAAATACAAAAGAAACAATCAGTTCACTGATCATTCTAGCCTTCAATAGAAGCGAAGCCAACAAAGGTACCAAGGACCTTCAAAGCTATCCTTGAGATTCTGCTCAGAATTCCCAGCCACTCACAACTCAACTTGATTATAGCTCTGCCAATTTCAACATTGGTATCGATTTCCAGCTAATATTTATTAGTTGAAGGTGTAGCCAGTCCAGTCCAGCCTGACAGTCCAGTCCAGTCCAGCTTGACAGTCCAGTCCAGTCCAGTCCAGCCACACAATCCAGTGCAGTCCAGCTTGACTAAAATAGTCTCAGAAATGGCATTCCAGGCAGAATTCGAAGTCCAATATTTTGATGTATTTCCGGACTTAGCAGTTCCTTTCATTTACTGTATTTCAAACAGTTCTCCTTGAACTTGTTTTTATTTTCAAACACTTGTATTTTTGCTTTACTTCCCAATTTTATTTAGATAAATTATGAAGTCCTTACCAGTCTAAGGCATAGAAAAGAACTTACTTGGGAGATATTCCTCACCCAAATTCACAATCGTTTGTTCAAAGTCAATAGGTTGGGGCGCAAGTTATTTTTACTCTCAAGTCTGTTAGAATTGAAAAATTGCTAACGGTGGCACGCTCGACTCACAAAGAAAGTTAATTTATTGACCAACCATGGTCTTTGGATTAATGGAGAACTTTACCCTATCATTACCGGAAACAAATCTAAACGGGTAAACAATTTGGCACGCCCAGTGGGACTTCTAAATAAGCATATTACCAACAATTTTGTTGGTGTATGAATATTGGAAGTGCAAGCTTGGAAATACAGGTTATCATGGTAGGACATTGAAGCATGAATTACGATGACTATGATTCGGAAGATAGCGATGAGTGGCAAATTCAGCATGAGCCAAATGGCGAACAGGGTTGCAGGTCTTATCTAGGTTGCCAAAATAACCAAAGTTATTATTCTGAAAAGAATAATAGGCAACTTGGGTACATGTCATATAGCCAGAGCAGTGAAAGTTATTATTCTGAAAGGAATAATAGCCAAGATGGCTACAAATTAGCTTGCTCAGACAACCAGGACATCACAAGTTATTCTCCTTAAAAGAATAAAAGCCCACAAGGTTGTAAGAAACAACCTCCATGTATTCAAGATACTTATTCAAGTAGTGGAGGAAGCCAAGGTTATGATTACAACATTAATAATGTTGAGTATAACCAACATGGTGGCTATGAATATGGTTTTAATCATTATGATTATTTGCCAAATTATGGTGATGAAAATTATGACGATCAAACTTATTTTAATGGTTACAAAGAGCCATTTTGTGGTTCTAGTAGCCAACAAAAGCCAATATGTCGTTCTACTTCTAGCCATGTTTCAAAGAAGCTCCATAAAAATTCAGGCATAATACATGTGAAACCAAATTTTGGTTCCAACATGTATAATGTTGATGCTATTCATGAAGAAAGAGCTAAAACCCAAAGGCGTACAGAAAAGTTAGAAGTCATGATCAAAATCCATGGAGCCCTCACCCAGTTGACTGAACAATGGAAAATACGCCAAAAGGAATTAAAAGAGCTCCAAAAAGAATTTAAAGAGTTCAGAAAGGAGGAGGACAAGGCTCGGCAAAAGCACCATCAAAAGAAGAAAGAGAACAAAATCAGGATCAACTCATTATCCATTGGTAGTGAGTCACAAATTTTTCCAATTTTGGAAGAAAAAATGGAGAAAACTTTGGTGATTCAAGAGCCAAAAAGTGATGAGGTTTCTCTTTCAAGTGAGTCACCAATTCCTCTAGTCGTTGAAAAACAAGAAATTGTGGAATGTTTGGTGATTCAAGAAGGAAAATGTGATGAAAAACCAAGGGGGGAAGACCCACAAATTACTTTCTATGAAGACCAAAATATGGTTGAAATAGAAAATTCAATGATTGACATGATTATGAGTGACAAAGCCAATTTGTCAAGGCCACCAACGGCTATGTTGGACAGTAAGGCCATGATTGGCCAAAATATAACCATACTTTGGGGGCAAGAGAATTCATCTTATTTGGAGCCCAATGAGCAAGAAAATTCCACCACTTTTCTTGCTAAATCACTTCATGCCTTACAAAAACATGAGATTCATGTTGAAAATGCAAAAAAATCAAGGCTTGGAGTGAAACATGGTTGGCCTCCCCCTACAGTGCAAGGTTTGAGTGCTCTATTTTAGCTAGACTAATGAATAAATTCAGCCAGAATTGGTGGCAGAATTGTAATTTCAGGCAGAATTGGTGGCAGAATTGTAAATTCATGCAGAATTTGTGCCAGAACAGCTAGAACAGAGCCAAAACGCTGCCGAAACAGCCAGAACTGATCCAAAACGCTGCCGAAACAGCCAGAACTGAGCCAAAACGCTGCTAGAACAGCCAAAACTGAGTCAAAACACGGCCACAACAGCTAGAACTGAGCTGAAACGAGGCAAGAACATCTAGAACTGAGCCAAAACAGTGACAGAACAGCTAGAACAGGGTCAAAATGGTCTCGAAACACGCAAAAAATGGGCGAATAGCACCACAATTTTGGTATGTTTGCTTGAATTCACGGAGATTCGGGGGCATATTGTCAAATTCGCATCAAATTCTACACTTTTTCATATGGCCATGCATTTTTCATCCATCCACATACTGATCGGCAAATTTTGCTAAAGCTATAATTTTCATAAATTTTGCCCAAATTCATGAAAACTTGGGGGCATTGTTTGTACCAAAATTTGCACTTTTTGGCCAAACTCTCCATTCTAGCCAAAATACATTTGGACTTATTTTTTACTCATCAGCCCAACTGGCCATTCGGACTCCACTTGCCAAAAATTGGAAAAGAAGCCCATATCATTCCAAGAGATAAAATAAGCCAAAATAGCTTTCCCAAGTTCCCAGATTACATATTTTGAAACTTGAGGTCTGACCTTCATTAACTCAAGACCATATCAATAGAAAGGTAAAAGCAAAAGTTATCTCCTATAGCCATTTAAGTCTCGAGAACTACAGACCCGTGTGGTCTCATCAGTAAAGATATTTTGAAGCACAAGTTACAAGAATGGCCAGAAGGTATTCAAAAGGAATTCTTAGATAAAGCATGCTCAGTATCTCTGCAAAACATCCATGTGCCTTCAAAAGAAGGATATTTTCTTCACAAGTTACAAGGAAAAGATATTCATCACAACTGATATTTTCCAGATATTTTTAGGAACCAAAATTCCTATAAATACAAGGGATGAGAGCTGAAAAAAGGACACCCAACAATCAACAAAACAAATACAAAAGAAACAATCAGTTCACTGATCATTCTAGCCTTCAATAGAGGCGAAGCCAACAAAGGTACCAAGGACCTTCAAAGCTATCCTTGAGATTCTGCTCAGAATTCCCAGCCACTCACAACTCAACTTGATTATAGCTCTGCCAATTTCAACATTGGTATCGATTTCCAGCTAATATTTATTAGTTGAAGGTGCAGCCAGTCCAGTCCAGCCTGACAGTCCAGCTTGACAGTCCAGTCCAGTCCAGTCCAGCCACACAATCCAGTGCAGTCCAGCTTGACTAAAATAGTCTCAGAAATGGCATTCCAGGCAGAATTCGAAGTCCAATATTTTGATGTATTTCCGGACTTAGCAGTTCCTTTCATTTACTGTATTTCAAACAGTTCTCCTTGAACTTGTTTTTATTTTCAAACACTTGTACTTTTGCTTTACTTCCCAGTTTTATTTAGATAAATTATGAAGTCCTTACCAATCTAAGGCATAGAAAAGAACTTACTTGGGAGATATTCCTCACCCAAATTCACAATCGTTTGTTCAAAGTCAATAGGTTGGGGCGCAAGTTATTTTTACTCTCAAGTCTGTTAGAATTGAAAAATTGCTAACGGTGGCACGCTCGACACACAAAGAAAGTTAATTTATTGACCAACCATGGTCTTTGGATTAATGGGGAACTTTACCCTATCATTACCGGAAACAAATCTAAACGGGTAAATAGTGGGTAAAAACTTAGTACATCCCCATTGTACTAAGAGGCTCTAAACTTTGTTCCACACTGAACGTTAAGAAAATTGGTAACCGTTACACATCTACCCACGTGAGGGTTTGAACAAGGATTGTCACCATTAATGGCGACTTGACTGTCTTCTCTCCCAACAAGAAAAGCGAGTTGGATAATAGCCACCAGGAACAGAAGAAACAGATTACCAAGTGGATTTCCAGCTATAAATGACTCAAGTTAGAAAAACATCTCGTATAACCAACTGTTTTGTCTGAGATATTCTGTCCTCTCACCTATAAACCAGTTCAAGAAGACAGACCAACAACTGACTTTGGGGAGCAACCAACTATCCTCTTTCAGCTTTCATCATTAGGAATTCTTGCCTATAAATATAGAAGCTCCACAGCAGCAGAAGAGGACTCTCTCTCCAAAAACTATAGACACAATGTCTTGAAAATACTTGAAAAAAGTTCAAGACCTTTTCAAATAAGCTTACTTAATATTCAAATAACCAGTTGAAAACTCCTGCATTTATATTTTGTCGCTCTGCCATTCTCATGGTATGATTTCTTTTAAATAATCAGTTTGAATTGTTATAGACATATGTATTGCTCAAACTGGATAGAGAAATCTCCAGCTTTTTCCTATATTGTAATCGGTGTTTTGAATTAGTTAAATGGAGAAATATGTGACTCTTATCTTTTCTTTGCTATCAAGCTGAAATTGGATAGAGAGATCTCTAAGTTTGTCTTAGTTATTTTATCGAATATTTGCTGTTTAATTGTTTTTTTTATATATATCCTTATAGAATAATTTACTTTCCGGCCTTTATATTATTCAAGCCTATTATTCGGACCCAAAATAAAGGTCTAGGCCCGAATATGCCTCTGTTAGTCCGAAAGTTAGGGCTAGTTTAGGCCCGAATTGGGCTTGAATCGACTAAAATCTTGACCCAATCTAGGGTCATTTCAGATTTAAGTTAGGTTTCTAAACTCAAATAAGGTAACATTAACCACAACGTTGGTTTCCCTCGTGTTTGATCAAGTATGGTTCGTATCTATTGAACTGACAACGTACGAATGAAAGAATATTGAAGTCTTCTTGATTGAGGCATAGAAAAGAATTTATCCAAGCCAGTACCCCCTTGGAGAACAATGGCTTGAGCAGAAGTCCAAAACAAGCGCGAATCGAACAAAATGATACCCTACACTACATATACTAGATCTATTGGGTTGGTCTCATACCCAATAGTGGCACGCCTACGCAATCCACGATTAGGGCAAAAGAAACAAGTCGTCAAGGTCCAGCCCGAGCTCACTCGTCCTTTTCAACCTGATCTAACTTTAAATTTTGTTTAGAAGTTGAAAGAATCCCTTCGCATGCTAGAAATCCAATCGGGGCATTGATGTTGACCCGACAATCTTCCCACTCTCCAGAGCAGCTCGATCCAGAGTATCACTCAGAGTGTCGGAAAAAGGGACCTATAGCTTCCTAAACCTAATTATTTTTTAAAATCTTATAAATTATAAGGCATACAAAAAGATGTTGAGAGGTCTTGAATTAGGGTTTGAAAACATTTATGCATGTCTAAATGATTGTGTGTTGTTTTATGAGGAGCATAAAAAAAGGACAAGTGTTCTCTGTATAATGAGCCAAGACACAAGCACAGTATTCGCAAGCAGGGAATAGAGGTTCCCCAAAAAGTGTCGCATCACAAAATTACACTATGGGGTTGTTTGACCGTATGACTTCCCATGAGATTTTAGTGGTCTTTTATTTGGGCTTGAATGGCCCCTCCTGGTCCTCCTTTCTTAATCATGAGTCCTCACATGGTCCACTCATAAGACTTTGGTGTCCTTTCCTTTGGGCTCCCATGGCCCTTGCCCCTTAAGTCATCTGAAATTTCTAGGGGTTTGGTGAAAAACGTTACCAAACATCTGTACCTTGTAGAAAAGCCAAAAGTTTATGTTTCACGAGAAGCACGAATTGTCAGAATATGTAGATCGAAGTGTTTGATCGAAATTGAAACAAACTGGAGTCTGTATGAGTAGCATATGCGACTAGATTGCAGTCTCAGTACAGTATCTATTATGTATAGATTATGAGAGCATTTTTTCTCATCATTTTAACTCAATGTGTACTCTTATCACCCTTATTAACATTTGACACGTGTCTATTGATATGACCATAGTTTCATAAATACAAAGTAAAGAGTTAACTAGGATTATGTAAATCGACGTATATAAAGTGTTGAGAAGGACGGTAATGATACATCTTGGATAATTAAAGTGGTAAGCAAAAATATTTTCATAGATCATAGAAGCTTAATTGGGTCGCATCATGGTATAACCAAAAATGAAAACAAATGTTATTAGTTCATTGCCAACTTCCATGTATGACAAAGCTTTTCCTTTGCCTACGCAGTAATTACCCTAACTTGTTTTTTATTATTCTTCTAATGCCCTCCTTTTCAAGCCCTTTACTTTGAGCTTGAACTTGTCTCCCTCTGAGATGAGAGGATGGCATCAATGGCTTCCTTCACTTGAGAAATATCCGGAGCTTTCCCACCTTGAACCGGCCAAAATTCATCGGTCGCCAACACCTGAATTCAGATCTCACGATATAAGCCTATGGTATGTAATTTAAAGGCAATAGAAAAAAAAAAATTAAAAGAGAAATGTTGATGTCACACCTTGACTTGCAATTGAAGAAACTTGACATAACTAATGGCTTTCTCTAGCATGGTTACCAAATCAACCTGCATAAATAACACAATGCTAAGAATCACATATACATATCATTGATGGCCTTATGTCATGATCTACAAGTTTAGAAATTTAGTCCAACCTTGCAGCCATTCGGCACCAATTCTTGTAGTATCTTAAGGCGTTCGCTAATCCGCTCTCTACGATGCTGGAAGACAAACATTCTTTCACTATTAAATCCCATTTTTTTAGATTTTACTTGAGCTGCAACCAACCAAATCTAATATATGTATCAAAATCTGATCATTCTGTTAAAGTGAAACTGAAGCAAACCTTGGCTGCAATACTTTGGGGGTCCTTCGAGGAACTTGATGACTTGGGTTTGGGCTTCTTAGTACCACTATTAGTGCATTGCTTCTTTAAAGGTTGCATGGTCTCTCCCTGTGAACAAATTCCTTCTATATCAAGACCATGATATAGATTTGGTACTAACTTTAAAATAAATAAAAAACCAAATATAAGATTGATTGGATGATTAATTTCTCTTCGATATGTCTAAACTGTTGTTGTCATGATGTTAATATAAACTTGATCTATAACGGAGATTAGCAGTTTTACAATATGACATACAAAAGCTAAATTGTCTAATAATTTGCTGAACAAATTAGGAGAAGAAAAGTAAGTGCTAACCGTATGCGGACGCTTGTGGAAGCCTTCTTGTGATTCGGGTTCCTGGAAGCCATCTGCAACTACAATGGCTTCAGAGTATAACCACCCATAAGCCTCATCTCCATGGTCATCTTTTGAGGTGTTGGGTATGGAGCTGTAATTGCTTGCTGTCTGAAAACAATTGAAATCCCCCGAGAGCCGCGGATCGCTGACGCTAGCCGTGTGGTTCCACTGGTAATTACCATGATGCAAATCATCATCACAATTGAAGTGCTCATCTTTGTCATTGCTGGTCTTCAAAATGTTCTGCTTACTGTTTTTCTCAAAACTAAGCAAAGATTCACTGTTCTGGAAGAAACTATTGTACCCACTACTTTTGAAGTTTATGACCGAGTGGGCTACCTGATGATCAGGTTGATGGTAATTAGATGTGGCCCTAAACACAAAACCATTAGAAAGATCAGATGAAACTTGAAGAGACTCATGAGTGCATGAGTCTATAGGCATTCTCATATCCTTGGCTAGAGCCATTGAGAGAGAGAAATTAAATGAGCTTGAAATGTCTATAAGCTAAACTAAACTAGCTCAAGTAGTTAATTAGCTAGGCATGCATATGCAGAATGACACATAGGTAGAAGCCCTATTTGTAGGGATCCAGACTGAAAAGATTATTATATAAATATTGTTATTATTATATAATTTTATTTTGAGAACCTTTATTAAACTCACACACACTACAAGGATGCTAGAACTGGAATCCAGGACCCTTCATCGGGAAACACTTGCTCTAAACCACTACACTAGTGGGTTATTATTATATTATTGGTTATGGGTCTGATTGCATTATTATTTATTTAAACAAAAATGAATTATTAAAATGTGTGACACTGAAAGTAGCTAGCAAGTCTTAGTTATACTGCTCATGGGAACAAGAAAAGTGAACAAATTAATTAATATTCTGGAGATGTATATGAACTTGCATACTAATAATTAAATAATTAATTAATTAGTATTGGGATTGTTAGCTGGCAGAAGTGAATAGAAATAGAAGAAGATTGGAAGATTAGAAGAGCTAAGCATGCAGCAGAAGGGTCGCCGGATCTTTCGCCATCCCACGTCGCTCAGATTCCTCTCTTTCACCTCCGGAACCTGGACCACTACTTTAACGCAGCTTCCTGCCTGCTTTCCTTCTCCCACATCCACATCGGCACGTGGACTGTGGCTGTATTTTATGTGTTTGAATACTGTATTTTACATTCTCCATTCTCTAGTCTCTACATGCGTGTTATACTTAGCTGGTCATTCAAATACAGTTATTGCATGGGCCATGGCTATTAAATTAGGGTTGTGTCTGGTTATTTTAGCTGACGTGGGGCCTATTTGGTTTGCATAATGAGTTTTATGAGAATGTAATTAAAGTTATATGTTCATTTCTAGGCAGGGTAGGTGTTGATATTTTGAATGTCATGTTTGAAATTTAAACTAGGAATCTCACTTGATCTAACCAGAGCACTTCTTTTCGTTGTTGGAACAAACTGAAAAAAGAAATCACCGCAACTATATCTTCCATATGATGTGATAAAAACTTACTTGACACGGGGTGTTAGGTCAACAATCCACTTCAGTAACCTAAGCCACTTAAATGCTGCTAGTTGTAAGTTATTTTGATTTGTTTTTCCTCTTTCTTTTCGTTCTCCCAGGCCTGCACTTCTTCAACTTTTTTTTTTTTGTTTCTGGTCTTAATTACCAAAATTACTTATAGCGGGCAGCATGTAAGTGGTTTGGGATACTGAGGTGGATTGCTGACCCGACACCCCGTGCCAGGAAAGTTTTTCTCCCATTTTGTAACTTCGGAAAAAGAAGTAAATCAATCTCGCCACTTCATGGCCAACCGTGCTTGTAGGGAATGCAAACTACACTATGAATCCTACACTATATTCTCATTCCTTTTGTATAGTATTAGGAATCAAAATTTCTTGAGTGTTTTAGTAATACCCTCATAAACAATAGTACTAGGAGTTTTTTAAGGATAAAAAAGTATTTTATATTAGTTTATAATGTGAATTAGTTGGTTAAAAAATGCAATAAAATGCATTTCCCGTACATGAGAACAAGCATATCCATGCTAGTCAAGAGTTTTATTTTCCCTCGTCGTGAAAAATATATACATGAATACATTATCAAACATAATAATGCAATCTTATACACATTCTCGAGCCTCTAATGTGCGAACCTGATGACCTAAGTTCATAAACTAAAGATTTTGAACCTAGGAGTTAGGACCCAAGTGCTCGGTCTCAAGTCCAAGGTTCGGATCAATAGCCGATGTTTCAATTACGGATCGAGCTCGGGGTTTTGCTTTAATGTGGCTTAAGTCCAATTAATTGTCATGGGATTCGGAAATAGCACATGTTTAGGTTGAATTTTTGGAGTACAAGTGATAGTCTAACTTAGGGGAGGGGGATTTCTCACATAGACACACAATTATTATGCCGTGAGGATTCGAATGTGAGACCTTTGGTCTACAAGTCAATGTCCTTTTTCACTGGGCTAGACCTCGTTGACCAGGTGGAATTTAAAAATGATATTTAGGCTTTAAAATTTGATCAGTTAATTTCAATTAATTCCTCTATATAGATTTTCAAACCTCATCATAAGTCCCCAAAAGAAGTACTAGCATGGGAGTTTTAATCTCATCTTACATCCACTTCCCTTATCACACATTATAGAACTTTGCAGGCAGACCAAAATGAGCACAAAAAGAGAGCATTAAGTACTTAACCAGTCTTTGTACCACTTTATACCAAACTGAAAATTTTATTGAGCCAACTCAAAGTTGAATCCAAATTAAATTAATCATTTCTTGAAGTCAAATAACATGTAAAGAATATTTACATGCACTGAACATTTGGCTGCTTGTCAAAGACAGTTGAGTATATATATATTTATATCTTCTGCAACCCATTCAAGATCATCTCGATATATCCACATGCATGTTGTGTCTTTGACAAAAACAACGGAGGAAAAAGGGAAACCCGAAGCTGGCATTGAAAAAAGAGAAATTCCTTGTCTCAAGGAGAGATTGTGTTGTTCCTTACCTTGAAACGCTCTCTTTCTTTTTGGTCTCAATGAACCTCTCTTTATTACAACAGATCATAATCTCTTGAACCAATTAATTAATATTTATTTTAATGCCAGTTCCCCTTATGTCCTTGCTGGTTGATAATTTTTTTTTTTAGGATCTTTTTTATTGAGAGAGGCGATAGTATACTAAACTCGCACACACTATATGGATGTTAGAGGACTCGAACTCAAGATCTTACCTGAGAGAGTAAATACTCCGAACTACTACATTAGTGGATATTTTTGCAGTTGATATTGATAATCACTTAAAATTAGTAAAGTCATCCTAATTCTGGAACAGCTTAGGCTCTTAGTAGACTATTTATTGAACCCCCCTGGCAGTTTAAGTTCCTAATGATTCTTAATTATGTTTTAGATCAGAGCTGGTCCCAATCCTTGTTGAAGATTAAACTACCTTATCTTCATCTCCATCATATAAACATACCAGGAAATATTTAGTATGCGAATTGTCTCACATGAGGTTTTGAGCGCCTCATTGAGACCTATATAAATTACAATACGCCTGTTTGAAGTTGAATACACGGCTGATAGTGAGCCAAATGCTAACATAAACATAAAAATGCATGTTAATTCCAAATGATTAATCTTAGACCCATATATTAACAAACACATCAATGTTAGAAATTTCATAATAATTAAATTCGTAGTCCAAGATCACACAAATAATAAAGAGAAAATAGTTTGCAGAAAACAACAACCAAACAACACAAGAATATACCAACTAGCTCTTAATCTAGTGACTTCTCTTCCCAATATTGAAAGAGGTTCACCCCAAAATAGGCGATGTCCCCGATTGGCGATCATGACAACATTATACTGTGGCAAAAGAAATAAGATTATAATGAAGATGAAATAGCCTCTTCAATCACTAACTCTTAAGCAATCTCACTCCTCTCAACCTTCTCAACATAGAATTCCTATGAGCCCCGAAAAATCTTTGTATTATTCATTGGAGCCATCTGTGTGAAAAATTATTTTTTTGGCTCAAAGTGGTGATAAGTATGAGGCTTATGGGCCTTTTGAAATCGTTGAAAATGAAGTTGAATTATTTGGAGACGTTAGAAATTTATTTGGCAAAATTTTGGGGTCATTGGGAGAAATGGAGGTGATAGAAAAGAGTAAAGTGAATCGGAGTCAGTAGAATTTTTCTGGAGATGGGAGGTATATTTTTAGCAAATTTTAGAAGTTTGGAGAAATTAGGAAATGCCTAAAAATTCAAAAAAGTGACACATGCTACAATGCCCAGACACGCTAACAAGGCCTGACAGGAGTTGATGCATTGTCAGGTCATTGACCGAAGCACGCTAACACATCTCGCGAATTCGAAGCCTTTTCCATGTCGCTCGACAAGAGCCATCATATTGCATTGACTCGGAGACTGCTCAATGGTCACAAGTTTAGGGTGCGTAAGGCCCATTTAGAGTCGAAAGCCTTGAATCCCAAATATAAACCGAATTTTAAGGCACGTAAAATCCGTTTAGGCTTGAAGGCAAGTAAGATCGACTTAATGTTTTCTGATTAGGGTTTCACCTCGACCTATGGTTAGCGCAACGTACCCGGACCTAGCACTAGCTAGTTAAGAATGTCTTTTCGACTTAGTTAAACTCTTACATTTTGAGCTTAATTGTACTAATCACGATGAGTTCTTACAATTGTCTGCATAAACTACAAGGTTCGGTCCACAATTCCACATCGATTGAATTCCTGGTGTTCATAATGAAGACATGTAACCAAATATAGAGATATGCATGTCAGTGTCTAGATTGATATGTGAGAATGCTAAAGATGACCAATTATTTTTTATGTATATGAGTTGAGTTGTGGGATCACCAAGAAGATTATGGGGTCATCGAGTTACGTCTCATGGTCACTGGGTTGAGTCAATGAGTCACCAAATTAAGCATGGAACTGACTCGTTTGTGCATGGCATTATATTTGCGCTCGTGGCGAATCTAAGAGTTAGAATGATGGATTTGGGGTCACAAGGAAGGGTCGAGGGTCCATAGGGGCGAGTCCATGGTCAAGGGTGCACATGAGGGCAGTGGTGGATCCAGGAATTTTAATTCCGGGGGTCAACATGTAAAAGGTTAAAAAAATTCTATACAAAATAGACTCATCGAAATGAAACGATAATATTCTAATTCATAGTTAATAGATAAAACCATACAAAGTACTTATGTTCATTATCAAAGAGAACTGCATCAACTTCCAAAAATAGACACACACTGCAATAAACCAGAAATATATCTAAGAATGTGATAATAAACCCAAAAATTAGGGCAATCCTCTTCGCCTCTTAAGGCATCCCTTCCTATTCGACATAAGAGCTGGCATATATTAGCGCAATCCTGCTCATTTTAGGGCATTTACTTCATTTTTGAGGTATGTCGTCATTTTGATTTTGGGCTTTATCTGCATTTCTTTCGGGCTCTATCTCTCAAACTTTGGATCCTTATGAGTACTGTCTTAAGGGGAGCTTATTCAAGCAAATATTTCTTCAATACTTAAGAGTTAGGTTATTCTTGTAAAACTCTTTGTGGATTGAACATCTAAGGCTTTTTACCTAGATTGACCTTAGGTAAAAATCCTTAGATGTTCGGAATAACAATGGTTTTATGTAAAAATATTGGCTAAGTATGAAAAATGGTTTTTCGGAATAATCATTTTCTCAAGATAATTTTTGGCGGCTTTTATTCCTTACACATCAAATAAGAAAACTTGATTTTATGGGATTTTAGTATGAAGTATATATTGACTTAATAAGCCATCATTTTTAGCCTAAATCGTATTTTGTACTAAAACCGATTTTTCATATTTTGATTTGGTGGGAATTTAATTTTCTAGTATTTTTATTTGAATCCAAATGGGGGGTACTTCCTTATTTACATTGTAAACTTAAGTAAATGGAGTAATATAAAAATAAATGAAAGTAAAAGGACAAAGACATTTACTTAAATGTTGAAAATGGAAATAAGGTAACCTACTGTGCTAGTGTGCTGTGCCCTTTGGAGCATTTCATCAAGCAGTTTGTGGACAATTTGCAGGGGTCAACATCTTCGCCTCCAATGACAAATCCCGGGCTTGCAGGGGTCAATTGACCCCTCTTGCCCCTATGTAGATCCGCCCCTGCATGCGGGCCTTAGTACCACATGAACGAGTCTAATAGTCATTGTGGGATGGTCTAAGGATAAAGGGTGGGTGCTCACAAAAGGTGGCGAGTCCTAGCTCGTATTAGTTTTGACTTGGTTCAGTTATAATGTAAATTTGAAATAATACCTATTTAAACAAGACTTAGAAATGAAATTCCTTTTTAGGTCAATTGTGAAGTTGAGGTCATTGAATGAAAATGCATGTTACAAAGAGTATGGATGTTCCAGTGCCTACCTGAGGGTTCCAAGCATTGGCGGACCTATATGCCTAGTGTGGGCAGCTCGCAACACTTAAATTTTTTTCTTCACTCATCTAGCTAGATACTTGGCCAATATTTTGCATGTCCAGCTCCCACTCAGCCCACTAAATAAGTAAAACTTTCAAGATTTTAGCCCAAAACCTCTCCCATATTGAAAATATTAGGGCCCAAACTTGATAAACATGTGGTCCAATACAAAAAGCCTTAGACTTTGGTCCAAAACCATATGTTATTGATGACAATAAGCCAATACATAAGAGCAAGTCCACCGCTTGAAGCAAATCAGGCAAAAGGCCCCCCTTGTGAGCCCAAAAGCCCTCTAGCGCGTGAGTAGGAGCCTGAGCAAGCCATGGGTCCTACCAACCCTGGCAAGCCCATAGGCAAAGTTTGCCTGGGTTGCAGCCCAAACACGCTGACGTCAGAAAGTGAAAATAATAGAAAAAAATTTCAAACTTTTTTTTTTCAAAAAATACCAAAACATTATGGATGTTTTCCCTATAAATACATAACAATTTTATTCACTTTCCACACCATATCCTCATACAAACTCTTCTCCTTCCAATATTTGTAAATTGTAATCCTTTTTTTTTCTTTCTTGCATTTGTAAATTTCTTATATTTTCTTCCATATTTATATTTTTTCTTGCATAATCATTTTATTTCTTACATTTCTAAATTGTTTATATTTTATTGCATAATCTTTTTTTTTCTTGCAGCCCTAGCATTTTGGGGTGGAACCAAAAAAGGCAAGGCTGCCACTATTCACGTGAATAGTGGTAGCCCTTGCCTTGCCTTAGCCTTTTGGGGTGGACTTGCTCTAAAAGCTGTAGATTTTGGCGCACAACCTAGACTTTGGAGGAGTTAGCTATTAAATTTTTTTTACGCCCACACATGAACAAAAGTTTGGGTCCACCACTAGTTCCAAGGATGGGTATGAGTCCATAATCATGCTCGAAAGTTGAGGCACATTATACAATTTCATAAGCCATATATCGGATTTTGGGCCTAGAGTGCGACGCATGTGTAGTAGCGTACGTAAAATTGGTTAATGAGAAATTAAGGGGAAAAAAAAACTGAAAATTGAAAAAATTAAAGCCTCCTAAAACTATTTTTTCAAAAATTATCCTTATTTTGGAAACTATTTCTCTTTATAGAAAAAACAAAAAAACAACAACTGTTACTAAACATATTTAAACTCATGAACAGGGACGAATTCAGCTATTGGGCTGTATAGGCTATAGCCCATGCCCGTTTTTTAGTTGTCAATATCCATGTAGTCTCTCTCTCTAGCCCATGCATTTAAAAAAAAAAATTCAATACCCGTGTTCTCTCTTTTTCTTATTTTCTTCAATTCTATCTCTTTCTTCTTTTCCTCATTTCTCTCTTCTTCCTTTTTCTTTTTGTTTTTCTGCCTTTCTCTTGTTTTTTTTTCCTTTGTTTCTCTTTTTTTATTTTTTTATTTTTTATGGTTTGGATCTACTACGAATTGAGCTTTTACCCACAGTTTCTTTTTCCTATATATTTTTTTTTTTTTTTCCTTCATTTTTCCTTTTTTATTCTATGTTGTAAAGTCCAACTTGGTACGATATGACTCTCACTATTGAAATTTCCTGCATACGTAAGGTAAATTTAGTCCACTGAGTTTTGAAATCTTGGATTCGTCTATGCTCACAAACTCACAAAAAATGTTTTGTTTTTAAATTAAAAAAAATACCACGAGGTGATTAATCCCCGTTCGGGGTTCGGCTTGCCCCTGGTCACAAAGTGCTTCCAACGGATTTCGAACCCCTGCTATTTAAGCACCAGGTAGCTCGCCAGCTAGAGGTGTTAGTTTGTCACCCACACCACACCTTATCGTTGAGACAAAAATAATTTCACAAAAATGAAACTAGAGAGTTTCTTGATCTCACCAGAAGTTAGCTATTATAAAACTTCCACGCAATAGTCTCTTAGCAATACTTATTCTTTCTCATCATGTTAGTTGCATTACCAAAAAAAGAAAAAGAAAAAGAAAGATTAGGTTAGTTTGGGTGGGATAGAGAAGTTGCAACTACAAGAACTATATATTAGTAGAAGCATGCCACGTCAGATATTTTAGTACGATGAACAATTTTCTGAGAAATGAGCATCACTTTTCATAATTATTTTAATTAATTTCTATTTTTTGTTATGTTTTTTTTATTATTATTAATTTTTGTTTATGCGTGTTTGGGTAGAGCTCATCTTTTACAAGAAATTTATGTCATTCTAGTACATCTAATATCAAGAATTCTATAGTGAGGGCCTTAGAGCACTTCCACCCATGCAGGCCAGCACGGGCAGAAGGCCCCCTAGTCCCCAAAACCCAACTCCAACAGTGAAGGCCAGCTCGAGCAAGGAGTGGGCTCCATTAGCCTAGGCAAGCCCAAAGGCAAGATTTGCCTGGACTGCTGCCTAAGTTTGCTGATGTCAGTATGACATCAATGACTAATTTAAATACCCAAATTTTTTTTAAAAAAAAACCAAAAAATTCAGAATTTTTTTTATAAATACCTAGCCATGTTTTTCACTTCCCACACCAAAACTACATACAAATTTATCTCCTTATATCTCATGTGAATATTGTTTGCCTACTTGTCATGGCAATGGGTAGCCCAGTAACTATTTATATGAATAGTGTCTGCCCTTACTTGCCCTTGCCCTTGCCCTTTTGCCATGATACCATGGGTGGAAATGCTCTTATATATGACCTTTAGACGAGGCTCTATCTCTTAACTATTAAATCAAATTAATTAATCTAATCCAACAATTAAGATATAAAACCTCTCCTAAAGGATATATATAAAGCCATCAATATAGAATGACTCCACCTAATATGCCTGCCGCTCAGACAAAAGGGAATCCACCACGCCAGAATTGTATGGGCATTTAATACTTCTTCTATAATTCGAGTTAGTTGTATGTTGTTCGGGCCTTGGGCCCCACTATTGTACAACAAAAGAGAAAGTATAGAACAAAAAAACAAAGCAAAAAAAATACCTTTTTTCTGTTACTTACCTCGGCCCAACAAAATAAAAGTCCAAACAGAAATTTGCTGAAGTTTTTTTTTTCTTTGTTTTTTTTCTTATCAGATTGTATGACACATTACCAAATATAGTGGTTTGAACACAAAATTTCTGTGGTGAAAGATTTACAATTCATATTCATTGAAGAGTGATGCTAAAGTTTCATTTTAACAAGTGATTGATAAGGAAATTATCTTTTTATGAAATTGTCTAGTATATTATGGGGGGACTATGTATTTGGAAGTAACACGAATAAAAAATCTTGCCTCAATTTTGAAAGTTCAATCAACTCTATCATCAAAATAATGACCAACAAATTCTCTTGTGAAATTGCACATATGTATGGCCATTTTTAGGCTATTTCTTCTCTTTTTTTAAGTTATTTGCAATGTGGTGTATATCTTTTTGTGTCTATCACTCTTCTCACGTGATATATCATGTGAGGAGAGAGATAGACACATGAGAAGAGAGATATACAAAAGAAGATATAACGAGCTATATCCCTCTTGTTCATGTCTTGTCAGTACATATATTATCGTTCTTTGCGCCAGATGTTACAACTAATTGAGATTTGTGAGGAACTAAGAAAGGCCATCGTGGAAACCACAATTCATGAGTCATGACCCCATGAGTTTATTAGCTCTCACCATGAGGAAACCACAATTTTTTTTGTTTTCTCTTGTTTTTTTTCCTTTGTTTTTCCTTTTTTATTCTACATTGTAAAGTCCAACTTGGTGCGATATGACTCTCACTATTGAAATTTCCTGCGTACGTAAGGTAAATTTAGCCCACTAAGTTTTGAAATCTTGGATTTGTCCCTGCTCACAGACACACAAAACATGTTTTTTTAAAATTAAAAAAAATACCACGAGGTGTCCCCACACTCAAAGGGTGGGATTAATCTCCGTTCGGGGTTCGGCTTGCCCCTGGTCACAAAGTGCTTCCAACGGGTTTCAAACCCCTGCTATTTAAGCACTAGGTAGCTCGCCAGCTAGAGGTTTCAGTTTGTCAACCACACCACACCTTATCGTTGAGACAAAAATAATTTCACAAAAATGAAACTAGAGAGTTTCTTGATCTCACCAGAAGTCAGCTATTATAAAACTTCCACGCAATAGTCTCCTAGCAATACTTATTCTTTCTCATCATGTTAGTTGCATTACCAAAAAAAGAAAAAGAAAAAGAAAGATTAGGTTAGTTTGGGTGGGATAGAGAAGTTGCAACTACAAGAACTATATATTAGTAGAAGCATGCCACGTCAAAAATTTTAGTACGATGAACAATTTTCTGAGAAATGAGCATCACTTTTCATAATTATTTTAATTAATTTCTATTTTTTGTTATGTTTTTTATTATTATTAATTTTTGTTTATGCGTGTTAGGGTAGAGCTCATCTTTTACAAGAAATTTATGTCATTCTAGTACACCTAATATCAAGAATTCATTCTAAAAGTATATATATATATATCAAGAATTCTATAGTGAGGGCCTTAGAGCACTTCAACCCGTGCAGGCCAGCACGGGCAGAAGGCCCCCTAGTCCCCAAAACCCAACTCCAACAATGAAGGCCAGCTCAGGCAAGGAGTGGGCTCCATCAGCCTGGGCAAGCCCAAAGGCAAGATTTGCCTGAGCTGCTGCCTAGGTTTGCTGATATCAGCATGACATCAACGACTAATTTAAATACCCAAATTTTTTTATAAAAAAAACCAAAAAATTCAGAATTTTTTTATATAAATTCCTAGCCATGTTCTTCACTTCCCACACCAAAACTACATACAAATTTATCTCCTTATATCTCATGTGAATATTGTTTGCCTTTACTTGTCATGTGAATATTATTTGCCTTTACTTGTCATGGCAGTTAGTATCGAATAAAGTAGGGAAAATCGACTGTCAACATGGAGAATAATTAGGATTAACATGCTAAGGGAATTGGGTAGAATTGACTATGGTGAAATCGGAAGCTCTAGTTCTCTTATAACTTGAATCTCACTACTTTATTTTTCTACGCTTGCTTTTATTCATTGTTTTAGTTAATTAATCAATCAAATCTCATCATTCAATTGTTCAAATAAAGTCTTGGGTTAATCACAATCGGCTTAGTAAATTAAATCACTCTTCATGGGAACGACACTTCACTTATAACTGTATTACTTGTGCGAATTGTGCGCTTGCAATAATTTCACATCAGCTAACCGTTTGAAATGACTAGCATGAGGAGCTACACTTCTCATATGCACTATATAAAGAAGCTCCATTGCCTCATTCCCTCCAGTCCAAACCATTCTATAAACAGGCCACTGCAGATCATCAAACAATGGCACCAATGCTCAAATTCACTGTGCAAGTCAGCAGACCAGAACTGATTCGACCAGAGAAACCAACCCCAAGAGAATTCAAATATTTGTCCAACATTGATGACCAAAAAGGCCTAAGAAACCACATACCTTTTGTGCATTTCTATCCCCCAAGCACAGCCTCATCATATACTCATGATCAAGACCCAGTTGGGATGATAAAACAGGCCTTGGCCAGGGCTCTTGTTTACTACTACCCCGTGGCCGGGCGGCTCCGGCATGCTGATAAGGGCAAGCTCGTTGTGGACTGTTGTGGTGAGGGAGTGATTTTTCGTGAAGGCAATGCTGATATCAAATTGGCACAACTGCGTGAAGCTGATGGTGGACTGAAGCCACCATTTCCTCAATGGGAGAGTTTGCTTGTGGATGATTTGTGGGGAAGTGTTCTTATCACTGATTCACCTTTGCTTCGCATGCAGGTTTGTGATGACTATTCAGACTCCATTGACCACGTAATCAATTGATTAAAACTTTAACCATCTATTTAATTAGCTGAGTATTCTAAATATTATATATATGTATTTTCACAATTCAAATTCTTTTAGGAGTAGGCAGGAAAAGTCACCGACGAATATCTTTAAAGACGACGCAATAATGAGTTGTTTCCCTTTGTGACAGAAGGATTCGAATTTAGGACATCTTTCAACATTGAAAAGAGACAAAATATACGACTAGACCAGTTTTTCCATTCAATTATTAATGAGCGAAGTCATAAAGATCCCATTTACGACAGGCCTCACTTCTATTAAGATATGATTCAAGATGTAATTCATACCTGAATTAATTAAAAAAAAAGAATTTGATAACTTGAAAGTGAAGGGAAGGGTAGATGCGTTGGATTCTTTACCTTAACTAACCAGAGCTATGCATTTCATTAACTTGAAATGATCAAACACCTTTTAGTTGGTTTTGCTGCTGTAATACGCTTGCTGATGATGAGAAAAAACAGTTGGCTCCAAATTGGATCACTTCTTTTTTGTTAAAATTAATTAATTGTGTCATCAAACTTTTGCAGGTCACAAGACTTGCATGTGGAGGCTTTGTCTTGGCATACACATTGAACCACTGCATCTGTGATGCCTATGGCGCCTACATCTTGATAAAAGCCATTTCAGAATTCTGCTTAAACCCAACTCAAGCAGCTCCTTCATTGTTACCAGCTTGGAGAAGACAAGCCCTCCACCCAAGGTCACCTCCCACCATCTCCTACCCCCACCATGAATATGACGTCACATCATCATCCCATCATGATCCTGAAGATCCTACCGCTGCCTACACCGAAACTGACTTCAAGTCTCTTGCTCAAACTTCAGTCTTCCTCTCTCAGGCCGACATATCATCTCTGAAGAACCAAACTTACTCCCAGAAAAGCCCCGCCTTCCATGCAATAGCGGGGTGTCTGTGGAGGGCAAGGACTAGAACCCTAATGAGCCCTCAGTCCACCACGAGGCTTCTCTTCAGTTGTTGGGCACAAAAATGAGGAGGGTGTTGAAGGGGTTTTGGCTTTGGTTTCAAAGCCTGTTGAGTACGTGGAGAGGCTTCATAAGGAGGTAAGGAAAGAGATCGACTGTGGTAATTCCTATGCCAAACATTGTTCGGCACTGTAGAGGATAACGAAGTAACAGAATAAAAATGATTTATCGTTTGAGAACAACCGATAAGCTCTCATAGCTCAGTTGGTTAGAGCACCCGTTTAGTAAGCGGGAGGTCTTGAGTTCAACTCTCAATGAGAGCATTTTATTTTATTTTTTCTATTTGTTACTTAATAAAATGAAGTTGTACTATGTCATTATATTTTATCTTGTCTTATTTGTTACTCAAGCAAATTTATTGTACTTTTTCAATTCATAAAATACCGCTAACCATTTTATTTTATTTTTTCTATTTGTTACTTAATAAAATGAAGTTGTACACTCTGTCATTATATTTTAGAGTGTTGCTAAACGAACCCTAAAATTAACTGAGTACACCCTACGATCTAAATACACCCTAATGTTTAAATTAAAATGTAAAATTAACTAAGTACACCCTATTTAACTACCAAAAATACCCATGGTACATCCTCTTTAATTTTTAATCTTTTAAAGTATTTAAAATAAACAAATAAAGTAAAATAATAATAAAATAATATTTTAACAAAACTCTCTCTCTCTCTCTCTCTCTCTCTCTCTCTCTCTCTCTCTCTCTTGCTGCTTCTTCTTCTTCTTCTTCTTCTTCTTTTATCTCTCTCCTGTGTGACAACCACCACTTGGTTTGTGTTATTGATTGTTTAAGTTTTATGCATACAAAAATCAACTGGGATTAATACACTTCTCCTGGATTCCGAGTTGTATGTTAAAAATTAAGTCAATTTGTTTGAAGGCATGGGTTCAAAAGCTCAAGCAGTAAAACAAAGATTTTTATTCTTAATTAAATATATTGTCTTCAATCTTTCGAGAGAGGTGTGGGTTTTCTATCTAATTTAGGGAGATTTGGTAGTTTGGGAATTTGGGGACAGCATATCTCAACTCGTCTCAGAGTGGGGTGGGTCGGGAAGGAGAGAGAGCTTTTTTTCTCTTTTTAAAATTTTATTTTATTTTTTGATTTTAAATACTTTAAAAAATTAAAATTAAAGAGTTGACCATAGTTATAACAATGGACATGCGTCAAGTCTTAAGGATGGTGTACATATTGGGGTACACAATTCAATATATCCTTTTTTGTCATTTTATATTGGGGTAAATTAGTAATTCAATAAATAGTTTGATAGTAGGTTGTACTCAATTAATTTTAGGGTTCGTTTAGCAGCACTCTATATTTTATCTTGTCTTATTTGTTACTCAAGCAAATTTATTGTACTTTTTCAATTCATAAAATACCGCTAACTAAATCGTTATTGTATTTTGTATACTAATGTGGGAACCAATATAGAAACAAATTTAAATTGAATTATAACTAATGACAGTACACATTGAATTTGGAAAGATCTCCAAATGGATGTAGGAATTAATTATCTATTATATTATTGTTTTATATTAATTATACGTGATTAATTATCTATTATATTATTGTTTTATAAATATAATAGCATACATACAATTTTATGTTGAAAATAACGTATCTATTACTTCTTTTACGAAAAATAAATGTATCTAGTATGAATTTACTTATTATTCAAATAATATACCCAACTTTTATAAACGAATTTTGGATATAATTTACCTAATAATTTCCTATTATACAATAATATAAATTGTGATTTACTTATTATGATGTAACATCTGGGGAAAAAAAAAGAGAAGATTAAAAAAAAAAGATATTAAAAAAAGATATTTATTTAACTTAATTATGAGTTATAAAAAAATAATAATAAATAAATAAAGGCAACGTGTAAGCCAAGCCTTTGTTCTTCCCCCCTTCCCCCTTACATTCTCTACAAAAAATATGATTTTGATCTCAAATTGGGAGGGCAAGGACTAGAACCCTAATGAGCCCTCAGTCCACCACGAGGCTTCTCTTCAGTTGTTGGGCACAAAAATGAGGAGGGTGTTGAAGGGGTTTTGGCTTTGGTTTCACTGCCTGTTGAGTACGTGGAGAGGCTTCATAAGGAGGTAAGGAAAGAGATCGGCTGTGGTAATTCCTAGGCCTGTAAAACGGGCCGGGCCGGGCCAGCCCGGCCCTAAGAGGTGTGAGCCCAGGCCCTAACTAGTAACGGGCCTTTTCAGCCCTAAGGAATTATCGGGCCGGGCCGGGTCAACCCTATATCAAATATACAAAGCCCAGGCCTACCCATGGGCCTAACATTTTCGGGCTTATGATCCGGCCAATGAGTCGGGCCTATTTAGCCCTATAAAATGGGCCATTATTTTATGCTTTATTAAACTCCATTTGTTTTCTATGTTTGAAAACTTCATCCATAATTATATAATAACAACAATACATTGAAATTTTGAAATAATGTTGAAACAAAATTGAAATAGACTACAAAACAATAAAAATGAAAATATTTATTCTGCATCTTGGACAAACCACTCCGGCCATTCTTGTTCATCTTGTACAATCATTTTCTTCTTGACTTTCTTTTTTTCTTGTTTAATCCAATCACTTCCACAAATGCACGCTTCAACACTATTTGGAGCCAAACTTGCTCGATGGTCACTTATAACACGTCCACCTTTGCTAAAAGCTGATTCAGAAGCAACTGAAGACACTGGATATTTAAAATTCAGAAGCAACTTAAAATTTCTAATTAACAAGAAAATTCGAACAGCACAAGCACAAGTTGAAAACAGATATTTAAATAGAGATCAAATACCAAGGGAAATCAACTAATATGCTTCAATAAATTGTATATAAAATACCGCAAACTTGAGGAACTGCATAAGTGTGAGAGACGAGAGTCCCCCGAAGTCTTGCTCCTTCTGTCGTATGAGAGGCCACAGCCTAGATGAATGCAAAGCCAGACCTGTGCTAAATAAAGGCAAAGAACCTTTGCAGGATGATACTACGAACCCTAATGGAGCCAAGGAGAAAGCAGTTGCAGGCCAGGGTGAGACTTCGAAAGCTGCTGAGAGTGTAAAGCCAAGCCAGTCTCTGGATGACCAAAATATTCTCTGGTTTGAAAGAAAGATAGCTACTCCATCTTAAAGAAAGAAAAGTTATATTAGATAGCCGTTTCTTTGTCAGCTTTCAATCAACCAAAGAATTTTTTTGATGAGACAAAGCAAAGCATGCTTTCAACTTTCAAGGAAGAAAGTTGCCGACAAAGCATGCATGAACTTTCTTTTTTTTAATGAGACAAAGCATGCTTTAACTTTCAACAAAGAAAGTTGTCGACAGAATAATATTAATATTACATATAATATAATTATATTAATTAAATTAAATAATTATAGTCGGGCCGGGCCGGGTTTTTAAAGGGCTTAAAAATAAGGCCCAAGCCCTGCTCATTAGACTTCGGGCCGGGCCAAGCCCGCCCATTACTTCGGGCAGGGTAAGCCCATGCATTAAAAAATAGGGCCGGGTTCGGGCCAGCCCATCGGGCCCGGGCTTTTTTTACAGGCCTATTCCTATGCCAAACATTGTTCGGCACTGTAGAGGATAACGAAGAAGAAGAAACAGAATAAAAATAATTTATTGTTTGAGGTCAACCAATAAGCTCTCATAGCTCAGTTGGTTAGAGCACCCGTTTAGTAAGCGGGAGGTCTTGAGTTCGACTCTCAATGAGAGCACTTTATTTTGTTCAATTTGTTTGACTCTCAACGAGGTCTTGAGTTCGACTCTCAACGAGGTCTTGAGTTCGACTCTCAATGAGAGCACTTTATTTTGTTCAATTTGTTTGACTCTCAACGAGAGCATTTTATTTTGTTCTATTTTTCACTTAATAAAACGAAGTTGTACTTTAGAGCATTCTCTATCATTATATTTTATTTTGTTTTATTTGTTACTCAAGCAAATTTGGTCACCATAGTATCAATTTCATTAATTTTATTCGTGTAGTTTTTAATTTAGTCAATTTAGCTCCTCCCAACTTCATTTAATTTTGACCACATGCTCTCATGTAGAGGGTATTTTAATTCTTTCGAGCCAAATTCACCGAAATTTTAGCCCAGAGATGCAAATTTTATTTGTTACTCAAGCAAATAAAGTTGTCCCTAGAACTCTCCTATATTTCATTTGTTTTTTCACTTGAGGAAACGAAGTTGTACTTTAGAGCATTCTCTATTGCTATATTTTATTTATTTTGTTACATTTTTTTAATAAATTCATTAAGTAAGGGTCATTTTTAATTTTTTGAATGTTTCATCATTTTATATATATAGATGAATCAACATATTATCCTTTGTAAAATGGGTTGGTGTTGGGTTGAGCTGTAGGTGAGTTTGCGGGTTGAACCCAACCTAGCTCAACCCAATAAAGCTAGGCAACTCGAGCCTTACCTAAGTTAGCCTGAATTCATCATAGGGTGGGTTCAGTTCATTTGTTTTGAACTCAACTCGAGCCTTACATCTCTCAATCTTCTATTGAAATCCTTTTTAGATTAGGATTTTTTCTATGCGAAGCCAACCGATGCTGACATCAATGATGTTCACACTGATTGTCTCTTTGACAGCCACGTTGAAGCCCAACTGACAACGACGTCAACGCCGTCAATCCGAACCTTCATGTGTTCCAACGATGTTGGCCTAGAATATGTTGTCTTTGTCTTTGGTTTAGTGTTTGAAGAACATTTGTTACCTCCATATGTAACTGGACAGTGTCTGGAATTTTTTCTTTTGGTTTCTTGGTTTGAATTATTTGGTTAAAGTTTCAACTCTTATAGAAGGATGATATATATAAATATGGGTCATGACTCGGATTTTTTCAGCTATGATTGTGATTTCAGCTAAGAATTGGGTGATGGATATTTTGGTTTGAGTGTTGTCATTTCGTTTTCTGTAATCTAATTTCAGCTAAAAATAAAAATAAAAAGGAATTGGAAATTATTATTATTGGGAAAAATAGACACGTAGTGGGCCCAAATCGGAGTTTTAACCAGATCAGCTCTCTCTCTGTGTGTGCTGTCTTCTTCACGAAAATAGACCGGCCACTTTGGCCGGCATTTTCTCCTCCGTCCGGCGACCAAATCCAACGATTCTTGTTGCAACGGAATCGTCTCTTCCTCCTCTACGCATCCATAGCCATTTCCACCTTCGAAACCAAAAGATTGGTGGCAATTTTGGACTGAAACCTAGCCAAAACCCATGTTTCGTCGCCGGCAGTGTTCGTGCGATTTTCGATGATTCTGGCGACCAAAATCATCCAACCAGGTATGAAATTTCATCTACTCTTCGTGCTTTACCTATTTATGTGCTAGGTTTGGTTTAATTTTGAGGTTTTGGAGATCGATTTCTAATCCCCAATTATGCCAACAGTTTTGACTTCTTTCAGGCTAGTTTCAATTAGTTTTTGGCCGTGGTCCAAGAAAAAAAAAATTACTCTGCTTGTTAGTCTAAACGTATTGGTATATGTATCGTAGGTGTTTCAAAAAATTTCTATCGCCGGAATTTTCTCAAGCCACCCATGCCTTGCCGACGCTTGTGGCGGCGCGTGGGCCATGGGGCGGTGGCCCATCGTGTTCTGATTTGATCCCCATGTCGTCCCGAGTGCAACGGTATGCTCAGATTCGAATTTGGTTATCGAATGACAGTGGAACGAATTTACGCATATTAGGCGATATCCGGGTTTGATATGTTCGGACTGTTGGATCGGCACCAATTCCAACTATGTTGTTCTCTGTACCTCTAAGATTGTGTAGGAACTTATGAATCCAGAATCGGAGTCCCGGATACTCGGAAACAATGATTCTAGAGTTAGGTAAATCAAGGATTGTTCGATCGTGTGATCGAGACCAAACTTGGAGAATGTGCTTAGTAGACTTTGTTGAACCCATAGGAACTTTCGGATAAAAAATCGGAGGTCGTGGGATTCGCGGGCCTCGTTGACCAATATGGGAAGTTTGACCCCTTAGTTGTCCGTGAGTCTTGCGAGATAGTTTCACCCTTCGAAAAATACTAGAATGATCTTATAAACAAGTCTTGATTGTTATTTGAATTATTTTGTTTATGTTGGGATTAGAGATTATTTTATTTTTTTAATTGTGGGGTTATCAAATGTTATATTGTTATTTGAAGTTTATGCAATATTTGAAATTTTGGAATATATGATTTTGGGATACTGGAATGATTGGTTGTGAAAGTGAGTCTTGGGACTCAACTATGATTATTATAGGAAGTTGGTGGACGTTTGTTTTTAAGTGTACTTCGTTTTCCAATTATGGAATTGCTTACAATTAATGACGGTTTTAACAAAAACGTTGTCGTTACCTCTAAACAACGACGATTTTTTTGTTGCAAACCGTCGTCTATATATCAAAACAACGACGGTTTTACTAAAAACCATCGTCTTTATATATAAACAACAACGGTGAAAAGCCTTTGTAGTTTAATACTCCAAAAGATGGCGGTTGATTTAACGACGGTGGATCACCGTCGTCTATTTTGTGTTTTTATAGTAGTGTCTTTTTTTGATTAGTAGAAATATCAATACGTGAATTCTCATAAACTTTTTCCAAAAAGTAAGCACATGCATGTTGTTGTGTATCATCTTTGTTATGGGAGGAGAAAACAATATTTCAATTCCAACAGGTAATACAAACGCGAAAAATGGGAATATGAGCTCCATATCCGGTGCACACAACCACAAAAATAGTCATTAACAAGTACAGAAGAGCTGTACAACTCCTTGTCTGGAGACACAGGCAATCCATCAATAATTCCCATATTGAGATTTCACCTCGGAAGACCTGTACAACTCAACTCTTTCCAGCACAAATTAGTCCCAACTGAAAATAAAGGGCATCGCTACTACTGTTTCAATCCAAGACATAACAATTAGCTTTCAACACAAAACTAACTAAAGCAAATGATGGAAGGATACTTCGTTGAACTAAGACTTTTTGCTTTTTAAAACCAAAACTAAAGCAAATGGAATAAATATAATTGCAAAAAGTTAATAAAAAATAATATGTAATTAACTATCACAATTTTACAAACAATCACACCAATTTACGAAAGATTGCAATAGAATTTTAATTTTTTTGAGGCTCAAATTCATTTTTGGAATACTAAAATAATTTTTTAATAATTGAAACTATTTTTAAAATATATTCGGAAATTAAAAATAATTTTAAAGTCCAAAAAATTATTTAAGATAAGTAATATTTATTAAGTAATTTAAGAAATTAATTAAAATATTTAAATACTCATTCTTTCATTAAATAAAGAATAATTAATATAATTAAATGAGAATTAGATATTATTTAATTAAACTAAACAAACTAATTCTGTATAATAATAAAAAATAAAAAACAAAGTCCACAACATAATTTAAAATAATTAATTACTATTTATTAAGTAATTTATGAAATTAATAAAATATTTAAATACTAATTATTCACTAAAAAATAATATTTAAAACATAATTACTAATTAAAGTAATTAAAAAAAGGCTAAAATATTACTTAATAACAAAAAGGAAATACATCAGTTCCAAAAATACATGCATTATCAAAGCCGCTACGCATACTATACGCATATGTCCAGGTTACAAGAAATCAAACGCGATGAACTTGTCAATGGATTACCAATACACAGGAATTTACCTTCACACACTTAATCACATCCACAGCAGCAGGGTTGTCCATCTATCTTTTGAAATCCAAAGATTTCATGGCGTCTCCCACTTCTTCAATCTTCCTTTTCTGATTATGCTTATCTATAATTTGTTGTAACTGAAATGGAAATAAGCATATATGATTTGAGTCATTATTTAAGAAGCAGCAAAGTGATTACAGACGGTAAAGGAATCTGAAAATCTGATAACAAGTACAAAGGCATATACCCTGTTAACTAAGAACTCCTCTCTTTTCTCTTGCCAGTTTGGGCCCGTGCAAGGAACCAACTTCTCTTTCTGCAAAGGAAGTTTGAATAGAGTAATTAATTAAGCAATGTGATAACAGTAAAAGGCAAAATAAAGATAGAAAAACATGAAGCATGCATATATACACGTATATAGGCAGAATCTTTAGTTCCTTTCTTTTACCTCCTCAACCCTAGGGGGAAGCCAAGGGATAAAATCACGACTATAAAATTTCAAAGCACCGGCCTCAACAGCAAGGTGTGAACATTGTGGGTCTGTCCTTATGACGATCTCGGCTGAGCACTGGGTACAATTGAAACAAAATCTGAATGTGTGATCCTTCCAAACCTCCTGTAAACGACACAACAATTAGTAAGTAACCCAATCCAACTTACTGTGTATCGCATGAAATTTAAACCTCAGGAAATAGAAAACACCAAAGCTCTCAAAAACTAGAGTCTGCATCCACCATCAACAAAAATAAACAAACCCTAGAACTAGGATTAAGAGAAAGCAAAACGAGAGATGAACTGGGCAATTAAAGATTGAAAACCCAAACAAGATTAAGATTAAAACCCAAGTAAGTACCTCGCCGATGGTTTCTTCTTTGCGGGAATTGAACTCGGTGCCTTTGGCCATGACAGTGCTACAACAGGTGCAGCGAATGCTCGAGGGAAGCATGATCACAACATTCTCAATCTGCGGGTTCTTACGCTGGGCCGCCATCACAAATTTTATATAATCTCTCCAAATCGAATGGGTATGTATGATGTATTCAATATGAGGAGAAGGGAAGAGGTAATTGACGTTGCAGCAGAGTTTGTATTTGGGTGGGGGAGAGAAAAATACTTTATTTTAGGATTGGGTTGAGAGGAAGAATGTATAATATATAAGAGACGATAGATCTAGGGTTTGGGGATGAGACTGATTCTGTCGAATGGGCGATTGAAATATAGAATGGTAGACAGTTAATTACCAGTCCGCCCTTGAGATTTAGCTCAATTATAAATAAGTCTTTTATTAAAGAGAGAGAAAGTAGAGGGGTTTAGGATCACTTAACAGAATTTTTCGGCGAAGCTAACAATTCAAACACATTGCAACAAATTTTCAACGTTAGGGTACCTCATTGTCAAAATTAAAAATATAGGTACAACACACGCCTTTTCGGTACAACTACAGGACACCAAACTGAAATTAACCCTTTACTATATTATCATGATGGGAGATATATCAATCCTTTTTTACTATATTATAGAAAAAATGTCGAGTAAGAATTTGAGACTTGGGAACATATGTCGATTCTAGAAGAGAGTATGAACAAAAAGAAATCCACAAATTACCATGGTATATAATTTTCAAACGAAGACAATTTGATCAATCAAATTTTTGGTTGAACGAAAACCCATCATGCAACAATAAAGATAGTAGCAGCTTCAAGTTGTTTCAGATAATTTTCTAATCTTACCCTCCGTCATTAGAACCTGTCCTATATGATACATCACCATGAGTACCAAATTGATTGTCTCCTTTTAACAACGTGGTTCTTCGAGACGTGGTTCACTTTTCACTTGAGAAAATAAATGACACATAAGGTTTTAATATTCTTCTTTGTTTTTTGTTATGCGAAGAAGAGAAAGAGAAACTACAATTATGGCAACCACTGTTCGTATAGATCAACTTTCTTTTCAAATCTCATCAATTTAGAAGAGAGAGTTTGACAGGAAAACTTAGAGTTATTTCTCCACCTTTTCTCTTCTTTTCTTGTTAATTTCCATTTAATAAGTAAACCACGAAAAGGTAAAAGTACTTAATTAGTTTCTTTTCTTTTCTTTTTTCTTTTTCCTTTTTCTCTATTGGTTAACCAAAATTACGTATATGCTAAACCCGAAAAACTTAAAAAGTAGCATGTAACAGCAACAAACAGAAAATGTTTCCTCTTTTTTTTCCTTAAAACTACTATTTCTAAAGTGATGCTAAGGTATAAGAAAGTACCCCACAAGAAAGGAACTCTACATACCTATATTCACCCTCCTTGTAAAGATGAGCATGCAAATCCTCTAGCACTTTATAAAACAGAAGTCCTCGCAACTTTGTCAACTCAGAGCGAACATCTTGAAGGGCACCAACCTGGGCCAATCAATTATAATCACCAACTCATATAGACAACTAAAATGGTATCTTTTAAATATTTCCTCTCAATCAATTATAATTATAGGATAATGATGTAGCTGCCGCAGTGTCAAGGGGTCTACTGACTCCTAGAGATCTGAGGACATTGGGAAAGAAGGATGAGTATACTATTGCAGATGACACGATGGCTTTAAGCGTCCAATGTGCAGCGTCTATTGCAAAATTGGGGCAATGACTGTTGGCAAAGAACCAAGAAGTGCAGGAATTGATACTTCACTCGGGTAATATGATAAATGGGCTCCAGGGCTGTCACGCATTGCTCAAGGACCATTAGGAAGTGACAAAGGAGCGTGATCAGGCTTTTCTGGAGGCTCACTTACTGAGAGACTAATTAATGAAGGAGCATGAAAGGAATGCTCATAAAGTGTTTAGGCTGAGGGCTTTTCTACATGAGGGTCACAAGGTCATCAAGCACCTGATAGACGAGAAAAAAGGTGGTCTTATTGTTGTTGCTGCACAAAGTTGCAGGTCACATAAGGAGAAGGATGCACTATTAAGGATGGTAGACTTGTAGTCCAAAGAAATGCAGCAACAGTTGGACGAGGTAGAGGTCCGAGAGGAATAAGACAAAATGGATGAGATTGCCAAACAAGCATTCTTTGAGCACTTATTAGGACAAATGAGTAAGAAAGCTCGTGGTGTGACAAATGCGGAACCGAGGGCAAAAGACCAGAGTTCAAGACTTGTTAAGGTCATTGTTGAGGTGCAGGGACCAAATCCAATTATACATGTGGTGGAGGCTGAAGGTTGAAGGCCTTCTGAAGCGGAGGATGAAGCAGAGGGAGTTCAAACTCTACTTTGTCTAGTCTCTTGGAAGGAGACAAAAATGTTTAAGTGTGGTTTTGTGAGGATTGTACTTTTTAAGGTTTTTATTTTCAATTAATGTTGGTTGTACATGTTTGAAAATAAAATGAAGTTTTGTGGACTTATTGCCATCATATGTTGTTATCTGGTTGGTTGGTGGTGATTATAACATCAAAAGAGGATGATTTTAATCGTGAGTTTTGACTGGATTTCAAAGTTGAAATTGGAATCAAGGGAGGCTCATACTGGTTGAAGTCAAGTGTGGCTGAATTTGGAATGTTTGTGGTATCCGAACGTGGTTGAATTTCATCCTTTTAAGGAGGGTAGAATGTAATAACCTTAAATTTGAGATTTTGTTTTTATTAATATTCTAAAAAATCATACAAGGTTAACTAAATGTATGTGCAGTTTATGTAACACCCCGACCCTAGTTTTATTATCCATTTAATTATTTAATTAATTTAAATGTGAATTTCCAATTTTGCCCACAGGGTAGGGGTGAATTGGTCACTTTTTAATTCGGAAGGATTTGGCCGCCATCACAAATTTTATATAATCTCTCCAAATCGAATGGGTATGTATGATGTATTCAATATGAGGAGAAGGGAAGAGGTAATTGACGTTGCAGCAGAGTTTGTATTTGGGTGGGGGAGAGAAAAATACTTTATTTTAGGATTGGGTTGAGAGGAAGAATGTATAATATATAAGAGACGATAGATCTAGGGTTTGGGGATGAGACTGATTCTGTCGAATGGGCGATTGAAATATAGAATGGTAGACAGTTAATTACCAGTCCGCCCTTGAGATTTAGCTCAATTATAAATAAGTCTTTTATTAAAGAGAGAGAAAGTAGAGGGGTTTAGGATCACTTAACAGAATTTTTAACGGCCAAGCTAACGATTCAAACACATTGCAACAAATTTTTAACGTTAGGGTACCTCATTGTCAAAATTAAAAATATAGGGACAACCACTACTACGTTTTTCTATTTGCGCGACGATAGTTTGCGCGACGAAGGACAAATCGTCGCATAAAAGATCATCGCGCGACAGACAATCGTATGCATAGCGCAAACTAGAGCGACGAAAAAATTTCGTTGCTCAAAACAACTTCGCGCGACAGCAAAAACGACCGTTGCGTAAAACAAGGGGAAAAAACCACGAACAAATATTTTGGCGCCTAATTCTTGCGCGACGACTAAACTCGTCGCAAATGACATCTTTGCGCGACAAAACACCTATCCGTCGCGCAAGGTACGATATACAAGACCATTAATCCTAAGCCTTAATTTTAATTTTGCCATCTAAATCATATGTTTTTCATTGATTTTAGTGAAGATCATCATTCATACCCTTTTAATTATGGGAATGGTAGAGGAGAATCTTTTTGTTTGGTTATCAACCTCTATACGAATAAATTTCAGGGTTATCAATTTCGTACGAATCTTTTTGTAGGGTTATCAACCTCCATATGTTTTGAAACTAAAAAGCGTTCATTCAACTCTACAAAACTAATTTCAACGATCCAACCGTTAAACGTGTTTGTATATACTGTGAGATCGTATATCCCAAAAATCGCAAATAACAAATATTCAGAGATCTAGAAATGGGACAAAATATTCAACGGTTATAAATGAAAACGTTTGCGCGACGAAGATATATTCGTCGCCCTATGATGTTTAGCGCGACCAAAAAATCAATACGTCGCGCACAATAAATAGCGGGAAAACAAACAGTGTTCCAGGTGTTTCGCGCCACAACTTTGCGCGACGAAACAGTAAATTAGTCGCTCAAGGTGACTATCGTGGCTGCGTGCGTGTCAAACTGGGCTTTTGCTCGACGGAAATTCTCTATTGCGCAACTAACATCATGTGCGATGAAACGATTGTTTCGTCGCGCAAAGGTGTGATGTCGGCACGTCTTTGCGCATCGCCCAAGTCGATTTTGCGCGACGGAATTTGTTTGGTGCGACGAAAAAATGTGTTCGTCGCGCAAAGATGTGATGTCGGCACGACTTTGCGCGTCACTGAAGTGGAATTTGCGCGACTAATTTATTTGCGTGATGAATTAAGCCTTCGTCGTGCAAAGCCGTCTTCTTTAACAGATTCATTTCAGCCATTGCAGAGGCAAACTGAAAAATCAGTTTTGCCTCTGCTTCTGCCCCTCTCTCTTTCCGTTCTCTCCATTTTCTCAGCTGCAAATCAGTTCAGGACATATTGAAGAATGTATTTTATTTGTTTTGTATTTATTTAAAATATCAATTTAATTTCTTTATATATTGTTTTTGTGAAATTATATTTGTATTCTGTTGTTAAATTATGCACGGCAATGTACGAAGTTAATTGAAATTAACTTCATACATTTTTTATTGTAAAGCTTAGTTCCCGTTCAAGGTTAGTTGGATCGCGCATGGGTGGGTAAACCACGACTACAGTCCAATTAATTCTTGAATTGTCCCATATTTTGGACAGTTTGGAAATGTATAGTCGTGTCACGTAGTTTACAGTTACAGGATTAGGTTTCAATTGTGGAGATTTCGGTGTCATCTCGGTACGTTCTTCGGGTGGTACGTAGGTATTTGATATCTACGGTACACCTCAAGAACTGTAGCGAGATGCTGCCGAAATTCATCCACGTCGAAATCTAATCTTATGTAGCTGTAAATTACGTGGCATGCCTATGCATTTCTGAATGGGATAGGGCCCTTACCGGAGGCATAAGGTGACATTATGATTTTCTAAGAATACAACATAATTGTTGTATTGTGATTGTGGTTCCAGGAATTATGAGCAGAAGGTGGATACAGAACCCTAACAGGTGCGCAGACGAATACTTAGATGGAATCGAGTAATTTATTCACTTTGCACGGTCACACAACCCGGGTGCAACTAGAATCAGATGTCCTTGTAGGAGGTGTAACAACATGTTGTGGGATACAATTGAAAATGTTCAATTTCATTTAGTAAGGAATGGAATGATTGAGACATACAGCAGGTGGAACCATCACGGGGAATAATTAGACATTGGTTCGTCTTCAAGGGCCACAAGAGTGGACAATGTTGAACATATTGTGGATGCTAATGAACAAGTCATGGATATTATACATGATGTTTTTCTATTTGCATCAACTAGCCGCAATCAGGAAGGGGAAGATTACGTGCCTACACCAATGGATAGTGCAGAGTTTGAACAGTATGAAGAACTGTTAAGAAATGTCAACCAAGAGTTATATCCGGGGTGCGAGAGCTTTTCCGTTCTTACGGCAATTGTGGAGCTAATGCACGGAAAAATAAAGTATCGTATGTCGAACCTGTGTTTCGATTACTTTTTGGGGGTTTTCAAGAGAATGCTTCCGACGGACAATTGTTTGCCGAAAGATCACAGACATGCACAGAAGATGTTGAGTGGTCTTGGATTGGGTTATGAAAAAATCTACGCTTGCAAAAACAATTGCATGTTATTCTACAAAGAGTATGAAACATTGGATACATGCCCTATATGCAATGAGTCGAGGTTCAAACAGACGTCTCAGAATAGAATGACTAAGGTTCCACAAAAAGTCATGCGTTATTTGCCCCTGAAGCCAAGATTGCAGCGATTGTATATGTCGACGCATACTACCACAGACATGAGATGGCATAAGGAAAAACGGGTAGACGACGATGTGATGCGGCATCCTGCAGATGGGGACGCATGAAAAGAGTTCGATCGAACGTTCCCCGAGTTTGCTACTGATCCCCGAAATGTTAGGTTGGGACTTGCCACTGACGGATTCAATCCGTACGGGGTTCTAAACCAACACCACAGCACTTGGCCGATTTTCGTATTCCCATATAATTTGCCGCCTTGGAAATGCATGAAAAAAGAGTACATGATGATGACTGTTTTGATAACTGAGGATCCTGGCAGGTCAATCGATGTGTACTTAAGGCCGTTGGTTGATGAGCTCAAGGATTTATGGACAAACGGTGTGTGTACGTACGATAAATTCACTGGGAAGATGTTCACTTTGCGGGCGGCAGTTATGTGGACTGTGAATGATTTTCCCGCATATGTAATGGTGTCGGGGTGGAGCACAAAGGGTTATATGGCATGCCCTGTATGCAAGGAAGATGTAACTTCTGATTGGCACGCTGGAAAAGTGTGTTACCTTGGGCATCGAAGATGGTTGCCATGGGACCACGAATGGCGGGAAAAGGATGAAGAGTTCGACGGGAACAAAGAGCGTCGCGCAAGACCTAGAGAATCGTCCGGTGATCAGATCTTGGAACAGCTTAATCGTTTGGATTTTGCTCCGTTTGGGAAAACAGTGAGTCGGACTAGACCTGCTACACATATGAACTGGACGCACAAGTCTATGTTTTTTGAGCTTCCATATTGGTCGAAACTAAAATTGAGGCACAATCGCGACGTTATGCATGTTGAGAAAAATGTGTTTGACACATTGATGGGAACGATTCTAGATATCAAGGAGAATACAAAGGACACGATAAAAGCTCGTCTTGATTTGGAAAGAATGGGCATACGAAGTGGTTTATGGCTGAGAAGGGGCACTGATAAAGCTATAAGAGATCTTGCATTTTTTTTTCCATGAAACCGAATGACAGAAAAGAGTTTCTACAGTTTGTATCGTCTGTTAAGTTTCCTGACGGATATGCTTCTAATATCGCACGTTGCGTGAATGTTGACGGGGGTAAATTTATTGGACTCAAGAGCCATGACTGTCATGTGTTTATGCAACGCCTACTTCCTGTGGGGATTCGACACCTATTGCCAGAAGATGTAGTGAAGCCAATCATATTGTTGTCCAGAATTTTTTCCCAATTGACGGCAAAAACGTTGCGAAAGACAGACATTAATCAGTTGCGCCATGACATTGTCCAAGTCTTATGCAAGTTTGAGATGATATTCCCTCCGGCTTTCTTCACGAGTATGATTCATGTGATGGTTCACTTACCAGAAGAGGCATTGCTTGCTGGTCCAGTCAACTATCGCTGGATGTATCCAATAAAAAGGTATATAATCATCATCATTTGTGTAAGCATCATTATCTTATGCTTCATACTTGCTAATTTGCATCTTTTCATTTTATTTTGGCAGGCTACTCGGAGAGCTGAAAAAAAGCGTATGCAACAGAGCGAAGCCTGAAGGATCAATTGTAGAGGCTTGGGTTCAATATGAGGCGCTTACTTTTTGTGGAATGTGTTTAAAAGACGTGGACACGGCTTTCAATCGACCTCAGCGCAATAATGACGGAGGTGTGAGAAATGAGCAACTTTCTGTTTTTGCCCAAAGTGCACGACCCTTTGGAGATCCTGTACGAGGAGAGTCGTTTTCCAGAAATGACATGGAGGTAGCGCATTGGTTCGTATTGAACAATTGTGATGAGATAATGGCATATTTAGATGAGCATGAAGAGATGATGAAGCGAGAACATCCATCGCATTTGTATTCCAAGAAACACCGTGAATTGTTTCCAAAATGGTTTTTGGAATATGTAAGTTATAAGTGTTTTGTAATTGACATATATATTGTAGTATTTAATTTTCTCAAACTAACATGTGAATGTTTTTGTATAATATTAGGTGAATAAGTTGAAATCAGATATTTGGCCCAATTCGAGCTGAATTATTCTCGGGTTGTCATGTTAATGGCGTCAAGTTTTTAGGGACTGCACGAGATGACAAGTTGTGTACGCAAAATAGTGGTGTCCATGTTCCAGGTGGAGGGGAAAGTACGGACATTGATTTCTATGGCAAACTCACAACTGTCGTGCAATTGCTTTACAAAGACCGATACCAAGTCATCATGTTTAAGTGTCGATGGTTTGATACAAACCCAAATAGGCAGGGAAGTGTTAAAATCGATCAAGGGTTACTATCTGTGAACATGAACAGAACTTGGTATGATGATGACCCATACATTTTGGCAAACATGGCAAAACAAATTGTCTATGTAGATGACCCTAAAGCAGGGAGCGGGTGGAAAGTTGCTCAGCAGATGGATCACAGAAACGTATATGCTATACTAGAACTAGACCCATCTGACGTCGATGTCGCTGACCAACGGTCAGAATCTTGCATGGAAAATGATGCGGAAACGCTTCGCGATACAAATGTTGTTCAGGAACCGTTTCAGCTCGAAGGAGTGTCTTCAAGAGAAATACCAATTCAATCCATTACAATTGACCTCGGTGATCTTCCTAGATACGATGCTGTAGTGGGCCCCAACAACGACGATGATGTAGTTATGGAGGGGGAGGAGGAGGAGGAGGAGGATGATGATTGGGAGACTGAAAGTGATGATAGCGAAGACAACGAAGGTTATTATAGTTCGGATGATGAATAATGCAATTTATTTGTGACTTACTATGTTTTAGTATAGGTAATAACTTGTACTGTAATTACGTTAGTGTAAATATATTGGCAACTCTACTTTTGTTGAATATATGTACTTGATATATCTAATTTCCAATTATATATGTATGTGGCAACTCTACTGAGAAGATTAATGTAAAAAGCAATGAACTCAAGTCATTCATACTTTTTTAATTAAATTATTTTACATTTAATTATGGCGTAAATGCAAATTATTACGGTTAGGAAATTAATCTCGTGTCTGAAAAGTTGCACATCTTCCCAATTCCCAATTTCATCATATACATCTCAAATTGAGAAAGAATCTCAATGCTCATGTACTTGAGTTGTACTAAAAAAAAAAAAAAGTACTTTTGTCTAAAACGACCGGTCTTCATTTTTGCGGGACGGAAATCTTCGTCCGTAATTGTTTTTGACTTTTGGTCCGCATAGTGTTCTTTGTTTTTCTATGCTGAATCCAACCGTATAAAGAACTCGAAATTTGAACTTACGGTCAGGAAGTTATAGATTAAAAACTGAACAGAGGTCGGAATTGCAAAAAAGGGCCAAAGAATCTGTAAAAAAACGACCGGTCGTCACTGTTAACCGACAGGTCTTATCTTTGCGCGACGAATAATACTCTGGCATCGCACAAGGAAGTTTTGCGGGACGAATAATTTCGTCGCGACAGTTAACAAATATGCAATAATCTTTGATTAATAGAAAATAATCTTGCGCGACGAAAATATTTACCCGTCGCAAAAGGAGGTTATGCGGGACGCCGTGTTTCGTCGCGGCAGTTAACACATATGCTACAAATTTTTGAAATAATAGAAAATAATCTTGCGCGACGAACAAAATTACCCGTCGCGCATAAGACATGTCCAAAAAAATCTCAACTTATTGCGAAATAACAGAAATAACCTTGTGCGACGAAGACTATCGTCGCGCAGTTATCTGGTCGACGAATAATAACGCCTCGTCGCAATCCTCGTTTAAAAAATAATCAATATAAATTATTTATTATTTTCTGTTTCACTTTGCGCGACGAATATGTATATTGTGTAACTAATCGTCGCGCAAAGTGTGGTTTAAAAAAAACGGGGAAATTAAACTGTAAATATTTTTAAATGAACATCAAATTCCGTTATTATATTCATACGGGGTCAAGGTTTGTAGACGTAAAAAATCATCAAATTTGGAGTTAAATTAACCGTTAAAATTTGATTTTTCATTTGTAACCGTCGAAAATTTTGGTCCCGTTACATCATGTATGATTGTATATTTTTTTCAAATTTTGGCGTGTACGATCTCTGAGTATAAACCAACAACTCTACCGGTTGGATCGTTGAAACTACTTTCCTAGAATGCATGTGTTAGGGGTGGGCATAAAAACCGATAAACCGGTCAAACCGACCGAACCAACCCAAACCAAACCGAAAAGGAGTGTTTTTTGACTAAACCGAAAAAGTCAAACCTGGACCTGAACCGAACCGAAGGTCCACGGTTCGGCCCTCGGTTCTAATTTTTTCAGAACCGGTGGACCTGAACCGAACCGGTAATATTTAAATATATATATAATTTACACGTGGCCACGTGTGATTGGCCAAAAAAAGAGGAAGTGTGAGGGTGCTTGCACCAGATCCCTTACGCAATTTTTTTTTTACTGTAACCCTTACGCTACTCTCTCAGTCTCTCTCTCTCTCACTCAGTCTGAAACCTTCTCTTCGTTTTTGACCTAAGACCAAGCGGCGCCTCACGACCAGCCTCACCTCTCTCTCTCTCTCTCGAGCTCGACCCGCCTCAGCCTCAGCTCTCTCTCTCTCTTGCGCTCGACCCGCCTCAGCCTCAGCTCTCTCTCTCTCTCTCGAGCTCGACCCGCCTCAGGTCTCTTTCTCTCGACCCGCATCAGCTCTCTCTCTCTCTCGATCGCGCCGCCTTCAGCCCTGCGATTTCTTCCTCTCTCATATAAGTCAAAGGTGATTAAATTTATGGTTTATTCTAGCATCATCTTCCTTTGAATTTAGGGTTTATTCTAAATTAAATATATGGTTTTTTTTTCTTTTAAATTAGGCTTGTTGATTTGGTGGTTAAGGTTCTTGTAATCTGTTTAAATCCGTGTTTGTAATATGTTTAAATCTGTTTTTGTAATCTGTGTTTGTAATATGTTTAAATCTGGTTTTGTAATCTGTTTTTGTAATCTGTTTTTATAATCTGTTTTTATAATCAGTTTTTGTAATATGTTTTTATAATCTGTTTTTATAATCTGTACTGTGTTTATAATCTGTTTGTAATCTGACTTTGGATAGGAAAATCTATTTGTAATTATGATTTGTTTATGGTGAAACTTTGTGTTAATTCTTTTAAGTGTTATGTAGGTTGCTTTGTTAAGGCTTTTGGAAGAATGGAGGCAGCTGATTTTTTGCAAGGATATTATCTTTAGACTTTATGTGTATTTTTGTGATGGGTTGTAATATTTCATAAGTTTCATTTGGATTGCTTGCTTTATTTGTAAGTTATTTTTTGTAATGGTTTGTAAGTTTCATTTTGTAATTGCTTGCTTTTATACATTGAATTTGCATGCTTGGAATGATGGATTGCTTTTATACATTGAATTTGCATGCTTGGAATGATGGATTTTTATAGGTTGAATTTGCATAATTTTAGGATTTGAAAGAGAGGTGAAAATGTGATTTGGGCTTGTTAATAAGAACTTATTAGGTTTTGGAAATTTGACAACAAAAAAAGGGTTTTGGCTGAAAGATAATTCGATTTGGGCTTTTTTTTGGCTGAAATTAAATATAATTTGGGCTTTTGAAAATATAAAATTGGGCCCAAGCCCAAACCGATCAAAAGGCAGAACTGACCCGAGACCCGAGCCCATTTCCAGTTTGGCTCAATTTCGGGTTTTCACCTGGACCCGACCCGATCCGAGAACCGAAGTCACCATCGGTTCAGCTCCACGAGTCGGCCAAATCTGGACCCGACCCGAACCGTGCCCAGGCCTAGCATGTGTCATGAAAACACTATATTAAAAAAGAATGACTACATTTTTTATATGTTTGTTAAATAGAACATAAGAGTTTGTGGTATCCACTATTGTAAATATTTTTAAATGACGATCTAATTCAATCATTGTATTCATATACAGTAAAGGAGTGCACCCGTAAAAAATCATCAAAATCGGAGTTAAAAAAAACTGTTAAATCGTGATTTTTAGTTTATAACCGTCGAAAATTTTGATCCCGTAACATCATCTTTGAATCTTGCATTTTTTCAAATTTTGGTGTGTACGATCTCTAAGTATAAACAAACAAGTTTGACGGTTGGATTGGTAAAACAAGTATCGTACAATGCGTAGCCCCATTAAAACAATATATTCACTAACATTTATATTGTTTATTTTTTGTACTTTGCGCAACGAATATTTGTCTGATTCGTCGCGCAATAAACGATAGCGCGACGTAAGGAAATTGCCCTCGCGCAATGTAATTCTCAGGATTTAGGGTTCTGAAAGGGTTTAGGGTTTAGGGTTTATGTTGCGCGACGATGTTGTTTATTTCGTCGCGCAAATTCTCAAATTTTTGGCGGTTCCAATCCCGCGTATTAAAAATTTCTTGCGCAACGCCGTTTATTTTTCCGTCGCGCAAAGTACGAAATTTAACTTTGCGCGACCGATGTTTTTTCGTCGCGCAAAGACGCAAACATTTAGGGAAAGAAATGCGCAGTTTTGGTCTGTCTTCAACCTCTCTCACTCTCTCAGTCTCGACATCAAAATCGCAGCCCCGATGCATTTCCGATTCGAACCCTAACTCGCAGCCGCTCTCTCTCCTTTTCCTCTATCTCATCCCTCTCTATCCCTCTCTCCTCCATCCCCACTCATCCCTCTCAGTCCCTCTCTCCTCAGACCCCTCTCATCCCTCGCATTTCGTGGCTCCTCCGGGCCGCTCTCTCTCCTTCGTCCCCACTCATCCCTCTCAGTCTCCTCCGTCCCCACTTATCCCTCTCAGTCCCTCTCTTCTCCGTCCCCTCGCATCCCTCTCAGTCCCTCTCTCCTCCGTCCCCTATCAGTCTGTCGCCTCCTCCGTCTCCGCTCATCCTTGTTAGACGGCGGCCCCCCACTCTCTGTCTTGCTCGCCACCGCCGAACTGCCGTGCCCGGTCTCCCTCGAAACCCAGTTGGTAAATTTCTCAACTCTCCCCGATATATATTTTTTCAATTGTTAAGTTTTATTTCTAAAATTTTCGGATTAAGTTTGGAATTGTTTTGCTGTTTCAATTTGTATATTTATTTTGTAATTGTTTAAATTGCTGCTTAGTCTGATGGTTGGTTAGGATTTGTATTGGATTTGTATTGCGGCATCCTAAGTGTTTAAATTGCTGTTTCAATTTTGTTTTTGTATTGGATTTGTATTTTTTATTTCAGTTTGTTTTTGTATTGAAATTGCATTGTGGTGTACGATTTGTGAATTTTTAGGTGTATTGCTGTTAGATTTCAGATTTGATTGGAGCATCTGCTGCTGTTTTTTGTATTTTGATTAATTTTCGGGGGCTTTAAACTATGTGCTACTAACCAAATTTTGTATTTTGCTTTGTATTTTTATCACATACTGACTATTTCAAAATTTGGCAGCAATTTGATTTTTCTTTATTATGTACTTCTGTTTTTTGTAATATCATACATGTTTCTATTTTGTTTGCTTTAAAAAATGTGCTTCTGTTTTTTGCCATATAAAGAATACATGTTTCTGTTTGTTTTTTAAATATTGAATTTGTTGTTCATTAGGCTTTGAGGTCTTTTTTTTTTACAAAATAATCATTTTAGCCAAGGATGTTTTTTTAATTGTAAGACCTTATCAGATGTCACAACTTATCAGACGTCGTAAGACGGTGATGACTTCACCTAGTTCAGCTCCCCCGACTGCGGTGTCAGCTCCCACTGGTGTAGCACAGTTGCAGGACATGCCAGTTTCTCCCCACGTCTCCCGGGCGCCGGTGTCATCAGAGTCATCAGTGGTGGCGCAACCAGTTAGTGCCAGGCGGCGTCACCGCCCTCCCAGCACGACCGACTCCACGTCACCATCTGCTGCTAGTGCGTCGGGGTCATAACCAGGTAAAGATTTTCCTTCAACTCCAGTTGTTTCAGACCAAGAATGTTAGTAGGATTTGTTATTTAATGTTAATTTTATATTTCTTTGCAGCCAAGAAGAACACCCGAGGACCCTGTCGCCAGTTGACGACGGCCAAAGTCACCCGGGTGAACAACAGTCGTATAAACATCGCATACGACGCGCGACATCGGGCTGCACCAACGGCTGACCAGCACAGCTCGTTGGCCCATGACATTGGATACGTCGTTCGGACTTATTGCCCGATCAAATGGAAGTCCTGGAGGGTCATGCCTCATCAGGTGCGGATGGAGATGTTAGGACACCTGTCGGTATGTATTCTATACCTTTTAATTGTTTTTCCCTTCAAATTTTATTTCTAATATTTAATGTATGTAATGAATTTATTTTAGACAAACTACAATTTGGAGAACGTCGGCGAAGAGTTGTTGGCCTACATCAACAGACTCTTTGCTGACAGGTACAAACAGTGGAAGAGCGACCTGCATCACCATTTTCAGGCATATGATGATCCGCAGGTTGCTCTTCAAGAGGGTTGCCCGAAGAAGCTTGAGGGCCGGGAGGATAGTTGGCAGTGGCTCTGCGGTCATTTTCAAGAGGCCAATTATGTGGTATTTTTATATATTAAATTGAAACTTATTACATGTTTCTTACTAATGTGTATTTAATTTTTTATATTTCATTTCACTTTCAACTAATACATTTTATTTTTTGTATAACAGAAGAAGGCCAAAGCAAATAAGGGCAATAGGCAGAGGAAGACTCTTCTCCACCATTCAGGTTCCAGGCCCTTCTCTTATAGGATGGAGGCGTGGCGCCAGGTAATAATAAAGTCGTTTTTATTTATTTTTTAATATGTCATTAATATTAATTTGTTTTTTTCGTACTAACATTTTTTTTTTCTGCTCAATTTAAGGGGGGGTCCAAATTCCCAGAGATTGACGTATTTGGCGACGTTTATGTTCGACTTGGGAATGAGTTGGCGGAGTCCCTTCATGTAAGTAGCCTTTAATTTAAATTATTATGTAAGCGTTCAAGTTTTTATAGTTATTATGTGAATGTTTTAATTCATATTTTATGTTATGTTCAACAGACGACGATGATTGAGAGGAGCCAGTTGGTTCTTCAGGAGTCCGCCTCCCAGCTTCCTCCCGATACGCCGCTCGAGTCCGTGGTTCCTCCATCAGATGCAGGGTTTCAAATCCTGACTGAAACCTTGGATCAGAGTCTCGGGAGGCGCCCAGGGACATATTGTCGAGGGATGGGGAATGCCAGGCAGCGGCCACCTAGACCCCGTGAATCATCGGAGTCAAATGAAGAGGTGACTGCTTTGTAGACAGAGGTGGCGGACCTCAAGAGTCATTTGTCTCATATTCTACAGTCCCTCGCTCACTCCGGCATTTCAATCCCGCCTTTTACTCCCCCGTCGACCTTTGAGCACGGCAACCACACCTCTCCCCCTGTCAACAATGTCCAGACCTCCGAGCTGCATTTGCCAGACTACAATGTAGATCTTGGAGGGTTGTTTGATTAGATTTTAACATTCTTAATTACATTTTAAATATTTCTATTGTACTAAATACATTATGTTATAACATTTTACATATTTCTCTTTATTACCTTTTCTAATTGCAATTTCATTTCATTATTATTATTATTTTTTTTTTTAACCAAATTTATTTTTTTTACCAAAATAATTAAATTTAATTTTAAATTAATAATAATATATTTATTTTTACGCGACGATAATTTCCGTCGCGCAAATTTTCTTTTTTGAAAATACACAACCGTAAAAATAAATTTTAAAGAATTTATTCTATTTTGCGCGACGAAAGAATTTGTCTCTCTAAGTAAATGCAACAAAAATGTTTCGTCGCGCAAATATTTTCATCACGAATACACTCGTCGCACAATACCTGCGCGACGAACGTTAGTCGTCGCGCAGTGTCCTTACAACAACTATGTTTCGTCGCGCAAATATTTTAGACACGAACATACTCTCGTCCCTCTACTTTAGCGCGACGATTACTGTTCCTCGCGCTATGTTAATGCAACGAACGTACTTTCGTCGCGCAAAACTTTGACCGACGAAAAATCTCATCGTCCCGCGAAATATTGTGCAACGAAGGTTTACCGTCGCACCTTTTGCGCGACAATTAGAATATTTTCGTCGCGCAAAGTCATTCTTTACGATCTTTGCGCGACGAATCTTCTGTCGCATTACTATTTGTGCGACACAAATGTACTTTGCGCGACCAAAACTCCTTCGTCGCGCAAATACAAAAATCTAGTAGTGAACACACGCCTTCTCGGTACAACTACAGGACACACTCCTTCGTCGCGCAAATACAAAAATCTAGTAGTGAAAAAAAAAATTACTCTCCTTATTAGTCTGAACGTATTGGTATATGTATCGTAGGTGTTTCAAAAAATTTCTATCGCCGGAATTTTCTCAAGCCACCCATGCCTTGCCGACGCTTGTGGCGGCGCATGGGCCATGGGGCGGTGGCCCATCGTGTTCTGATTTGATCCCCATGTCGTCCCGAGTGCGACGGTATGCTCAGATTCGAATTTGGTTATCGTATGACAGTGGAACGAATTTACGCATATTAGGCGATATCCGGGTTTGATATGTTCGGACTGTTGGATTGGCACCAATTCCAACTATGTTGTTCTCTGTACCTCTAAGATTGTGTAGGAACTTATGAATCCAGAATCGGAGTCCCGGATACTCGGAAACAATGATTCTAGAGTTAGGTAAATCAAGGATTGTTCGATCGTGTGATCGAGACCAAACTTGGAGAATGTGCTTAGTAGACTTTGTTGAACCCATAGGAACTTTCGGATAAAAAATCGGAGGTCGTGGGATTCGCGGGCCTCGTTGACCAATATGGGAAGTTTGACCCCTTAGTTGTCCGTGAGTCTTGCGAGATAGTTTCACCCTTCGAAAAATACTAGAATGATCTTATAAACAAGTCTTGATTGTTATTTGAATTATTTTGTTTATGTTGGGATTAGAGATTATTTTATTTTTTTAATTGTGGGGTTATCAAATGTTATATTGTTATTTGAAGTTTATGCAATATTTGAAATTTTGGAATATATGATTTTGGGATACTGGAATGATTGGTTGTGAAAGTGAGTCTTGGGACTCAACTATGATTATTATAGGAAGTTGGTGGACGTTTGTTTTTAAGTGTACTTCGTTTTCCAATTATGGAATTGCTTACAATTAATGACGGTTTTAACAAAAACATTGTCGTTACCTCTAAACAACGACGATTTTTTTGTTGCAAACCGTCGTCTATATATCAAAACAACGACGGTTTTACTAAAAACCATCGTCTTTATATATAAACAACAACGGTGAAAAGCCTTTGTAGTTTAATACTCCAAAAGATGGCGGTTGATTTAACGACGGTGGATCACCGTCGTCTATTTTGTGTTTTTATAGTAGTGTCTTTTTTTGATTAGTAGAAATATCAATACGTGAATTCTCATAAACTTTTTCCTAAAAGTAAGCACATGCATGTTGTTGTGTATCATCTTTGTTATGGGAGGAGAAAACAATATTTCAATTCCAACAGGTAATACAAACGCGAAAAATGGGAATATGAGCTCCATATCCGGTGCACACAACCACAAAAATAGTCATTAACAAGTACAGAAGAGCTGTACAACTCCTTGTCTGGAGACACAGGCAATCCATCAATAATTCCCATATTGAGATTTCACCTCGGAAGACCTGTACAACTCAACTCTTTCCAGCACAAATTAGTCCCAACTGAAAATAAAGGGCATCGCTACTACTGTTTCAATCCAAGACATAACAATTAGCTTTCAACACAAAACTAACTAAAGCAAATGATGGAAGGATACTTCGTTGAACTAAGACTTTTTGCTTTTTAAAACCAAAACTAAAGCAAATGGAATAAATATAATTGCAAAAAGTTAATAAAAAATAATATGTAATTAACTATCACAATTTTACAAACAATCACACCAATTTACGAAAGATTGCAATAGAATTTTAATTTTTTTGAGGCTCAAATTCATTTTTGGAATACTAAAATAATTTTTTAATAATTGAAACTATTTTTAAAATATATTCGGAAATTAAAAATAATTTTAAAGTCCAAAAAATTATTTAAGATAAGTAATATTTATTAAGTAATTTAAGAAATTAATTAAAATATTTAAATACTCATTCTTTCATTAAATAAAGAATAATTAATATAATTAAATGAGAATTAGATATTATTTAATTAAACTAAACAAACTAATTCTGTATAATAATAAAAAATAAAAAACAAAGTCCACAACATAATTTAAAATAATTAATTACTATTTATTAAGTAATTTATGAAATTAATAAAATATTTAAATACTAATTATTCACTAAAAAATAATATTTAAAACATAATTACTAATTAAAGTAATTAAAAAAAGGCTAAAATATTACTTAATAACAAAAAGGAAATACATCAGTTCCAAAAATACATGCATTATCAAAGCCGCTACGCATACTATACGCATATGTCCAGGTTACAAGAAATCAAACGCGATGAACTTGTCAATGGATTACCAATACACAGGAATTTACCTTCACACACTTAATCACATCCACAGCAGCAGGGTTGTCCATCTATCTTTTGAAATCCAAAGATTTCATGGCGTCTCCCACTTCTTCAATCTTCCTTTTCTGATTATGCTTATCTATAATTTGTTGTAACTGAAATGGAAATAAGCATATATGATTTGAGTCATTATTTAAGAAGCAGCAAAGTGATTACAGACGGTAAAGGAATCTGAAAATCTGATAACAAGTACAAAGGCATATACCCTGTTAACTAAGAACTCCTCTCTTTTCTCTTGCCAGTTTGGGCCCGTGCAAGGAACCAACTTCTCTTTCTGCAAAGGAAGTTTGAATAGAGTAATTAATTAAGCAATGTGATAACAGTAAAAGGCAAAATAAAGATAGAAAAACATGAAGCATGCATATATACACGTATATAGGCAGAATCTTTAGTTCCTTTCTTTTACCTCCTCAACCCTAGGGGGAAGCCAAGGGATAAAATCACGACTATAAAATTTCAAAGCACCGGCCTCAACAGCAAGGTGTGAACATTGTGGGTCTGTCCTTATGACGATCTCGGCTGAGCACTGGGTACAATTGAAACAAAATCTGAATGTGTGATCCTTCCAAACCTCCTGTAAACGACACAACAATTAGTAAGTAACCCAATCCAACTTACTGTGTATCGCATGAAATTTAAACCTCAGGAAATAGAAAACACCAAAGCTCTCAAAAACTAGAGTCTGCATCCACCATCAACAAAAATAAACAAACCCTAGAACTAGGATTAAGAGAAAGCAAAACGAGAGATGAACTGGGCAATTAAAGATTGAAAACCCAAACAAGATTAAGATTAAAACCCAAGTAAGTACCTCGCCGATGGTTTCTTCTTTGCGGGAATTGAACTCGGTGCCTTTGGCCATGACAGTGCTACAACAGGTGCAGCGAATGCTCGAGGGAAGCATGATCACAACATTCTCAATCTGCGGGTTCTTACGCTGGGCCGCCATCACAAATTTTATATAATCTCTCCAAATCGAATGGGTATGTATGATGTATTCAATATGAGGAGAAGGGAAGAGGTAATTGACGTTGCAGCAGAGTTTGTATTTGGGTGGGGGAGAGAAAAATACTTTATTTTAGGATTGGGTTGAGAGGAAGAATGTATAATATATAAGAGACGATAGATCTAGGGTTTGGGGATGAGACTGATTCTGTCGAATGGGCGATTGAAATATAGAATGGTAGACAGTTAATTACCAGTCCGCCCTTGAGATTTAGCTCAATTATAAATAAGTCTTTTATTAAAGAGAGAGAAAGTAGAGGGGTTTAGGATCACTTAACAGAATTTTTCGGCGAAGCTAACAATTCAAACACATTGCAACAAATTTTCAACGTTAGGGTACCTCATTGTCAAAATTAAAAATATAGGTACAACACACGCCTTTTCGGTACAACTACAGGACACCAAACTGAAATTAACCCTTTACTATATTATCATGATGGGAGATATATCAATCCTTTTTTACTATATTATAGAAAAAATGTCGAGTAAGAATTTGAGACTTGGGAACATATGTCGATTCTAGAAGAGAGTATGAACAAAAAGAAATCCACAAATTACCATGGTATATAATTTTCAAACGAAGACAATTTGATCAATCAAATTTTTGGTTGAACGAAAACCCATCATGCAACAATAAAGATAGTAGCAGCTTCAAGTTGTTTCAGATAATTTTCTAATCTTACCCTCCGTCATTAGAACCTGTCCTATATGATACATCACCATGAGTACCAAATTGATTGTCTCCTTTTAACAACGTGGTTCTTCGAGACGTGGTTCACTTTTCACTTGAGAAAATAAATGACACATAAGGTTTTAATATTCTTCTTTGTTTTTTGTTATGCGAAGAAGAGAAAGAGAAACTACAATTATGGCAACCACTGTTCGTATAGATCAACTTTCTTTTCAAATCTCATCAATTTAGAAGAGAGAGTTTGACAGGAAAACTTAGAGTTATTTCTCCACCTTTTCTCTTCTTTTCTTGTTAATTTCCATTTAATAAGTAAACCACGAAAAGGTAAAAGTACTTAATTAGTTTCTTTTCTTTTCTTTTTTCTTTTTCCTTTTTCTCTATTGGTTAACCAAAATTACGTATATGCTAAACCCGAAAAACTTAAAAAGTAGCATGTAACAGCAACAAACAGAAAATGTTTCCTCTTTTTTTTCCTTAAAACTACTATTTCTAAAGTGATGCTAAGGTATAAGAAAGTACCCCACAAGAAAGGAACTCTACATACCTATATTCACCCTCCTTGTAAAGATGAGCATGCAAATCCTCTAGCACTTTATAAAACAGAAGTCCTCGCAACTTTGTCAACTCAGAGCGAACATCTTGAAGGGCACCAACCTGGGCCAATCAATTATAATCACCAACTCATATAGACAACTAAAATGGTATCTTTTAAATATTTCCTCTCAATCAATTATAATTATAGGATAATGATGTAGCTGCCGCAGTGTCAAGGGGTCTACTGACTCCTAGAGATCTGAGGACATTGGGAAAGAAGGATGAGTATACTATTGCAGATGACACGATGGCTTTAAGCGTCCAATGTGCAGCGTCTATTGCAAAATTGGGGCAATGACTGTTGGCAAAGAACCAAGAAGTGCAGGAATTGATACTTCACTCGGGTAATATGATAAATGGGCTCCAGGGCTGTCACGCATTGCTCAAGGACCATTAGGAAGTGACAAAGGAGCGTGATCAGGCTTTTCTGGAGGCTCACTTACTGAGAGACTAATTAATGAAGGAGCATGAAAGGAATGCTCATAAAGTGTTTAGGCTGAGGGCTTTTCTACATGAGGGTCACAAGGTCATCAAGCACCTGATAGACGAGAAAAAAGGTGGTCTTATTGTTGTTGCTGCACAAAGTTGCAGGTCACATAAGGAGAAGGATGCACTATTAAGGATGGTAGACTTGTAGTCCAAAGAAATGCAGCAACAGTTGGACGAGGTAGAGGTCCGAGAGGAATAAGACAAAATGGATGAGATTGCCAAACAAGCATTCTTTGAGCACTTATTAGGACAAATGAGTAAGAAAGCTCGTGGTGTGACAAATGCGGAACCGAGGGCAAAAGACCAGAGTTCAAGACTTGTTAAGGTCATTGTTGAGGTGCAGGGACCAAATCCAATTATACATGTGGTGGAGGCTGAAGGTTGAAGGCCTTCTGAAGCGGAGGATGAAGCAGAGGGAGTTCAAACTCTACTTTGTCTAGTCTCTTGGAAGGAGACAAAAATGTTTAAGTGTGGTTTTGTGAGGATTGTACTTTTTAAGGTTTTTATTTTCAATTAATGTTGGTTGTACATGTTTGAAAATAAAATGAAGTTTTGTGGACTTATTGCCATCATATGTTGTTATCTGGTTGGTTGGTGGTGATTATAACATCAAAAGAGGATGATTTTAATCGTGAGTTTTGACTGGATTTCAAAGTTGAAATTGGAATCAAGGGAGGCTCATACTGGTTGAAGTCAAGTGTGGCTGAATTTGGAATGTTTGTGGTATCCGAACGTGGTTGAATTTCATCCTTTTAAGGAGGGTAGAATGTAATAACCTTAAATTTGAGATTTTGTTTTTATTAATATTCTAAAAAATCATACAAGGTTAACTAAATGTATGTGCAGTTTATGTAACACCCCGACCCTAGTTTTATTATCCATTTAATTATTTAATTAATTTAAATGTGAATTTCCAATTTTGCCCACAGGGTAGGGGTGAATTGGTCACTTTTTAATTCGGAAGGATTTGGGGGTAGTGAATGGTAATTTTACGTAGATCATACCGAGATGAGTTCGTAGACACGTAGTGGGCTCGAATTGGAGCTGTAACGAAAAAGATAAGATCAAAATAGACTTAGTGGCAAAATTGTAATTTTCTCGAAGTTTGTTTTTAAAATCAGAAATTTTCTCTCCCTCTCTCTCTCTCTCCCTCCAGTGCAACAGAACCCCCTCCCCCATTTTTTTTTTTTTTTTTGAACAGCCAGTGGCTTCCAAGAGCCACCACCGACCGCCATTCTTGGCAGCATCGGTCCCAAAAGGACCGTCTCTCCTCCCCCATTCTACCCCACCCCGTCACCACCTCCACCACTCAACCATGCTGCCGGAAATTCAAGAAATCCGGCCGGTTTTTTACAGATTTTACTTAAATTTTCGGAAGCTCGTTCGAGTGATTCCAAAGGCCAAATCTTGCGATCCAAGTATGTTTTCTCATCCTTTTGAGGTGTTCTAGCTGCTGGTTGTGATATTTAGGAGAAATTTATGCATTTTACGATAATCATCTAATCGTGCGATTGCGAGCGATCCGACCGTCTGATCCGAACCAAGCTTGCAAGACGTATTTCCTAAACCTTGTGGAACCCATAGGAATGTTCGGATCGTAAAACCGAGGTGTTGGGCCCCGCGGGCCCGCTTGACCAAATTTGGAAAGTTTGACCCTCGGTTGACCATGAGTCTTTCGAGGTAGTTTCACCCTTCGAAAAGTATTAGAATAACCTTGTAAACGAGTCTTGATTGTTATTTGAGTTTTGTTGACTATGTTGGATTTTTGATATGGTTTTATAATATCGTATCAATTCTTGGATTATTAGTTTGATAATTGAAGTTGTGGAATGGTCGAGTATGAGACACTGGATCGATGGGTTTTGAAAGCGGGTCTTGGGTCTCAGCTATGATTATTAGTATTTAAGTGGTCATTTGTCTTTAAGAGTATTTTTTTTTTTTTAATATGGAATTTCTTGAGTAATGAGTTTAGATTGGAAATTGATTCGATATGGGATTTTCTTTAAAGGTTATTACTTATCATTAATTAATATTATTATGATTATAAATAAAGTATAATGTTTTAATGGTGGGGTACAGTATTTTATGGAATTTATGTGAAAACAAGTGTGATTTCTATTTAAATTGTTTTAAGATCTTTATGAAATTTATGCTCATGTGAATGATCGTTGGTTTAAAATAGCATTATTTCCATTGATTAAATTACCATGCAATCTACTATTGATTTTATGATCATGGAATGATTATATATATATATATATAAGTAGATCGCTAAATTGTGAATATTTCTATTATTTTTATATTTGAGATTGTAATTATTCGGAATACGGATTATATATGTTGAGAAATTGATATTTCATTCTTTGATGAAATAAATGGGCAAGAGATCAATATAGGATGGGGCACTCTATTGTTTGGATTTGTGAATATAGGATTACATTATGTTGAGTACCCTCCCTTGGTTGTTGTACCCACATGTGGCGTTGGAACTTCCGGCGTGTGGGCATATATGATTTTGTTGTTAGTATCACACGTGGCGTTGAATCTTTCGGCATGTGATAAAGTTTGTCTGCGTGCGTAGAACTTAGTGATTGGTTTTGGCCACACATGACGTTGGAACTTCCGGCGTGTGGGCATATATGATTTTGTTGTTAGTATCACACATGGCGTTGGATCTTCCGGCGTGTGATAAAGTTTGTCAACTTAGTGATTGATTTTGGCCACACGTGGCATTAGAACTTCTGGCATGTGGGCATATATAGTTATGTGGTTAGCTTATCACACGTGGCATTGGATTATCCGGCGTGTAATAAAGCAGTTTGCGCACATATAATATAGGTCGGTTGGGCCATATGTGGAGTTAGATTTTCCGGCGTGTGTGCTCATTGGGATTATGGTTACTTTACCACACATGGCATTGGATTATCCAGCGTGTGGTAAAAGATCCGTGTATTTGGGTCACCGTTATTTTACCACACGTGGCGTTGGACCTTCCAACGTGTAGTAAAATAATAGGGAGATGAATAAGGGACTATGATGGGTATGACGAAATTTAAAGAAAAGGGAAAGGGATAAATCTAGAATTTACTATTTTGTATTGCTATAATTGATTGTATGTTATTTGAACTGGGATTTTTGTTGGAAGAACTACGTGTGACTTGATCCCTCAGTAAGGGTACGTACGTAGCTTAGGATCTCATCCAGATGCAGCCGCAAGACAAACCATATTTTTTTGTGGACTTTCATTTGGTCATTGGAATCGAATCCGATTGGTTAGAGTTGTTAAGTTTGATTTTGAATTCATCGGTGACTTGAAGCCCGAGCTTGTTTAGAGCAATCCTTATCAATTTCTACTTATGTTGAACCCTGTTTCGTTTCTAAAAGGAATTATGTAAGTTATACTCTGCTATCGCCCGTACTAAGGTATGATGTGTTGTTAATATTATGTTAACTCGCAATTGTACGGGGCAATTAGTAATATAGCAAGACAAGTACGAGGTCGTATCCACGAAGACTGAGAAGTTAAAACTAGTTATGTACTTAGATTACCAAATTCAAGAAAGTAGGAGGTTATGTCTAAAACAGAATTTAAAGCAAGAGTGGTTGTGATTGTTGAACAAAAGAAGCAAAATGAAATTGCAAACAAAAGCAAAGTAAGTAAGTGTAACAAAGAGTGGTTTTAAGAGCTGGAAAACAGATTTTGAGACTAGGGCATTCGAATCACCATAACAATTCAATTCTTGGTTATAAGGAGTCAAGTAACAAGTCTAATTCATATTCAAAGATTGATTCTAGCTAAAGTATGATTAGGCCATGGTGTTTGGTTCTAACCTTGTATTCCTAATTCCCTAATTTGATTATCTGTTGTCTAACCTAAAATTAAGCATTAGGAACCCATTAAACATAGAAGAACAATTTCAACAACCAATCATGTATCTAATCCCTGTTGTCGAATGTCCATACATACTCTTCCTATTCATAGTTCAATTCGAATTAAAGCATGGTGTCTACTCTTAATTCAAACCATACAAGTTCTAATGGTGATCAATCATTCAAACAAGCATATTAACTGATAAGCATAATGATTAAGAACATGAATCATGAATCCAACTTGAAACTCCAAACTTCAAACTTATAAACCCAGAATATTCATGTTAGGTTACATCGAAGCCCTAGTTATGAAATTAGCTGCTCATAATGGAAAAGAAACTTAGATAGAAATGAGAAAACATAAGGAATGCAATAAGAGTAGAAAAACCCCTTTTCTGAAGTTCTTATGGTGTCCAAGACTTCTTCAAGTGTTTCTCCACGTCTAATGCTTCTCCAAGAGTTTCCTCACGTCTAGAATGATGTATGACAGCTAGTAGGTGATTTGGGATGAGTTTGGGTAAGTGGTGATGGCTGAGAAAGAGGAAATTCGTAGGGAAATGGAAGGGAGGCTTTCTGGAGCTGTTTTGGTGATTTTGGGCAGTTTAGAGTATTGGGTTGATTGCCGGAATGTTTGGGGTTGTGGGAATGTTTGAGGATGATTTCTGGATGTGTTAATGGAATGATGGAAGTGTGGAGGATGGCTGGGGTGAATTGTGTGGGGGTTGTGAATCCCAGGCTGTGTACCTAGAGTGTATGGGGTTGATGGGAGTGTTTTGAAGCTTGAAGACTTCTCTATTTATAGGGCTAAGAGGGAGGAACATCATGATGAATTCCAACACCATCATTCCTCTTTTAATACAATCCATAACTCTCACTTCATCTTGTCTATGTTAGTGTGGTTGGAATCAATTCCATCCCATACTTCTTTTGCTGCTGCACCTCAAGCTTTCTTCACATGGGTTTTCAAAGGTGTTCAATTGTGGCTACCTTTTACTGCCAACCCATGTGGTTTTTTTTTTGGTTGCTGGAAAAAAAACGATTCTTCTAAACCAGGCTTGGTGTAGGAAGGCCTGAGGTTTCAATATGTATCCAATGGGACTCAAATTTGGATATGTCATAATAGACACCCATTGGAACAACTTTTATGAAGAATGTATTCCCATATGAGCAGTACAAGTATACGTTTTGGGCCTTACAAGTTGACTACCTAAAATAGACTGGAATTAACTTCATTTCATTTCTTTCCTTTCTTTTTGCTTCACATGCATGCACATTCTTTCTCTTTAATAGCTCCAGCATGTACCAACTAATCCCACCAGCAGCCTGGAAAGTGCTTCTTGATTTATCTAAACATGTTTCCCACAATGCCTTGTTTTCCCTCCTTTAAACTTTCATAGCTGGAATGCCTCCCTACTTTACTCAATATGTTGGGTCCAAAGTCAATTACAATTGGGGTGAGGCACATGGCTTAAAGGAGGTGACAAGGGTCAAAAGTTGGCAGCTGCAATCCTGAGCATGGTGTGCATTTTGATGGGCCCACGGATTGGGCTTGGCTTCATCAATTGATACGTTTTAGCAGTCCATCTTGCAGTTCAGAATCTCCTCTTTCCAACCACATATTATTTGGGCCAATACAAGTTGGGATGAAGAAGTTAAGGTTGAAACAAATTCCTAACTCAATCTACTCGTTTTTGCACCATTTTGCATCTTTTCCAATTCAAAGCCACCATTGCTACCTGTTTGCACTAAAACTGAACAGATAGAGATGAGTGAAACTTACAAGTGATGTGGACGATCCAGAGATCGATTGAGTGCTTTGATGCGGATTCTTCCTGTCCTGGGATGCCGATCCTGAACCAAGGAAAGTTAAGGCCCGTGAGGTCTATGGAACCAGCCTAAGACCCTCCGATGTCGAAGTAAGTTTATTTCTGAGAGCTTTTGCTATTGATAATGTATTTAGCATAAAAGTCAAGCTGAAAAGTCTTACCCCTTGTATTGTAGTGAAGGGGCCTATTTATAGAGGGCATTTGGTATGCTCTTAGTGCTTAATTTCGATGTGGGACTCGTGGGAAGGTCCTACGAGGTTGACACGAGTCTTTGGATATTTAGGGCAGGGCCTTCGAGATTTTGTTCTGCAGAATCGTCCGTCAGTACCGATTGTGGACTCTACCTAGGAGCCATAGGTAGTTGATGCCGATTGGTTGTTGTCTTGGGCGATTGGGAGAGCTAACCATTCCGCATGTCACCGTATGAGTGGAGGGTCAGATATGGTACAAACACTACCTAATGCCCAATGAATTGAATGATAAACAGAAAAGGGATTAAAAGCACAAGTTTAACTCAATAACATTACCAAATCATAAGCTAGAAGGGTACAAAATGATATACAATTATGAACTGATCATGATGGTGACGCCAGAAGCCTATTATGTAAATTATTTGAATCTTGCCGTTGCATGCTGCCAGTTGGTGTTTTAATTTGTGTTTTTTTAATAGGTTAGAAAATTTGAAAAAAATCAAATTTTCAGGGGAGACTCTGTTGAAATTTCGGCAGAAAGTCTTGTTCTTTAGTAAGTGGGCCCGACATCAGTATGATGTTGGAAATACGACGGGATTCATTCCGGATTCCGAGGAAAATTCGGGGCGGGTCTTGTCAGTGAGGGTGGGGGAGACAGAAATAAAAGGAGGGGACGGAGAGGGAGGCGGAATGAGCGGGGAGAGTTGCATTTTTTTTTCTCTTTCTTTTATTTCTTTTAGTTTTCTAATTTTATTTAGAAAATAAATGTTAAATTATTTTAAAAAATAATTGTTTTATTCAGATCCATGTGGCATTAACTCATTGGATATATGGCACTATATATGTGCCACGTCATCAATTTAATAGAAATTTTGACAAAACTTGTAAGGACTAAATTGATGCGTCCGGATTAACATAAAGGACCAGACCAATAATGTAAAGAGTAATGCTATTTAGACACACAACATTGACCACCTTAATTGACCACCTTATATGGCAATTGATGTGTCATGTCATGTCAATTAATGAATATCGCCATGTCAATTAAAAAACAAATTAAAAAAACCCTAGCATCCCTAGTAAGTGGCCTCATGGCAACATTCATTAATTGACATGGCATGACACATCAGTTGCCACATAAGGTGGTCAGCTAAGGTGGTCAATGTTGTGTGTCTAAATAGCATTACTCGTAAAGAGTAATATAAAAGACCAAATATGATAATTTAACAAACTTGAGGACCATTTGTGATAAAAACCCTATTTTTTAGACGTTCCCTTTCTTTTCTTCGTTTTTTGGCCCGGAAGGGACGCCCTCTGCACTCCGTAACCGGCGTTCGTTTTCCAGATGCCCTTCTAGGGTTCTCAAAGCTCTTAATCTTTCAGAATTCTCTTGTTTCAGTTCATCTTGCAAATACCCATATGACCAGGACCAGCAGAAAACGACGCCATGGTTACCCACCTCCTCCCCCCTCTTCTTCTTCAAACCCAAATCGCCATAAACACCAACCCACCAAGAAACTCCACTCTTCCCCAAACCCAATTCGGAAAAACCACAATTCTTCAACCCCAATTCAGAAAAACCACTTGTCCTCAACCCCAATCCCTTTGCCCCTAAACCCAGTTCCCCAAACCCCCATGCCTAAGCGCCCAACCTTTGCCTCATACCTTGACACACCCAATCTACCTCCCAAGATCAGACTCCTCTGTGAAATAGTGGCCAATACCCACACTCTTTCTGTTGAGGAACGCCTGGCAGAGACTGGTGTTAGAGTGACCCAAGACGACGTTGAAGAGGTCCTCAAACTCTCTTACGCTTTTCCGGGTCCCGCCGTGAAGTTCTTTAGGTGGGCTGGTCACCATCTCAATGACTACCACAGCCCCTATGCGTGGAACTTGGTTGTTGATCTTCTGGGCAAGAATTGCTTCTTTGATGCGATGTGGGACGCCATAAAGTCCATGAGAAAAGAAAGGTTACTCTCTTTGGCCACTTTTGCTTCTGTTTTTAGTAGTTATGTAGTTGCCAATCGTGTCCAGGAGGCTTTTATGACTTTTGAGGTTATGAGCGAATATGGATGCCCTAGAGATATTGTGGCATTGAATTCCCTTTTGAGTGCAATTTGTAGAGATGGGAAGACTTCAGATGCCGTTGATTTTTTGCGTATTGCTAAGGATAAGATTAAGCCAGACCCTGATACGTATGCGATTTTGTTGGAGGGGTGGGAAAATGAAGGCAATGTAGCTTGTGCTAGGCAGGTTTTCTCTGAGATGGTGATTGAGATTGGTTGGGACCCGAGCAATGTGCCAGCTTATGATTCATTCTTGAATACTTTGCTTAAGGGGCCTGATGGGATCCGTGAAGCAGTGAAGTTCTTTGAGACCTTAAAAGATAGGAGGTGTTATCCGGGGGTCAAGTTTTTCAGATTTGCGCTTGATGAGTGTGTCAAGAATAGCGATTCTCGGGAAGCTGAGGCTCTTTGGCAGGCAATGGTAGGGATAATTGGTTTCCAACCTGATACAAATATGTGTAATTTGATGATTTCTTTACATTGTCGTGAAGGAAATCCAGATTTAGCAAAGAGAATGTTGGATGATATGGTGTACAATGGGGCATTTCCGAATTCACAAACATATGACATGTTGTTTAAGTCGTTGATCAAGAATAGGAAGTTGAAGGAGGCATCGACTTTGTTTACTGAGATGGTTAAAAATGAGTGTGTTCCAGAGCATGCTAATTGTAATATGGCAGTAAGGACTTTCCTTGATTTTGGGGATCCTTATTTTGCTATAAAAGTTTGGAAGTGCATGCTAGAGAATTACCATTCTGGCTTGGAGGATACTGGGAATTTGTTGGTTGTAGGGCTCGGCAATCTGAATAGGGTCCCAGAAGCAGTTAAGTACGCAGAGGATATGATTGTAAGAGGAATCAAATTGGAATTTTCCACATTGTCAAAGCTGAAGCAGAACCTCGTCCAAGCAAGGAAGGAATACTTGTATGATGAACTTTTTAGAAAGTGGAAAGCTCAATAGGTAGGTTAGAAGTACTTAGAATTATACATCTTTTTGACAGTTAGCCTTGTGTATAACTTGCACATTTTGTTCGCTGTGAAAACAAGTGAAACTGCATATTGTCATAAAGCTGTATGGCTGCTTTGTAGTTTGCATTTCTTTTCCTATTTTGTCTATCTGTGTCAATTGATAGAAGTACTTTCAGATGCGTAGGTTTTTTTTATAGTGAAAATATCAGTTTAGCCTTCTAAATATTATGTCTAGACTACTAATTCAGATGCAAAGACATTTTTATTTTTCCTTCCTTGGTTAAAATCTTTTGTATTATATAACGTCTAAACTATATCTTGTCCTAGGTATAATGTGCGGAAAATGTTATGGATATATATGCCCTTTAGAAACAGAAATCTCAAACCAACTTATTCAATTTCGAACTATGTGGAGTCTAATGGTATATTTGGATGACGAAAATAAACTTGGAAATTAAAAAAAAAACTTAGAATTTCTTAAATGACATACTAATTTCCTTTTTGGGATTCGTAAACAAAGAAATTTATAAATTCCATGTCTGCAAAAATTTGGAATTTGAGGGGCATAAATCCCAACTTTAAATTCTATCTAAATAGGTGTTATTATCCGTAAAATTCCTAGGCAATGAGAGTTTTGAGAGAGGAAAAAAAAAAGCTACAACACTAACCATTGCCACATTGCCACCTCTACTACCACTACCTTGCCATGGCCATCACCACCACCTCAATTCCACCACCAGCTCCTCCATCGCCCCCACCACTGCCACCCCTCACTATCATCACCACAACCATTACAACCACCAACACATCCATTGACAGCGCCCACCCCACCACCAGCACACTATTAATAAAACTACCAACACTCCCAACACCTCTCTTTAATGGAGGCATAAGGATCAACTTTAAATCCCATATTTAAATCTCATTATGCTTAATAGGCTAAGGCATCATAAATGTCCTGATTTGTTGTGTTGTTGGATTTTGTCATGTGACATATGCACAGGTGTTCCCCTGATCAATCAGTGAAAAAGTGTATAAACTAGTAATTGTGCAATCTCTTCTTTTTCCACTACATCATACTTAAAAGAAAACTCTCATTACCAGTTTTTTTAACCTAAGATCTTGGTTTTGAATGTCAAAATTTTTATATTTTTCACTCAGCAGTATTTGGAGTTGTTAAAATTTTTTGTTCAATATTATGTAATTTATATTTTGTGATATTAAAATGTGAGATCGATACTATTAAAGAAAAAACAGATGTGTTTTGGACTCTGGTCTTGTATGTTTGTTGTCTCCGTCAATACGAGTTTGTGACCTGATCTCACAATTTTCTAGTGCAGTTCGGGTAAGTATATTGCTTTCCTGTTTATCTAGTCTCTGACATGATCTATGAACAATATGTATATACTGGAACAATTAAGCTGGACTCAATTAGTTATCTGGAAACTTTTACTCTCTTCACTCATGAAAGACTAGTGTTCTTCAACTTCAAGACATTAAAGGGTGGGGATTTTGGATAGCAGAAATGAAGTGCATTTCTGGTACGAGTTAATGCTTTATGCTAATTTTATTAGTTGTCAGAATTTAGAGTTGAGGGGGATACCCTTGCTAATGCAAGATAAAGGATCAGGGTTGTCAGGAACCTTATTAATTACTTGCTTCCTTATTGCCCAGCTTAGCCTGACATTAGGAATATGTCAGAAGTTACATACTCACATGTTCCTTAATTAATTTCTCTAGTTATATTACTTTTGTTGACTAACTTGTGAAGATAGGTTTCTTCCTACATGTTTCACCACTTTGGAAGGGTTCCTGCATGTTCATGCAACAACGTATGTAATTTACCAAGTAGAGAAACAGAAACCATTCATGAAACAATGCGAGTCTTTGAACAAATATGATGCGAAAATTTAATATTCTAAACTTTATATGTCTCAAGGTCCAGATACAATGCAAGGAAGAATTTTATGCATATATATGTCTTTTACAAACAGAAGTCTCGAACCAACTTAAAATAGAGTGTAAATGTCCTGCTTTGTTGGGTTGTTGAATTTTGTCTGATGGCATGTATGCATCTGTTCTCCCTCATGGTAAAAAGGTGGATAAACTATACTATGCAATTTCTTGTTTTTCCTCATCATACTTGAGAAAGCTCTACCAGGTTCCTTAACCTAAGACCTTTGCTTTCGAATGTTGAAAGTGAAAATTTTGTCTCAGCAATATTGAGAGTTGTTATGTTCAGTAGTAGGCAATTCATATTTTATGATGCTGAGATGAGAATTGGACCTTGCACGTTTATTTTTGTTGTCTCCCTCGCTGCGAGTTTGTGGGATCTTTGTCATCTCATTTGAAAACAATTAGCTCTTCCTTTCCTGTGGTGGATGATCTTGGAATGTCCTGGTGTGGATAAGTTTTTTGCTTTGCTCTTGGTCTGGGATTGGCATGGTCTGTCACTAAAATAATATCTACATTGGAACAAATAAGCTAGATTGAATTAGTTATCTGGATTCTGAAAACCTTTCACTCTCTTCAATCAATGAAAGATCAATAGTTGCACTTCAAGGCCAGTTAAGGTCACTTCAGGTGCGTGTCAATCCTGATCATAAATTGCTTTTTTGCTCTATAAGTTGTAGTAAGTTTAGAGTTAAGACAATTTGTTTATCGTAAAAGATTTGCATGCTTGAGCTGCAAACTTAACTAGTTGAGGTCGCTTAGCTTGACATCTGGGACGTGAGAAATTTTACAACCTCAATGTTCCTGAATTAGTTTCTTAAGAAGTACTTTTAGTTCATGGAGGTTTGGCTGATATTTCTTTTGTTAAATAACTTGTAACAGTAAGGTTTCTTCCTCCATGTTGTGCATTAGTATTTGAGTGTCATCATTGGAAACTCGTTAATCGTTTCTATCCAAATAGCTCTTTGATTTGACTGCTGATCTTTTCTGATTTTTTTATTTTGGGTCTCTTTTTGACAATCCTTACGGGTTCAATTCCTTGGTTTCCCTCAAAGATCACCGCCATAAATAAATAAAAAACTCAAATAGGAAATCATTCGTTGATAGAACGGAAAGGTTTTGGAGAAAGTCCCATGTAATGAATGGGAATGTCGAAAAGTTGAAAGAAGAAGTATTTTTTTGTCCACATGAGAATTCAAACTTCATAGCATTGTCACAATTAGGATTGGGCATGGTCTAGTTTAGTCTGCTTTACTTCCAAAATCGAAAACCAAACCGAAGAAAATAACTGATTTGGTTCGGTTTTGATTTAATCCAATTGGTTCTATTTGGTTTGAGTTATCCCATCATCGCTTGAAGACCAAAAATAAAAATCCAACTCTCTTACGCTAATCCATCAATGAATTTAAAGAGAAACAACAAAAAGATAGTGGATGATAGTGTTGAAGGCGTGAATGACCTATAAGACGATGAGCGAGGTTGAGACCATGGAGATAAGGGAGGTTGAGAGATGAGAATGCTAGAATTTTGGTATTAAATTCATTAAAAAAAAATAGTTATATATATGATCGGTCCATTTCAATTCTATGCAGGAAAAATTGAGAATCAAACCAATTCAAGCCAAAATTGACTTTTTCCAATTTTTTTTTTTCTTTCAACCTGATTCGGTTCAAATTATCACTTCAAATACCAATTCCTAGTTAGAATCCATATTATATATTTGAAAGAGGTTGACTCCATGCCTTAGAGCCCCTCCAGCCATACACCAAAACCGGGCAAAAGGCTGCTCGGGCAAGCCCAATTCAACTCCAGTGGTAGAGAACAAGCCTGGGCAAGGCATGGGACCCACCAGCCTGGGCAAGCCCACGGGCAAATCTTGCCTGGGCTCAAGCCCGAAGGCGCTCACGTCAGCGCTGATGTCACGCTGATGTCAGCAAGCAAAAAAATTTAAAAAAAAATCAAAAAAATCCAAAAAAAATCAATTTTTTTTTATATAAAAAAATCAAAATATTATGGATGTTTTCCCTATAAATACATAACAATTTTATTCACTTTCTAAATTGTTTATATTTTGTTGCATAATCTTTTTTTTTTTCTTGCCCTTGCCCTAGCCTTTTGGGGTGGAACCAAAAAAGGCAAGGCTGCCACTATTCACATGAATAGTGGCAGCCCTTGCCTTGCCTTTGCCTTGCCTTAGCCTTCATGGGTGGACTTGCTCTTAGATAAGACACTCACTCACTCCTTATAAACCCATATGCTAGGTCCCTTAACTTTTCAATGTGAATATAAAACGAATTTCCAATAGTTATTTCTCATGTCACGACTGCTTTGTTACAAATTATGGTCAAGAATTTATTAGTTTGATTAGTGCGTTCAGAAACAATTTTTGGTTTATGAAAAATCAATTGTATGTGTGTATTTTTTTGTTAATCTTTGCACCAAATTGGATTATAATAGGTTTAGTACTTTTGGTTTATAAGTCATCCATGTCATAAATCTTTTCTTTCTAATTTGACATAGTCTTGGAAGAAAAAATCTTTTGCCCAAATTAGAAACTGAGCCAAGAGCCATTGTAGGTAATTCATGTTCTAAAGTTGAGCAGCTTAATTAATTACTAATTATAGGATGGTTGACCAACATTCAACTTCTTAATTGGCCAAATAAATATTAACGGTGATGAGCTTTCCGATGGGAGTATAAATTGGGCTGAAAGCAATGGAGTTTCATCATACTCCAAAGAAAAAGGAAATAACAAAGTCTCAAGATGGGTTTGAAACTGAAAAATGTCTTGCCAATGTTCGTGTTCTTGTTGTTAGCATCCACAGCTAAAGCTCAACCTGCTGCCTTAGATGTGACAAGTGCAAAATATGGTGGAAAGCCAGACTCTGATATTACCCAGGTAACAAAAACATTTCAATTCATATTCGGTTATGATTAGAATTTGTTTCTACAATGGTTTACCAAACTAAATCATTAAAAGTTTTAAATTTGTGTAATGTTAATTAGGCTTTAGAGAAGGCTTGGACAGATGCATGTGCATCAACAACACCGAGTAAAATTGTTGTTCCAAAGGGAACATTCAAGTTTGTAGGAACAACTTTTAAAGGACCTTGCAAGGCGGCTATTGAGTTCCAGCTCCAAGGAACATTGCAGGCTCCAGTAGATGGCAGCCAGCTCCCGAAGGACGACACTTGGATTGGTTTCGACCACGTCGACGGGCTCACCTTGTCAGGTGGTGGAACTTTTGATGGCCAAGGAGCACAGTCTTGGAAAAACAATGATTGCAACAAAAATAGACAATGCAAATCTAAACACATTGTAAGATGATTTAATCCTACCATGTTGTTTTATATACTTGAAAATCTTCTTGTGTCACACAGGAGCATTTGCGAATCTTGCTCATTAATCAATTCTTGACTTGATGATACGTGATCTAGATTCACAGCCTGACAATATAAACATATTTGTGTTTGATTTGTTTTCTTAATATATGCAGAATTTGAGGTTCCACTTCCTCACCAATTCCAAAATTTTGGACGTAACTTCAAAAGATAGCAAAAATTTCCATGTCAATCTTTTGAAGTGCGAGAAGGTTGAAATCAAAGGATTTACTGTCTCAGCACCTAAGGAAAGCATGAACACTGATGGAATTCACATCGGGCGTTCAACTGGGATCAGCATCACTGACACAACCATCGGAACTGGGGATGATTGTATTTCGATCGGTGACGGTACCAAGGACATCACTGTGACCAACGTTAATTGTGGGCCAGGCCACGGCATAGCCATCGGGAGCCTTGGAAGGTACCCAGAGGAAGAACCCGTGTCCGGCATCAACATTAAGAACTGCACCTTGACTGATACAACGAATGGTGTGAGGATCAAAACATGGCCTGCTTCCCCAAAAGATGGCACTGCCTCAGATATTCACTTTGAGGATATTACCATGGTTAATGTTGGTAACCCTATTCTCATTGACCAAGAGTACTGCCCATGGAACGAATGCAAAAAAGGGGTATCTATATATAACAATTTATTAACATCATATATATGTTCCTTGTTAATCAAGTCATCATTTACTGAATCTTTAAAAGGATTTAAATTAATCAATTAACGGATGTTTTTGTGTAGGTTCCTTCCAAAGTTAAGATCAGCAATGTTAGCTTCAAGAACATCAAGGGCACATGTATCGACCCAGTTGCTGTGAAGCTTGTATGCGCCCAAGGAATGCCATGTGAGAATGTGGAATTGAGTGACATTGATTTCAAGTACACTGGAAACAAAGGCCCTATTACCTCTGTGTGTTCTAATGTCAAGCCGACAATTAATCGCGTGCCACAGCCTCTTGCTTGCGCTACCGGCGCTGCTGCTGCTTGATCTAACAAGCACAAACCATGTTGCTAATGTTTCTTCAGAGACACATTGGTTGTGTGCTCTTTGATTTTGTGCTAATTGTACTTGGTGTTTTCATCTAAGAGGGGGAAAATATCTCAGTACATTTTTTGTTACATCTTAAAAGAGATGAATAAATCTTCTTTGGATATTTGATTAAAAAAGAATGTTATTGGAATATGAATCTTCTTTGGATATTTGTTTAACCAAATTTACTCAACTAGCCTCTTTATTTAATTGTTTCTGTATGAATGACCACCTCAACCAGTGGTGTGCTAGGAAGGGGAAGAGGGAGGGGTGATTCAGTCTTATGATTTTTATTTTTTGTGCAAGAATAGAAGTAAAAAAATCTCAAACAAAAAAGAAGAAGGATTATTAATTCAAGTAACGTGTTGAGTTTAAATACACATTAAAAAAAACTTAAAAATTTGCCTTGAACATTTGTTATCTACTATCATCTGCATTTTTCATGCGCACCATATTAATCATTCTTTCTTCTTTGTAGATGTGGATTAGGACAAAACAATGTGCCAATCCCCTTGCAATATGAATCTTCTTTGGATATTTGTTTAACCAAATTAACTCAATTAGCCTCTTTATTGAATTATTTCTCTTCCTAGATAATTTTTTTTTTTTTGGTGAAACTCTTCCTAGATATTTAGTAAGTTGTAAATGTCGTCAGACTGTGAATGCGGGCGTATATCTTAACATCTTAGTAACCTTTTGAGTATGCTATCGATTTTAGGCTATTCATAGTTCATGGAAAGAAGCAAGCACATCCACAACTCTGAACACGGTTGTGATAGCAAAAGGAAACTACATGGCTGGTCCAGCGAAGTTTCAAGGGCCCTGTAAAGCATCGGTTAGCATTTGGGTTAAAGGAACCTTGCAAGCTCTTGCAGAGCCAGAAAAGCTCAAGTCACAAGATGGTTGGGTTGTTTTCCAAAATATTGATGGGTTAACAGTCTTAGGAGGTGGCACTTTTGATGGCCAATGATCAATAGTTTAATCCAAAAATGATTGTACCAAAATTGGAAAATGCAACTCACTGCCTATAGTAAGTTTTTTAAATTTGAAGTGCATGTTTTTTTTTATCAATTTATTTTGTGCTAGAAATGGAGGCTAATAAATAGAATTTGCTCAATTGGGTTCCTTGAATGCAGAACATAAGATTCACAGGGCTCACCAATTCACACATTCAAGACATAACATCTTTGAACAACAATCTGTTTCACATAAACGTCTTAAACTACAAAAATGTGACACTTCAACATGTGAACATCACCGCCCCTCGTGAAAGCCTAAACATAGATGGAATCCACATAGACCAGTTGATGTAGATTTTTGAACACCTGAAAAAGAGTATCCAAAAATCACAAATTAAATTACTCGCAAGCAAAGAGAGACGTGCGTAAAATATTAGGGTTTGGGTTTTTCACGTTCAATCGTTATCCCCTCATCGGCCTAACAACGCTTGTTTTCATCCACGTTCAGTTGTTGTCACCCTGCTCGACTTGACAAGGTCGAGTCACTTTTCTTCCACGTTGAGTCGTTGCTGTTTCTCTTCCACATCAAGTCGCTGTCGTTTCTCTTCCACATTAAGTCGCTGCTGTTTCTCTTCCACGTCGAGTTGATGCCGTCACTCCTCTCTTCGATTCTAGGGTGTTGGCCTCGTTGTTGTCTCTCTCATATCCTGGGTGTTAGTTTCGTCGTTCATTTTCTATTCGGTGTGTCGGTGTTTTTGGTGGTTGCCTTAGTATGGTGGTTTTAGCGGGTCTGCTACTACTATTGTGCTGACAGTCTCCAAGTCAACAGTGACTATGGTGCAAGCTGCTTCGTTGGGTCAGCAGTCACGGTGGAGGTGGCTTTCCTCACGCTCCCTCAGTCGTTCGATCTGCGATCTCAAGCCTTACCTTCATGAGAAGACGACTGCTGTCCAGAGATTTGTCGTGGGTGGCTCTTCACCTAGGTATATAGCTTTGGTCCTCCTTTTCAAGGTGTTGGGCCAGGTTTTTGGCAACCAGATGGTTGTTGGGTACCATCTTTTTACCCATCTTTCCCTTTTTTTCACCCGGTCCGGTTGGGTGTTCTGGTTTTCCGGTCCCAATGCACACCCCTAGTTCTTATAGACTAAGAATACTGTCCAAATGGCCAATGCCAACCAAAAATCCCGTCAAAAGTTAAGATAAACAATGTGTGCTTCAAGAACATAAGGGGAACTTCTGTTGATCCTGTTGTTGTGAAGCTTGCTTGCAGTAAAGGCATTCCATGCCAGAATGTGCAAATTAGTGATATCCATTTGACATACAATGGGAAAAATGGTGCTGCCACATCTATATGTACTAACATCAAGCATACTATGACAGGCCAAATTTTTCCACCTGCTTGTGGAAAGACTGCAATTTAAGATAAACAATGTGTGCTTCAAGAACATAAGGGGAACTTCTGCTGATCCTGTTGTTGTGAAGCTTGCTTGCAGCAAAGGCATTCCATGTCAGAATGTGCAAATTAGTGATATCCATTTGACATACAATGGGAAAAATGGTGTTGCCACATCTATATGTACTAACATCAAGCCTACTATGACAGGCCAAATTTTTCCACCTGCTTGTGGAAAGACTGCAATTTAATTTGCTGCAGCTTTAAGGTGATTTAATTGCATCTTAAAGAGATTATTAAAAGAAATTAGTAGGAATTTAGATGAAAATAATTTGCAGAGCCACCCTTCCATGCTTAATTGGAATGGTGGGTGGTGGTGGACTACACATATGCAACAGTATAGATGTTATCTTTTGTATATAGGTATTATGGATTTAGATTAATGTACTCTTGTTATTCATGGGAAAGAAATAGTAGAGAGATGTTAAAAAAAAGTTTTATTTGATTGAAAAAAAAAGTTGTTGGAATATGAAGCTTTGGATTTTTTTTTTCAAACCAAATTTACTCAATTAGTCTCTTTATTTATTTATTTATGAATGACCACCTCGACCTGTGGCATGCTAGCCAGGAAGGGGTTGGGTGATTTGTATATTCTTATGTTTTTAATTTTTTATATGCAAGAATAAAAGTAAAAAAATTTCAAAAGAAGAAGGATTATTCGAGTAATGTGTTAAATTTAAATAGACCCTTCTTAAAAAGAAAAAAAAAATCCTCGAACATTTGTTATCTACCATAATTTGCATTTTTTATGCACCTATTAATCATTCTTTCTTCTTTGCAAATGTGGGTTAGGCTAGTGTGCCACCAAACGAGATACCCATGAGATTTAAAACAGGTTTCCCGAGTGTGTTTTGGGTTGCTATAATGAGTGCATCCATTCACATTGAAACAAGCCCTTGGTTGAGGAGGTTGTGTAGTCGGGCTTGAAGGTGAGCCAACAGCTGTGACATAGGACTGCATCTGAAGCGGCACAACGATAAAAGAAGGCATCTGGCCTGGCTGACAGGTCATCAAGGTGTGACCGACTGATTGGTGAGTTCCCTTGGCCGCCAAACCAGCCGCAGTCGGCGCCTGAGTACCCATCATCACAGCTTGTTGGAGATCTTCGCGTCAGACATAAGCATATTCCTGCTCCATGGTGGGGAACAGAGCCATCTGAAAGACATCACTTCGGGCCTTGTCAAGTCAGTCATCCAAGTCATCCAAGATGATATAAACACGGTCTTCTTGGAGAATTTCGTTGTACTCATGGATATCAGAGCCACACTTCATCCTATTTGGACGATGGAAGTCTATTTCTTCCCACAAGCCTTGGAGATTATTGTAGTAAGTTTCAATCAAGCCACTTGTTTGTCGCAACCGGTGAGTTTGCCGTTTAAGGTCGTACATCTGAGGGGTGTACGTGCCATTAAAGTAGATCGTGGCAATCGCATCCCATATTGCTTCTACCGTCGAAAATCGAATAAAGGTGCTAATCAAGCGAGGGTCCAAAGAATTGATTAACCGGCCTTTCAAACTGCATTCTGGGTGTGCCAGTAGTTGAAACTCGGGTCGATCTGAGTAGGTGTCCCAACTTGTCTTTGTCGACAACATACATCTCGACCAAGGTATTAAATATCGATATTATCGGCGATATTATCTCGATAATATCTGATTTTTGGGGGGTCGATATTTTAGCAACTAACCATGGTGTTATCGTCAATATATCGATATTATCACGATATTATCATAACTTCAACATTTTTATGAATGATTTGGGCAATATATCGAGATATTATCGATAATATCCCGATACGAAACCCAAAAAATACATGAAATTTTTTGAAAAGCCTCCCCTGTTGCGTATAGAGGGATTCAAATCCCTTCCATTTTACTCCTTCAACACCTTAACCACCATATCACTTATGTTTTTGTGAAGTCAAGAAGATGACTCGTAGAGAAAGAGGTAAGGGGACTTTGTCAGGTCAAGAAGATGACTCGTTATCTATAACTTCGGACTTTGTTGGAGTAGGAAGTAGTAACTATGGTTATACTCATAACCAACCATTTCCCTACCCTTCATATCCCATTCCTGTTGGGATGGAATCAAGCAACTCATGGAAAGAATCCGAGACTCAATCTTCAAATGATTTTGCTTATGGACAACGTCAACCAATCTCGGATCCATATAGGTGGCATGTTAACAATTACATGCAAAACTATTTTGAGGATTTATCATTTAATGACTACTCTTCAAAATATACTTACTCTACACATAGAGATGATGAAGATAGTGAAAATTTTGAACCTCATAGGAACTCTATGTGGTACTAAGTCACTCATGTATCTTACCATACAATGTATAAAGTGTAAAATATTGTAGTAATTCATTATATATAAATGATTATGGTGTGTTTAATCTTCTTTCATTAATTACTACATATTTTCTATACTTACAGTGTTTGCCAGCTCGCTATATAATCAACTTAAATCAGTTAAATCCATCATGCAATGCATTTCCTTCCAATTTTTTGTGATAAACTAACAGATAATTGACTAAATAAACATCCTGCAAAGTTTCAATAAAAATTCCCCAGTTTTTCTTACAATTTCCTTGGTTTTTATTCAATTTTTACCAATACCGATAATATCCCGATATTTCCATCGATATTTCCGTGTTTTTAGACTTCCGATATTTCCGATACCACTGATATTTTAGACCTTGATCTCGACAACTTGGGACCAAAAGGGGTAGTTGGAGACATCCAACTTGATTCCAATATGTACGGAAGCTTCATAGGTAATAGTTGGGGTTGGGTATACCATGCTAAAATATGAGAATCTAAGAGAGAATATTGTTTTTGGGAATTTTCTGTATATTCTTCTCATTGTAGGAGGCCATATTTATAGTACAATATATATCCTTGTAGGTTAAGGAACGTAATAACTCATAATTCTATTTACAGTAGGAAATCATGAATTAAAGTAAATCAATTACATTTAATATAGGAATTCTTGGAATGTAAGAAAAGTAAATGTAGGTCCACAAGTCATGCGAATATATACAACCATACTATTTTTCAAATTTGTATCAACTTTCTCACATGGAAGATGTCTACAACTTTTACAAATATTAATGAGTCTCACCAGCTAAATAATATATACGGTAGAAGTTGCATGAAAACATCGTTTGCAACTAATTGATGGCTCTTTCAAAGAAAAAGCTTATAGTTAGAGGGGAAAAGAAACAAATAAGCTTGCCTTGGACAAAAGTTGTTAGTAATTTGGTTTGATAATGTTAGTGGTGCGGTGGTAAGCTTCCAACCGGACAATATATAAACTGGGTTGAAACGAAAATGGAGTACATAAAACTTAACTCACTTTTAATCATTCTCAACATCACCATTTACTTGATCCACCAAACAAGGCTCCTTCTGTTCCATTATTCGAAATCTCAAACTTGACATAACCACAATCAACACTCAATAACATTCTCTCTCTCCCAATCGGTTCCACCCAAAAACCGTGCCTTGCTATATAAGAATTCTATAGCAAGGGCCTTATATCTAAGGCCCTTAGATGATCTCTTAGCTGTTAGATTAAATTGGTTAGCCATTGGATCAAATTGGTTAGTTTGATCAAACGGTTAAGAGATATGACCTCATGGCTTTAATTTGAGCTGTGATCTGATTCCATCATAAAATAAATCGACAGATAAGAATATTTGTCCATCTATAATAGAAATTACATTAGTAGGAATATAAGACGAAACATCTCCCGATTGGGTCTCAACTATTGGTAAAGCATCCATTGCTTCTCTCATGTAGTAGTTATAAATAAATTGTACATTTTTGCTCACTACTTTAACTTAAGGTATACTATCACCGCCATTTTCAACATTAGACACGTGTTTATAGGCATAACCATAGTTTACAAATACAAAACAAAGAGTTTACTGTGGTTCTGCACATGAACATGTGTCAAGTGTTAAGAAGAGTAATGAGAGTACACCTTGGATTAAAGTAACAAGCAAAAATATTTCCATAAATAAAAGTATATGGCTGAATGTTTTTCCAATGTGCCGCCATCCCTTAGAATGTGAGAATGAGATGTAATGATATGGAACAAGTAAACTTAAAATTAAAACTACCGGTTTTTAATTTTATTTAGTGAACCATTCTATCTACACTTCTATCAATATCCTCTCATTTTTCTCTGTCATCTTCAATTAAAAACTAAAAGGCTCACTACTAATCTAATCAAGCACTGATATTGTTAGTAACTTATTAACCATTAAGGTTCAATACATTAGACATTAGATTCTCTCAACCCCAAAAAAAAAAAAAAAAAGATTTGGAATTTCACAAGAGCTTGAGTTGGCGACCACAATCACCATCGGCACAAATTCTGATTGAGGTTTGAATTTGAAGTCCTTGTCAGAAAGCCTGGACAGTGACTTTGGCCGAGAGCTAGCTACTTATTCACATTTTCTTTTCTATAGAGGCTGTTTGTTATATCAGATTAACCAAGAAACCACCATGATTCATTCTCGATTTGAATTCCATCCGACCATGACATATAAAATCATAATTAGTAATTAAATTATGCGAATATAATGCAAATCTAAGTTTTAATTAAATCCAAATCGTATGCAATTAATTAATTAATTAATGGAGGGCCATCTCATGCTCACGAACGGCTCATGACAAAGTTAGCTAAGTTGGGCTGTCAAATTGGGTTTTCGGCTGCTGGATGGTATTTGGGTGGTCACCAAACTACAAAGTCATTTTGGATATCATTTGCTCATTATATTATTATTATTATTAATTCATAGAATCATTTCATAAAAAAATCCACACTAAACCACAAGCTTACCCTTTTCCCTAAATACATCATCAATTCATCATATCAATCACATTGGTCCTCTCTCTCTCTCTCTCTCTCTCTCTCCCCTTTCTTCTCTTCATTTTTTGGTTGTTGTATAAAATCCCATAATGACACAATCTCAGTTTACTTTTTAGATAATTAAAATCCCATAATGACACAATCTCTTAACCATTAAGTACGTGGAATATTGTCTAAATGTATAATTTAAATTGATGGCTTTATTATCATCATGACTTGTATTGAGCCAAAGTTTAAAGTTCATTTGAAATTACAATTTTACCCTTTGTCTGTCTCCAAATTATTCTTGATGGGTGGTTCTGGCTGTCCGCAATAGGCTCGGCAGGAAGAATCTCTTTCTTTCTCGGATCAAATCACGTTTTTCTCTCCCACTTAAAATAATTGCCATTTGTTTTTCTTGGTAAATGGAAAAAAAAAAAATAATAATGCCATTCAAATTTTTAACAAAAAGCAATCAAGCGACCCCATAACCATAAACACCCACTCCTCTCTTTCATTCACCTGGCAAATATTTGTTGAGAGGACCAATGCCCGCAACCTTTCCACTCTCTCTTTCATTTCACTTTCTCCCACTCTAATCCAACGACCTTTGTTTAATTTGAAGACCCATTTATATATACCCCATCTCTCTCTCTCTCTCTCTCTCTCTCTCATTCATTGGAAAATTCTCTCCCACCCTGCAAGCAAAGCAGCTTTCACTTTTATTTTTGTTCTCTTCTCTTTCCTTGGGGTCTCTTTCTGTCTTTGCTTCTCTCTCTGGCTTCTGGGTTTGTGTGCTTTTTACTCATTGAGATCTGCATCAAAATGGGTTACTCCCAAGGCACTTTCACTGACTCTATAGAGCCCCCCAATGCTCCTCTATACGCTTCCTCCTCTGTAGTAGCTACAGATCACTACTGTGACTATAATGAGCTCAGAATCAAAACCATTGTGAAGAAGATGCTTCGGGAGCTTGGTCTGGCCTGTTTTCTTCCACCTCGCCAGAGGAGGAGCAACCAGAGCCCAATTGATGACGATGACGACGACAACAATGGAAACAACAAAAAGAACATAAATTTAGAGCACAACAAGGCATGGTTGCTAGCAGAGTCAGGTGGGTGTGGAGCAGAGTTGGCAAATGCTGATCCACACTCAGTTCATTCCTCTTTCAGGTTCAGCTTCTGCTCTCAAGTTGAGCTTGAGTCCTTGAACATGAGCTCTTCGGCCGCTGCAACTGTTTTGATGGTGAATTTGGACAATGGGTTGTGTGAGTCTAAAGCTAAAGAATTGAAATGGAGGAGATTTGAATCATTAGAGAGGAGCATATCCCCAATGGCTCACACTTTGGTCAGATTCAGCTATGGTGAAATTTTTGCTGCTACTCGTCATTTCTCAAAAGGTAATTAATTGGGTTTGTTTTGTTTGAATCAAATTTTGTTATTTTATATGAAATTGTAATGGATTTTGTTGTTTTGGGTAGGCAGAGTTTTAGGGAGAGGAGCTCTGAGCTGTGTCTTTAGGGGTAGAGTTGGGATTTTGAGGACTGCTGTGGCAATTAAGCGATTGGACAAGGAAGATAAAGAGTCTTCCAAGGCATTTTGTAGAGAGTTGATGATTTCTAGCTCTCTTCAAAACCCAAATGTAACACCTCTTGTGGGGTTTTGCATAGATCCAGAGGAGGGCTTGTTCTTGGTTTATAAGTACGTCTCTGGGGGAAGTTTAGAGCGGCATTTACATGGTAAGTTCTCTTGGTCTTTTGAATGGAAGAATTTGATTTGAATTTGGTGAATTTGAATGATTTTTGACATAACCCATTTGCAGAGAAAAAGAGGGGAGTGAAGGGCTCTGCAACACTTTCTTGGTCTGTAAGGCATAAGGTTGCAATTGGAATTGCTGAGGCAATTGCATATTTACATAATGGAACCGAAAGATGTATTGTTCACCGTGATATCAAACCCTCAAACATTCTCTTGTCTTCCAATAAAACGGCCAAGGTAAAAGGAGAATTTTCTTATTGAGTTCATTCTTGTTTGAATGTTAAGTTTGAAATAGGTTTCATAGCTCACTCTATACACCATACGAGTCATTTTGATTGATTGAATGTATATTGTTGATACTGTTTGCAGTTATGTGATTTCGGATTAGCCACATGGACTTCTGCACCTTCCATCCCTTTCCTTTGCAAAACTGTCAAAGGAACATTTGGGTATGATCTTGAGGAAACTTAACGAGAAGGAAATACTTTTTCCTGTTGCTTGTTCCATAAAGATGACTTTTATTTTACATTGCTCAAATTAAAATTATTTGTGCAGTTACTTGGCTCCTGAGTATTTCCAGCATGGGAAAATATCCGATAAAACCGATGTTTATGCTTTTGGGGTGGTCTTGCTGGAATTGATAACTGGAAGGAAGCCAATTGAAGCAAGAAGGTCACAAGGAGAGGAAAACTTGGTTCTATGGGTAGGTGTATCTTACTACCTTCTTATCTTGCCTTTACTTTTGACTATGTGAATGTGAATTGATGGGCCCCTCATTGCTTCTCATGCTGAACATAATTTCTGTTAATAGTTTATTCTTAATTATAGCCAAAATGCTCCAAAGTTTTTATCTATTCAATCGGGATACTTTCTCGATTGACTGATAGACACGTTTCTTAACAAGGGTGTTAACACCAACCAAATCACTTTCTGAAAGCGGGATTTTCTGAATCATCAAACTTTCTGTATGCTGTTTCCATGGAAGTATTCAAAACTTGTCTTTTTTTCTCCAATTGGGGTCAATGTAAACAGATGAAAAGTGTACGTGGTGTATATTACTGGATGCTATAACTGGGTAGTTGGTGTTAATTTATTGACAAGAATCAAAATACTCAATTACAAATGTATCATTTCCATGTTTTCATCAGGCAAAACCACTCTTGCATAAGGGGAAAGGCGCTATTGAGGAGTTGCTTGATCCACGGCTAAAATGCACTTTGAGAAATTCAAATCAAATAACACGGATGATTGAAGCTGCAGCTGCCTGCATAACTAGTGAAGAATCTCGTAGGCCAAGCATTTGCGAGATAATGGCAATACTTAAAGGTGAACAACAGCCTTTCTTCTCCAAGAGGAAGAAGTCCAGTTTGCTGGGAAATGGATTGGTTATTGATTGTTATTCTCAATTACAGCAAACAAATAGTGAGATGAAGAGTCACCTAGCTCTGGCTATGCTAGGGGTCTCTGAATTTGAAGAAGATGATCACCTGTACTGTCGTTGAAACGCGATTCATAAACTATCAGGATTTTTCAACACTTACATTTATTGTTGCTTGTTTGAAGTTTGAACAGAGTGCTAGAAGTGAGAACTGGAAATAGTGTTGAATTTGTAGATACGAATAGCCGAATAGGAGTCGGATGAACAGGAGCCTGTACATATCTTCCGTTTTACCTCTCCCTATTCAGCTATTCTAATAGGGAAAAGTGTAACAGAAATTTTTATTTAAGTTTAAAAGTTCTTGTTCCATTGAACCCTATGAATTTTAATTCATCATGATTCTTGTATGTGGAAGGACAAAACTTGCAGCTCACGTTTGCGTTTGGCCAATTGGCGAATGTAACAAAACTTACCCAATTCGGCTAACAACGTTATATCAAATAAAATAATAAGAACAAAGAGAATGTGTGTATATATATATGTAACCTGAATCCAATTGGGGCCACATACCAACTGCTTCAATACACTGGTGGTTGACTTGTACGTTTTATTTGTGACCTGTAGGTTTTATAGGTCACCGATAATATATATGTATCTATTTTATGAGATAAATAAATTTGAAAAAAAAAAAAAAAAAAGCAAGATTTCAATTGGTAAGGGTACACTTGAATTAAATGTACCATATATATAGGATGATAAAATAAGAAGTTTACAGTTAAACTACCAAAGCATTTCTGTTCTAGAAAAATTCAAAATGAAGAAAAACAATCAATGCACGTCTCATAGGCATGGAATGAGTCACATAAACACATATAAAAGAGAATGACATATATAAATTGAAGGGAACATATAACTAAAATATCTTAGCAATATCCTTCATTAAACCACGGTTAGCTAGAGCAAAAGCTATGTACTCCTGGTACGAAATGTAGCCGTCACCGTCGGTATCAATCTCCGCCATCATAAATTTCACTTCGTCCGATTGCACGCAGCCGAGGGTTTTCAATGCATCCCCTAGTTCCGATGCAGAGATTTTCCCATCACCGTTGGTGTCGAAGCGCTTGAAAATGCGCTCACGGTCGACCTTTTCTTGTGGATCTTCTTCAGCCATTGTTGAATGTGGCTTGATATGATGAGATTTTTTCTAAGTTGTTGTTTGTGATAAATTAAGGACTGCGAGAGGTAAAAGTTTTGGTCTTTGAGAAATGAATGAGTGAGTGAGAGGTGAAAGGTCTGGTTTTTAAAGAGATGGTTTTGTAAAAAGAGTAAGGTGACCCTTCAAAGTAGGGGTTTGAGCATGAAACCCTCAACAGTTTAACCCCCAATAAGGATAAAAAAAACATGGCTTGCTTGCTATTCTGGAAAATACTTGGGTTTTGACCAGTCTAGACGTCATCATCCTCACACCAACACTGTTGAAGGAAATTGTTACACGTGTCTCTGTTTTATTGCTTGAAAAAGGAGAGTTTGAACATGCGGTCGGTAAGAGGGTGTTTTGGGCACATATTTTAGTGGTTTGGAATATTTTGAACATATTTCGTCAAACGTATGCGATGATGGTGCTTTCTGTTTCTAGAACACTATTTTCCTATTTCATTTTTTAATTATCTAACATGCATAATAATGGTTTTTTTTTTTTAAACAAGCGATATTAGGGGAGGGGGGAAATCGAACCTAGAACTTCAAGTTCAGGGTATACGCTCTTAACCGCTTGAGCTACAAGCCCCTTACAACATGCATAACAATGCTAAAAATCCATTCTATATGAAGATTTCCAATGAATAGTAATTCAAAACCAAACATTTAAAATTGACTTAACCTTGAAAAATGTATGGCCTGAAATTGATGAAGGAATTGATACTAGGACAATTTGGAAAACGTTGATTTGTTGGATGATTTGAAATGCATGGATGCTGTGATATTTGACATATTGAGTGGCCTAAAGTTCCAAAACTATGTGCTCTAACAAAAGGGCAATGATCCGTCTAGTAGCACACTGAAAAGACTGTTTCCGAGAAAATTTGGTTCCAAATTCCACATGAAACTTGAGAACGGAAATTCCACAAGAATAGGGAACAAAGCAGGCTGAAAATTGATTACACAAAAAGAGAAAGGAAGAAAAAGGTGGAAAAGTGATTTGCAAGAAAAAGCTGGCTGAAAATTATTATTAGTGCTGTATCTCAGCATGAATGTTTATTGGATGATGGTGACATGATGTGTTACAATCAAATCTTAATTGTGCTAAAATGGCTGAGTTATATCTCACAGCAGCATGAGCTGACTACAACCATAAATTGGAAAATTTTCAAATGGGCTCAGTGTTGTCACCATTCTAATATATAGGCAGGAACCTCGGAGGTAGTTACATATTTACTTCAAGAACTTATGCTACAGATTTGAGCATGACATTCAGCACAGCTTCTCTAGTCGGCAAAGCCGGAATAGCACCTCTCTCCGTCACAGTCAATGCACCACAAGCATTAGCAAACAGAAGAGCATCTCTCAGTTTGCCCTCTTCCTACATGTCAAATCCAGATACATGGCCACTTTCTTTAGGTTGACAGATTTAATTCATTGCTAGCAAAATAATTAATTAAAAATAAAAACTAGAACCCTATATTTCAATCAATAATAATCACACTATGAAAAGGAAACTGAGAATCACACAGCCAAATACCGCAGATCAATCAAGAAAGTTCACAATAAGGCAGTGCATGTTAAATACTATTCTTTAATAAAAAAGGCAGCAGTATTCAATATCCTCATTATGCATATACTTTGAGATTTTAAACAAAAATGCAGGATTTCTTCCCAAGCCATATGATAAATAACAGATAAGTACGGAATAAAAGGGTGAAACTAAGTTATATAGATCTTCCACAACTCAGAAAGCCATTATCATCTGTGCTCTGTCTTAACGATGAAATATCCGTTTGTGGAGGAAAATGTCTGATAAGCGAGTCTCTATGGTAAATTAACGTTATTTTGTTGTTAATGATGATGATATAGAGTAGCCTGATAAGAACTCTCTAGAATTTCAGTAGTAGACTGATTGCACGCCTAACAGCCCTGGGAGTGGTGCATTTTATAAATTCGAAGGGAGTAGTTGAGGAGGTACTTTGCCTTAGATAAAGTATGACAAACTGGTCTGCATGACCAAGGCCTAGACAAGCTGTTCTAAGTAATCAAGTATTCCCACATAAAGACAGGCTGTTCTAAGTATTCAAGGATTCCCTTGTAATTTGTGGACATCTTTTGCAGTTTAGCTGACAAGGACTGGAAAATTCCAGTGAGTAAAAGATGTACTGTTCACTCAAAAACAAGCACCACGTATAGCAAGCAAGGTCATGGACTAAAAGCAAGCATATGATGTTATCAAACATGTTTCAGTTTTTAGTTTTCAAAAGAAGTGAAAAATGAAAACAAAATGGTTATCAAAGGGGCATTGAGTGTTTTCGTAGACTGCCTATTCCAACCCAGTGAGGTTTTCAGTAGGCTGAACCACCCATGTGGTCTTATGAGACATACGCCTAAATTCAAGTCGAAATTAATTTGTTGAATTCTGGTGCTAATTACATGCATTAAGTATTTAATTACTTTTGTGTGGCTTTATGCGATTAAATTGTACATTTCAATTTACAATCCTTAGGTTTACCAAGCCGTGGTTAAGTTGACTTAGTTATTAACTGGGTTGATCACCCGATAATTAATTGAGCTTTTAGAAAGAATGTTTCCACAACTTCAACTGAACTGGCCTTATATCTTGCATGGGTAATTTAACTTGCAGGAATTAAATTCAAGCATACATGGAGCGGTTTTTTTTTCAGATTGTGTTAGTCTTAGTTCTGTTCATACCCCTCTAAGATAATTCACATCCTAGGCCCGGATCACAGGCCTACCAAGTCCTTTGGGCTAGATCAACTAATATGGCTTCGGAATATTTTGGGGAAGAACAAAAGACCAGTCTCAGTATTCTAGCGGGAATCCATACCCCTTGGTAGCCTCTAAGAGGCGTTGCAGACAAAGACCGCCTTCTCCTTTTTGCTGTATCAGTTATTGTCAAAGCTTAACTAATACCAAGGACAAAATAAAATTTCTTCGTTTTGGTGATTGAAACCTGTTTATATAGATAGGGATTCACAGAACACATTTACATTTCAATTTCTTGGATGAAACTTTTTTCTTATGATAAGAAGAATTCAGGAAGGAGCTAGTAAAGATAATCTTACTGTTCCTTTTTTCTACACTAGAACTTCAGTTCAACAATTTAAAAGATACCAATATCATTTTTATAGAACCTAAAAACAAAATGGTTTTAGCACCACATCCACAATTGAAGTTTCACATAAGGAAGTAAATACTAATATGCATGGTCAGAGTGACTCATTACTGCCTCGATTTTGATTCAGCCTGTCTTGCTTCATCTGGCGATGATGGAAATACTTCCACATGCCTCTTCACTGAGAAGGGGAGATACAGCAACTACATCCTCATTCTGAATCCCATTCCCAACCTAAAACCCTAATTCTAGAACCCCTCAAAGTGCTTAATTAATGTCAGATTGAGTAACAATTGGGGATCAGTCAGTTTTGGGTAAATTTAGAACTTGTTAAGTGGAATGACGAAACTGCCCTTAATTAAGTGGTAATGTGCAATTCACTTGATAATTTCAGTTAAAAAATACTTAACAAACGTTAGGATTTTGTCCTTAACACACAATCCAAAGTTCAGGAACATAATAACACATTTTAAAACTTTAGTACCAAAGTGAGACAACTCAAAGTTCAGGGGACGTTAGTGTAATTTACCCAGCAGCTTATGCAAAAAAACACGATTGTTTTCTTCAAGAGGCAAGATCACTGCTTCCTATTTAATTAGAAAAGGATTAATAAAGTAGATTCATAGAACTAGTACCTAGAGGCTGTAAACCGTTTTCATTTCTTTCCGTTTCTTTTACTATGTTTTTCTGCAATGGTAGAGGCAGTCATCTGTATGAAGATATGGTTTTCCCATGGAGACCTTAGTATATCCATTTTTGTGAGTTTCTATTTCATAGTGGTGCAGTATGATTAATAAAGTAGATTCGTAGAACTAGTACCTAGAGGCTGTAATCCGTTTTCATTTCTTTCCATCCATTTCTTTTACTATGTTTTTCTGCAATGGTAGAGGCAGTCATCTGTATGAAGATATGGTTTTCCCATGGAGACCTTAGTATATCCATTTTTGTGAGTTTCTATTTCATAGTGGTTCAGTATGATTATGTTACTTTCTCAATGTGCAGGGTGATGAAGCATGTAGCAATATATAATTATATGTTTAATTAATAACTTGAAGAAAGTTCTGTGAAATATCTGTATCCGAGATGAAGTACCTGAAGCAAAGAGAGATCAACAGCTAGTTGTGATAGTATTCCAGCTACAAATGCATCCCCAGCACCAGTGGTGTCCACTGCATCTACCTTCATACCCTTGACTCTTCCACTGAACTCCTGCAAGTACACATACACTTTGCGGTTTCAGACTTACAAATACTAGGAAGAGAAGTATATATACTGTCAATCTTGCTGAAACAATATCATCCCATTAATTTAGAGATTAGGAAGATACTCGTTCTCTATTCCACCTCAAGATTCATATACGATTCATATAGGAAACGAAGGCAGTTTTCATATGGCTCATTAAAATTAATAGAAAGAAGAATAATAATATAATAACACTTTATATTTTTCTTATGCTCAAAAACACTATATATTCCAGAATGATGACCTTAACACTTTCAAAGGAGCAACAGTTTGATTTGCCAGAAAAACAGGAGCAACAGTTAAGGAAACAAAATAACCTGTACTCGATCGGAGGAGTATATGTTAAAACATTCAATGGACATCTAATGTATCCAAACCATCTCTCTTGTGTTATTCATTTCAGATATTATTAGTTAAAACTTACTTCCAATTCAAAATACTTCAGCATAAATATATACCTATATATTTTTAATTACAATTCTAAAAAGGTTCTGTTAATTATGCGATCATTCAAATAACTTTGCATGTTACAACAATTTTAAAAATCTGCTAATACTTTCTTTCTTTAATAAGACACAAATTTTATTAAGAAAAAACTGAAGGCACATAGAAAAATGGCCGAGAAGTCCATTACCTAAAACAACAGCCATCACACCAAAACCCAGGAAGTACTCAACAGAAAACTGCCCCCGATCCAGAATATATACACTAAAGGAATTTTCTTGGAATATTTTGACACAATGCCCAAAAAGAAGCAAGCAGTCCAATTCTATCCAAAATTGCACCCTTTCCCCCTTATCTTTGATACTCGACAACAAAGCCAAACATTTTTAAATGAGATCGCCAATAAAATCAAATTAATTCACCAAGGTTGATATAAAACTCACCTCATAATCTCATCTAATACTAAATTTTACAATTTAAAGGAATAATATTTACTTAAGTATTTCCTTACTATATTACACTCTGATTCATGGTATGGTGCATGCATCAATATGTAATCTGTAATAATTATCATTTTAGTCACAGAGAGAGAGAGAGAGAGAGAGAGAGAGAGAGAGAGAGAGATGGCGAGAGAAGTAGAATACATAAAAGAGCATATTTGGAAACTTACCTTGGTGTAATACCTGCAGCCATCAGGGCCCTCAGTGACCAGCAGTAATTTAAGATTTGGATGGTACAATTTTCGAACAACATTTTCGTCATAAGGATCTTCTCCTTCCGTTAGAAAAGAAATCTCCTCTTCACTTATCTGAAAAATAAATAATTGATATCTCAGCGGATGTAGTACCATTACTTTAATCAATTTTCATATTACCCTTTTCAGAAAAGGGACAAGAAAGATCAAATATGAACCAACAGGTGCATAATCTACATATTTAAAGGTTTGCATACCTTGATAACATCAGCAGTCTCCCATATGCTCAAAATTCCTTCTCTGGCACTCTTTGCAGAAGGCCACAATGGAAGCCTGAGGTTAGGATCATAGGACAAAACTACACCAGCGTCCTTTGCAGCTTTAGCTGCTGCAATATGAGCAGACTTGCATGGTTCCGTGATTAGACTTATAGAACCATAATGTAAAATTTTTGCCTGACACAGGATGGTTAAGACATACCTTGAGCGTTACTATAAAGAAAAAGTCAAACAAAAATCAATTGTGAAAACTCAGCGAAACTATAGTATGTAAGGGGATATAAGACAGGCATGTAGCGTAATATCCAAGAATAAGAAGGGCCCAACATGGTGACCTAAATGAAAGAAAACACCGATACTGGTGTTGCAGCCATCATGATGTCTGAGAATGCATACAGTTCAGTGGATCTGTATTCTGGAATAAATAGTTCAAAATTGAAGTATCTTTCTGACATGAGGTGTACTATGCGTAATTGAAATTCTGGTTTAGGTGTACCAGAAGGATTCTTTAATCAGATGATGTACCATGCAAGATACTTGGCTCTAGACATTTCCTTCATATGATGCATTTAGCTTTGCCTTCTTTTGACTCCTTTACAATTATAATCATCACTGATGTTAAATTACCAATAAGAGAAATTCTTTCATACCTTCCTAATTAAATCAAAATCAAGTTCAGCTTCTTGAAGCAACATATCAGCACTAGGATTACGATAAAACATGAACTCACGTTCCCCATCACTCCTCAATGTAACAAATGCTAAAGCAGTTCGTGCACCAGGATCAAAACGCATCCCTTCACTGTTCACATTATTTTCCTTTAGTATATCAGCAAGCATGTACCCAAATTCATCTTCCCCAACCTGCAAACATTGCGTATTAATATTAAAAATCTGAAAGGATAAGGTTAGCATTTTTGTTTTCTTAGCCCATGAATTCGACATTTATGCAGTAAAGAGCTGAACAACACAAGAGATATGTTTTCAATTTGTTTAGTCTTGTTAATGCATTAGAAGCAGAAATCGGTGCAAGAGAAAGAGTTTTCTCTGTTTTTTTTTAATGCATAAGAAGAAGAAGAACTCACTGTAGAAATGTTGTGACAACATGTAATATTACAGATAAGAGACACAAAAGCAAATTAAGTTGAAAATGCCCTAGCAAACACAAATGTGTGGTCAACTATGATATATATTATACGCATATAAGGTGACAAGGAAAACGACCCAAGCAAAGGAAAAGGACTTTTGGTTTGACCTTTAGAAAGATAAACACTAAAACTAAAATGTGAGGTGGGAGGAAAAAGGGATTACCTGAAGTCAAAGTGGCCAAATTATTAGTTAAAGACTCAAAACATTTGATAACAAGTGCTGCCTTCATCTAATTAAATCAGAACAACAAGAATATGGACACATATGTTCAAAATGATACCTTCCCTATAAAAGCTGATGAGCCACCAAGACGAGCTATGCCAACTGCAACATTAGCAGGGGCTCCTCCAGCAGCTTTTTTAAATGCAGGTGCTTCAGCCAATGAAAGTCCATTAGTGGTTGGGACAAAATCAATAAGCATTTCCCCAAAACAAACCACAAGGGAGGATTCCTTTGTGTCTAGTAGTGCATCTCCTGCAAATGCTTTTCCTAAAATACATAACAGTCAGACAATGAAAGGCTCAGTTTTTAACAGAAGACAACTTTGATACGAAGTAAGCAGATGAGCAAAAGCTGTATCATGTCACTCATGATTCAAGTCATATGAAAAGTTCACTCATTGTGTACATGTACTGCAAAATAAGAAAGCACAAGTTTAGCGCCCTGATTGCCAAACACAAAGTGTAAAATCTAGGATTATAGTTTGGCAAATTTCATGGTGTGTACATGTGATAAATGGTGACATCCAAATGGAGGGTCAAGTGCAACAAAGACCTCTAGAAAGAGGGACAGATAGATACCTAACGAGCATCAATATTATAGCTAGAGTGAAGACAAACTCAAGACAGTTGAGGGGGAATCAAGAAAATTAAGACCAGATCAAGACATCACCCAAACTTTAGAGTACTTCCAGCTTTTAGTTATGGTCAAAGACACTGAAATAAGTTCTTGACCCCCAAACATAGAGTTAGGATGTGTCTATGAGTCTAGGATAGTCCAAACATATTGTAGGACATGTCTACGATCCTTAGAAATAACAAAAACGAGAGTAGACATTAAGCTGAAAAAATAAATCAAAACAGACAAAATCATGCCCGAAATTGACATCTGGGGTGAACAAACAAAAGCTCTCTTGGTAGACTAGGGCATTGACTGGCAAGAAGCCATGCTCTAGGTACACTGAAAGGTTTATTAAGGGGACCAGATACTCCCGGCCAACCAAAGATTTGAGTAATTGACCAAGACAACCTCAGTCTCCCAAGGTTTCTTAGGTGTACAAAGGGTTTCACTGGTAACTGATCCCAGTCAAACAACACATTAAAAAATCAAATCTCAAATGCTTTTTACATGTTGCCCAAGAGCTGTTGGTTCTTTTGCTCTTAAAGGGCCCCCATAACTCTTAGAAGAGAGCTATTGTGTAGGTTGAGAACCAGCACCTAATGGCTCTAGCGATGGCAAGGGAGTGATGCTCCTCACCTCTCCCTTGCCCTTGAAATATCCGAGTACTTATTTGAGGTTTTGGTTGCTCAGTGGATTTCCCACCTCTACAGTGGAGGAGCTCGTTGTCAACATTGAGGTAAGTTCTTTTCTTTGTTGCTGCTTTCTTTTGTCCTTGGTTCCTAATACTGTCATTATTTGTGGATATAATACACATATAGGCAGGCCAACACACACAATCTTCCCAATTCACTCTAGATGTATATGTTTCCCTCATATACTACTACTTTAGTTCATCACAACACTGAATGGGATTTGGGGTATCAAGTTACTAAAAGCATTCATAATTACCAGTGAAATGATACTGGTACATTTACACATGTTTGTAATTACAAAAGGCTTTTCCCAAATTACACGAGGGGTAAGGTAATGCTTCAAGATTAAACAGCGGACCCTCTCCTTCATTCCTCGTATTTTTCCCATAAGATCTTCAAAATTTAATATCTAAGCTCCAAAAATGAGATTTACTTGCTGAAACTAGCAGTACACAAGGACGTTAGAATTATGGTCCTCAAGCATGGCTTTCTAAATTATAATTCTTGGTTTGCCTAGATTACTTTAATTCTGACCGAATCCATTTTCCTTAATCCCAGCATATATTGCTTTCTACTTTGGAGCTTTCCAATATCCTTCTTTCTTGTTTGCTTTCCTACAGAGATCACAAGGGATATGGTAGGCACAGTGGCATTGCTAAAATCTTCTAGATAAGCAAATACTATATACTCAAAACCCTATATTTGGATGACCTTCCGATTTCAGTTCTTCCTAGTTTCTTTACAATTTTCATTATGCTTCACCAGTTAAACAGCCCCAAACATCTCTAGCAGTTTTCGATTCGAACTTCCCAAGATAAGATTACAGAATTTGACAGTTATACAGTTAAAGAAACAAATCATCTCACATATGTAGTAAACAAGAACCAATCAGAACAATCGTTGATTCATTTCTGGTCTCTATGTCCTCTCTTAGTTGCAATATCGTCCTCAATTCCACAATGTAGTTGTGACATTCTTGATATAAATACCCAAATGAAAATTCGATAAAAACAGCAACCGGCAACAAGTGTAAATAATGCCCCCAACAAATTGTGAAGTTAAACACATTAAAGCTATATAAACGGACCAACCCACACCATGATAACTACAAGTTGATGAATTCACACAATATTTCAAGCAATCTAAAGAACATCACAAACGCCCCAAATTATAAAGTCCACTGAGCTATAAAAAAATTAGATAACAAGTGAAACTAAGCAAACCCATTTGTCAAGTGAAGCTTATACAAGTCCAGAACCAAAGCATACCTTGGACATTCGATCTGGAAATGGAACTGAGAGGTGGACAAGAAAATGCCGAGGCTCTGACTGTCCTTTGACTAAAACACACCGAATTGCGAGGCAAAGAAACCACGCCACTGAAGCAGAAAGCAGTTGAATGAAGAGCCATCAAAATAAGCGCAGACCCAGAACAGTATTCAAAGTCGTTGAGGATCCCAAAAGTGCTTTTACTTGGAAGCTCTTGTGAAATGAATTTCTCCGAAGAAAAATGGCGGAGCCCAAGGCTTTTAATTAATTAAGTTTTGGTTTCAGCCTAAGACAGTTAATTAATACACTAAATCATCTGAAAATAGTATTATGGGTGTGGACGATAGAGACAGGGGTGAAGAGGCAGCGAAGAGAACAAAGCGAGAGTGTAGTAGCTTAATGTTTGTCGCCTTGCCATTGCTGCATTTTGGACTGCCGATTAAGCTTTGTTCTTGGCCTCTAAGCTTTCGTTTTGTTGCCACCTGGTGTACCCGAAACACATAAAAAAATTTCCATTCCATAATACTAGCATATTCTGAGATTTAATCCTGATATTTTCATTTCTATTTAAATCCATCCTTCTTTTTTAATTTAAAGCCAACGAAATCTAACACAGTGAAATAAGGTTTGGAGTTGTAGGCGAGTGGTTTTAAATTCGAACCCCATGACACTTTAGTAGTAGTATGTGTGAGAAACTTCTCTCTCTTATGGTTTAGACTATCCACTTCTATTGAAAAAAACTTTTAAATTTAAATTCTCATTATTACTTAAAGAACTCAGCATGTGTTGCAAAATTTACCCTCCATCCAGAATAGCAAATCTTGGTTTTTAATTATAAAGTTGATTTATTTGAAATTCTAAACAAATTTTATTGAGATTTTGTGTTAGCAAAACACATTTTTATCACGGTAATAAATGCATATCCATACCTTTGTTGTCATCCCAATCAAATTATTCGATTATTATTATTAAAATTGTTATATTTTTAGGTAAAGTTAGTAATTTGGATACACTTCCACCATTTTATGCAACCTGGATACCTGAAAACCTTTGACAAAAAAAAAGTTACCTGAAAACCAAAAGTCACTTTAATCTTTTCTGCAAACTTGGGCTTACTTTTAATGCATCCAATGCATCTTCCAAGTTTTTATTTATCAAATCTAATCATATAGATAAGTAACATATTCTGACCAAAAAAGAATAGTAATCAATCATCAACATTTCATAAACACTCACAAATCAACATAACATGGTCGCATTACAAGAGTCTGATTATATTCCAGCAATTCACAATGAAGATAAACCTAGCTCAATGAATGGGATGTAATCAAATTGACAATATTCCATGAAAAGATTATCCACCTAATGAATTATAGGTAAATAAACAGATTATCCACTTAAATAATAAATTAATGGCAGATGAGCGTTAAATCAATATAATAAAATATTGTATGCAAACGTAGTAGATGACAAAATCAATATAATAAAATATTTGTATGCAAACATAGCTTTATGAAATTATGATAAACTTTGGGATGAAAGCACGAGGAAAAGAAAAAAGAAATATTCATGAACAAATAAATATTGATATGCTTCGTGATGCAAGCATAAGGAAAAGAAAAACATTCAAGATTTTTTACTAACCTGAAGGAAGTGGATGAGAAGATGGGATACAAAAGTAGAGCCCTAACCTTAAGGAGAAGAGAGTGTGTTTCTCATTGTTTGCTGCTTGATATAATGAAGGGAATTGGAGACCTTTTTTCTGTCTCTTTAACTTCCCAATAGTTCACTCATAAAGTCTGGTGTAAATTAGGAAGACTTTTGGTAGTAAGAATTATTTAAAAGTCATTCCCAATTGAAAGTCATTTATTTAACAATGTTTTCAAACATCATCAACTTTTTCGATACCACAAAACTTTTAAATACTTTTTAAAAATCATAATTGAATACCACCAAACGTTCATTAGTGGCCCCTTTATCATATGAATGTTAACAATGCCTTTCTCCATAAAGAAGTTTACATGACTCCTTCTCTAGGCTTTATTGATTGGGGAGAGTCATTTGGTTTTGGTTTGTCGACTACATGTTCGGACCACTTTGCAAAACCCAAGGGAGATGTCGTATAGCAGTGTAGCTCGGAAGTCCGAGTGTCGTATCCACAGAGAGCAGTGTAAAGAAAATAACAGAGATGAAAAAGAACAATTATGATTGAGAGGTAGATTTATGCAAGATTTGATTTAGAGAAAATTTAATTGATTAAAACACTAAGGCATTGGGGTTCCACTTTTAACATAAGCATGCAACTCTTAATAATTTGATCCACAAAATATTTTCCAATGTAGTTGTTCAAAATAATTAAAGCTCTTTTTAATTTCCTTTAGAAGTATTCTAAGCATAACTTGTACCATTGGCAACAAACTATCAAAAAATAATCTTCATCAAAATTCTATTAATCTTTAGTAATTCTCTTCTCTTTTAAAAGCATGAAAGTTTTTACTACACAATGGGAAAAACATGATTGAACCCATGAAATAGATTATCAAACATTCATCAATTAATTAAAAAGAAAACTACAAATTCCATTTGAACAAAAACTACAAAATCACATTAAAGCTTAAGTTTGGATCAAACTAATAAAAATTACACACTTATATTAAAAGCTTTCTCCCTAGCCTTAGCTAGGGAGTTAGTTCCCCATAATAAAATAAAACTAAAAACAGAAATTAAAACTTAGAAAGATATGGAGGAAGGAGAGAAAGCTCAAGTTGTGAGGCTTGGTGTGTTTTTACAATGCCATAGCTCCTCCTATTTATAGGAAAATGGGAGCAATTCTAAATTCATTAAATCCCTCCATTCATGAATTTAATATGTATTCCACTTGCCATCAAACCAATAGCCAATTTGCTTCCATTACTTATTCCATAGTGTTGATGACTCCATTCTCCAAATTCTTCATCTTCTTCAATGCACAACCGTAACCCTCATCTTAATATTTCTTCTTTTCTTCAATTGTTGCTCCACTTCTACTTGCTTTTGTTATTCAATCCTTTCTTTTGGTTAAGTGTTGCACCCATTTGCCTACTAGCATCCAATGATCTTCTTCAACCTTAAGATAAAATAATGAAATCATCATCAATTATGTAATGGGTATGTAAGCAAGTGCAAAAGTGAAAAACAAACCTAATTAACTACAATTGTAAGAAAATCAATTACTAACAAATATATTTAGGGATAATAAATGTGATAGTTTATGTGCTCATCAAATACCCCCAAACCTATAATTTGCTAGTCCTCGAGCAAACTAAAATTAAAAACTAAGCATAAATGAAAACTAACTAAGCCACTTTCGTAGGGATCTCGATTGCATTTAGCATATGCAATAAGCCTTTAAACCCCTAGGTTGCCCTAGTGGACGAGTTGTAGTCTCGTGAGGGTTTATAGGGATGATACCCACAAACATCTGAAATTTTAAGTAACTCTCCTGCCAAATCATCATCAAGAATGTCAAAGCTCAAAAACCAAGATTCTCAATTCATGAACAAATTTAAAAGAGCGAACACAAATCCAAAACTTTAAGTTCTCCCAGTCTAAAGTCAAAGTCATTTATCACCATTAATAAACTTTTCATTTGCTTGCTTTGGTGTAAAGTGAACTAACACAGTTGAGAAGACAAAAATTCAATCATAATCACACCATCCTTGCTATCTTAGATTTTTTTTTTTTTTTTTTTTAATTTTTTTTTATTTTATAAATAAATATATACATGCTATTATGTGGACGGTGCAATGTTTAGCTCCCTTAAGCTTTCTAATTAACCCATGTAGCGAGTGTTAGGCCAATGACTCTCAAACACAAAGGCTTTAAGGCATTAGGTGTTGAAACACCCCGATGAGCTTAATAACTCGAGTTAAAAAGGCTACAAAGCTAAACAAGTCACACATGCAATTTTTTTTTTTTTTTTTTTTAAGAACTTCACGGTTTGACGCGAACACTCACTACTGATTAGGCAAGAGGCCCGGTTACTAAGTGAAAGTTCTCTTTTTATTCTTTTTATTCTTTTTTTTTTTTAAGACAACAAGGATAAATACAATAAATCTCAAACTCTATCTTCTCAAGCGCATTAGTGTGAGTGTGAATTTTTCAAAGCCTAGCTCATAAATCATTCATTAAGTAGAAATAAATGAAAAAGACTAAAGACTGGATTAGTTATCGTATCGCTCAAGTGTTCTCAATTTTAAATTCATGCATGAATATCAAATCTCAATTTAATGCAAATATATTTCGATGACAACAACTCCCCCCCCCCCCCCCCCAACTTGAATGAAACATTGTCCTCAATGTGTAAAACTTAGAAATAAGCAATGTTATAACAACAAATGAAGGGTATTAAAGTAAATAAAATTAAAAAATTAAAATACAAAATAAATAGAAAATACAATTACAAAACAAATAACAAACAAACAAAAGAAACAGGAACCCTTAATCACACAAGTATACAAGCAACTCATGGATGACCAGTTAAGGGCCTCAGAAAAGACAGCCAGGGGTTCCGGGAAGGTTGGAGGGGTCACAATGGTCCCGCTTAAAACCCAAACTTCTTAGACACCGAAAGTGTCGCCTAAAGAACTCCTAGACACTGTATTGACAGAGACGCTCACTGGAGTTACCAAAAGTCAACTCATATTATTTTAATTATTAAAAAAAAACAACTTAAAATAATAACAAAATAAGTAAAGAGAAAGGATTGGAATGCTCCCCCTTGAAGCGATTAGGTCGAGCATGATACCAAGTAAAGATAGTCTAAAAATTCAATCCTGATAAACAGGATTCTCCAAGTGAATCGTGTCATCCTGCAAAACAAAATTCTCCAAAAATGGTTTAAGACGTTGACCATTGACTTTAAAAACATTACCATTCTTTGGATCCTCAATCTCTACTGCTCCAAAAGGAAAAACTTTTGTGACCACAAATGGACCTGTCCATCTGGAACGCAGTTTACCAGGAAAAATATGCAATCTTGAATTATATAAGAGAACTTTCTGTGATGGTTAAAAGTTTTTCCTCAAAATATTTCTATCATGAAAAACCTTCATTTTCTCTTTGTAAATTCGAGAGTTTTCATAAGCATCATTCCTTAATTCTGCCAACTCATTCAACTGAAGCTTCCTATTCGAACTTGCATCATTTAAACCAAAATTAAACATTTTAATTGCCCAATATGCCTTATGTTCAAGTTCAACTGGTAAATGACAAGCCTTACCGTAGACAAGTCTGTACGGTGACATCCCTATGGGGGATTTGTATGCTGTACGGTATGCCCATAAAGCATCAGTTAATCTCAAAGACCAATCTTTACGGTTAGGACTCACAGTTTTTTCCAAAATTTGTTTTATCTCCCGATTAGCAAGTTCAACTTGACCGCTTGTTTGTGGGTGATATGGGGTAGCGACTTTATGAGTGACACCATATTTTTTCATTAAAGCCTCAAAAGGTTTATTACAAAAGTGTTTCCCCCCATCACTTATTATAGCTCGAGGTGTTCCAAATCTTGAGAAAATGTTTTCTTTTAAAAACCGCAAAACAGTTTTATGATCATTATGTCGACAAGGAACAGCCTCTACCCATTTGGAAACATAATCAATACCGACCAAGATATAAAGATATCCAAAAGAAATAGGAAATGGACCCAAAAAATCAATGCCCCAACAATCAAATATTTCAATTACCAAAATTGGGTTCAAAGGCATCATATTTCTACGGGTAATTGCCCCTAACTTTTGACAACGGTCACAAGTTCGACAAAAAGAATTAGTGTCTTTAAAAAGCGTAGGCCAATAAAATCCACACTGCAAAATTTTTGCAGTGGTTTTCTTTACAGAAAAATGACCACCACATGCTTCATTATGACAAAAAGAAATTACTACATGGATTTCATTATCAGGTACACACCTCCTAATGATCTGATCAGGGCAGTATTTAAACAGATAGGGGTCATCCCAAAAGAAATTTTTAACCTCTGTAAGAAATTTCCTCTTGTCTTGAGCAGTCCAATCAGATGGAATTTTACCTGTAGCAAGAAAATTAACAATGTTAGCAAACCAAGGTAATTCCGAAATAGTAAATAATTGCTCATCTGGAAAAGAATCATTAATTGGCAATGTTTCAATGGAATCCTCAAAACTCAATCTAGACAAATGATCAGCCACTACATTTTCTACTCCCTTTTTGTCTTTGATTGTGATGTCAAATTCTTGAAGTAGTAGGATCCACCTAATCAGTCGAGCTTTAGCATCTTTCTTTTCAAAAAGGTATTTTAAAGCTGCATGGTCAGTGAAAATAACAATAGGTGATCCAACTATATAAGCACGAAACTTATCCAAAGCAAATACCACAGCAAGGAGTTCTTTTTCAGTTGTAGAATAATTCATCTGAGCACTGTTCAAGGTTCTGCTTGCATAATGGATGACATGTGGCTTCTTATCCTTTCTTTGCCCCAAAACAGCTCCAATCGCAAAATCACTGGCATCACACATAATTTCAAAAGGTAAAGTCCAGTTAGGTGGTTGCATAATTGGAGCAGATGTGAGCATTTCAATTAATTTATCAAAAGCCTTTTGACATGAATCAGACCACTCAAATTTACTGTCTTTTAATAGGAGATTACACAAGGGTCTAGATATTGCACTAAAATTCTGAATAAATCTCCTATAAAAACCAGCATGACCTAAAAATGATCTGACATCTTTAACAGTTTTTGGAACTGGCAATTTTGAAATCAATTCAATTTTAGCTTTATCCACTTCAATTCCTTTAGATGAAACAATATGACCAAGAACAATTCCAGAAGAAACCATAAAATGACATTTCTCCCAATTTAAAACAAAGTTTTTCTCCTGGCATCGAACCAACACTTTTTCCAAATTACTCAAGCAATTATCAAAAGAATCACCGAAAACAGATATATCATCCATGAAAACTTCAAGAAATTGCTCAACCATATCACTGAAAATACTGATCATGCATCTTTGAAAAGTAGCAGGAGCATTACATAATCCAAAAGGCATTCTACGAAAAGCAAAAGTACCAAAAGGACATGTAAAAGTAGTTTTTTCTTGATCTTCAATGGCAATTTCAATTTGATAATAACCTGAGTATCCATCTAGGAAACAATAAAATTCATGACCGGCTACCCTTTCTAAGATTTGATCAATAAAAGGTAAAGGGAAATGGTCTTTTCTAGTTGCAGAATTTAGCTTTCTATAATCAATGCACATGCGCCAACTTGAAACAACTCTAGTAGGTATCAATTCATTTTTATCATTTTCAACCACAGTTATGCCAGATTTCTTAGGTACAACTTGAGTAGGACTTACCCATTTACTATCAGAGATGGAATAAATAATACCTGCATCTATTAATTTCAACACCTCAGTTTTAACAACATCTTTCATGATTGGGTTTAACCTACGTTGTGCCTCCCTGGAAGACTTGGCTTCATCCTCTAAAAATATTTTATGAGTACAAACAAGAGGACTAATTCCCTTAATGTCAGCAAGAGTCCAACCAATGGCAGATCTATGAGAATTCAACACATTAAGTAACTTACCTTCTTGCAAAGAGTCAAGTTCAGAAGATATTACCACTGGAAAAGTGTTGTTGGACCCCAAGAATGCATGTTTAAGTCCTGTGGGTAAAGGCTTCAATTCCAGCTTAGGAACTTCCACATTTGATGGCAATGTCTTTTCCTTCCGAGGTGGAAGCTTCTCAAATTTTGGTGTCCATTTATCAACCTGCAAGGAATTAAACAATGGATTAAGATAAGCAATTTCCGGATCCTCAAGTAATTCAGATTCTTTAGAATTCAATAAAAGAGACTCTAGAGGTTCAGAAATACTGGTCTTCTCAAATTGATCTTGCACAAGAGCTTCAATCAAGTTCACCACTGCGCATTCATCATCTTCATAAGGTCGCCTGAAAACATTAAAAATGTTAATTTCCAATGTCATGTTACCAAAACTGAGTTTCATTACCCCACTTCTGCAACTAATGTGTGCGTCACATGTAGCAAGGAATGGACGTCCTAAAATGACAGGAATTTCATTTTCAGAATGCAAAACAGGTTGTGTATCCAAAACAACAAAGTCAACAGGGTAGTAAAATTTGTCCACTTGGACCAATACATCCTCAATTACCCCTCTCGGTACTCGTACAGAACGATCAGCAAGTTGCAACTTCATTGTTGTGGGCTTCAATTCACCAAGACCTAACTGCAAATATACTGAATATGGCAATAAATTTACACTAGCCCCCAAATCAAGCAAAGCACAATTGATGTAATTCTTTCCAATTACACATGAAAGAGTAGGACTTCCTGGATCTTTGTATTTAGGAGGGACCTTATGTTGCAACAATGCACTCACATGTTCAATCAAAAATGCAGTTTTCTTCACTTGATGCTTTCTTTTAAATGTGCACAGATCTTTTAAAAATTTAGCATAAGAAGGGATCTGTTTAATAGCATCTAACAGAGGAATATTAACTTTGACTTCTTTAAAAACACCCAAAATTTCAGAATTTTGATTCAATTTCTTTGGAGGATTTAAAGCTTGAGGAAAAGGAGGAGGAAAATGATATTCATTTGATTCATTCAAGTTGGACATGTTAAGTTTATCATTATTCTTAGATTTTTCAACTTCCTTCGGTGAAGGTGTGTTATCAATTATTTTACCACTTCTAAGAGCAATGACAGACTTAGCATGTTCAATTGAGGTTTCACACGAATTAACATTCCTTGGATTTGGTTGAGTTTGAGAAGGAAATTTTCCTTTTTCATTTATTGCAAAAGAATTTGTCAATTTAGAAATTTGGCTTTTAATTTCTTTATTTTCTTCAACCATTTGACCAAACAAGGTATCATACCTTTGATTTTGCTTCTGCTGTTCCTGCATAAATGCTTGAAGAGTATCGCTCAAAGAGGGTCTGGCATTAAATGCGTTAGTTGTAGAAAATTGATGATTGAAAGAATTTCTATCACTTACCTGAGGTTGTGAATCATTGCTCCAACGAAAGTTTGGATGATTCCTTGTTGCTGGATTGTAAGTGTTGGAAAAAGGAGAATATTGTTGTTTGAAGTTTCCAACAGCAGCACAACGCTCCTCATAAGCTCCTTTCATTTCCTGAAAAATTGGACAATTTTTAATAGTATGACCAATCTCATAACAAGAATCACATACTTGATTAACATCAGCTTGAAAAACAGGTTGAGGCAAATTTGATTTTTCTGTTTTCAAAGCAGCTATCTCTTTAGTCAAAACCTCAAATTTTAATTTCCAATCATCTTCTTCTTTTAATTGATAAATTCCTTTATTAGTAGAAGATGTGGCAATTCTTGAACGATCAGTGGTCTCAACTAGACTGGGGACAGTCCATTGATGAGCTTTTTCAGCAATTTCATCCAAAAATTCTAAGGCATCATCAGGGTCTTTTTGCATAAAATTTCCATTACACATAGACTCAACAAATTGGCGATCACGGGGGAGAAGTCCCTCATAGATATAACTAGCAAGACGCCAGTTTTCAAAGCCATGGTGTGGACACAAATTCAAAAGCTCTTTAAATTTTTCCCAAGTTTGATACAAAGTTTCATTTTCCTTTTGAGAGAAATTTGAGATTCTTTTCTTAAGAGCAATCGTCTTGTGATTAGGAAAATATTTGTTAAAAAATGCTTGAGTCATTTCCCCCCAAGAACCTATGGATCTAGCCCTTAATGAATACAACCAACCTTTAGCCTTTTCTTTTAAGGAAAAAGGAAAAAATTTCAACCTTATGAAATTAATCCTATCAAGTTGAACATTGTAAAAGGTGCCAATTGCTTCTTCAAATTCCCTAACATGCACATAAGGATTTTCACTTTCCATGCCATGAAAAATAGGTAGTAATTGAATCATTCCAGGTTTGAAATCATAATTTGGCATGTTAGGTGGAAACATGATGCATGAAGGATTTGGTGCACGAATAGGATGCAAAAATGTCTCTAAAGTCCTAGGTGCAACTACTTCTTCTCTCATTTCATCATTCACAATCTGAGCATTAATCTCTCGTTCATTATTCGCAATTTCTTGTTCATCATTCACAATTGCTGCCATGCTTTCAGATTTATTGGATATTTCAGTTGAAGAAGTTGAAGCAGAATTAACAGTTTCAGACTTTTTGACAAATCTTCCTAGATGATCTCTAGGTCGCATAAAGTAAATAAATAAATAAACAAAAACAAAAACAAAACAAAAAACAAAAAATTATTAACAATAAGATGAAAGTTGGAAAGAGTGTACCATATGTGAAGAATTTCACATAACCAGCAAACCTCTGACCAAGGGGATCTCTGTACTCTTTGACAAGCCGCTCCCCGGCAACGGCGCCAATTTGTTCGGACCACTTTGCAAAACCCAAGGGAGATGTCGTATAGCAGTGTAGCTCGGAAGTCCGAGTGTCGTATCCACAGAGAGCAGTGTAAAGAAAATAACAGAGATGAAAAAGAACAATTATGATTGAGAGGTAGATTTATGCAAGATTTGATTTAGAGAAAATTTAATTGATTAAAACACTAAGGAATTGGGGTTCCACTTTTAACATAAGCATGCAACTCTTAATAATTTGATCCACAAAATATTTTCCAATGTAGTTGTTCAAAATAATTAAAGCTCTTTTTAATTTCCTTTAGAAGTATTCTAAGCATAACTTGTACCATTGGCAACAAACTATCAAAAAATAATCTTCATCAAAATTCTATTAATCTTTAGTAATTCTCTTCTCTTTTAAAAGCATGAAAGTTTTTACTACACAATGGGAAAAACATGATTGAACCCATGAAATAGATTATCAAACATTCATCAATTAATTAAAAAGAAAACTACAAATTCCATTTGAACAAAAACTACAAAATCACATTAAAGCTTAAGTTTGGATCAAACTAATAAAAATTACACACTTATATTAAAAGCTTTCTCCCTAGCCTTAGCTAGGGAGTTAGTTCCCCATAATAAAATAAAACTAAAAACAGAAATTAAAACTTAGAAAGATATGGAGGAAGGAGAGAAAGCTCAAGTTGTGAGGCTTGGTGTGTTTTTACAATGCCATAGCTCCTCCTATTTATAGGAAAATGGGAGCAATTCTAAATTCATTAAATCCCTCCATTCATGAATTTAATATGTATTCCACTTGCCATCAAACCAATAGCCAATTTGCTTCCATTACTTATTCCATAGTGTTGATGACTCCATTCTCCAAATTCTTCATCTTCTTCAATGCACAACCGTAACCCTCATCTTAATATTTCTTCTTTTCTTCAATTGTTGCTCCACTTCTACTTGCTTTTGTTATTCAATCCTTTCTTTTGGTTAAGTGTTGCACCCATTTGCCTACTAGCATCCAATGATCTTCTTCAACCTTAAGATAAAATAATGAAATCATCATCAATTATGTAATGGGTATGTAAGCAAGTGCAAAAGTGAAAAACAAACCTAATTAACTACAATTGTAAGAAAATCAATTACTAACAAATATATTTAGGGATAATAAATGTGATAGTTTATGTGCTCATCACTACACAAGTCCCTTTATGGTCTCAAACAAGCTCATCGTAATTGGTTTCACAAGTTTTCTGTTGCCATTCAAAAACTAGGGTTTACATAATCTCTTTCATATTATTATCTCTTCACAAAAAGCAGGGTTCACATAATCTTTTTTATTTACTGTTGTTTTAATCTACGTTGATGACATGGTAATCATAAGCAATAACGAGAGTCCTATACAGAATTTGAAGTCTTTTCTTCATAATCAGTTTCACATTAAAGATTTGGGTCATTTGAAGTATTTTCTTGGGCTCTGCAAGTTCAAAGGCGGGAATTACGATCTCACAACGAAATTACACACTTGAAATACTTGATGATGCAGGTCTTTTAGGTGCTCAATCAGTAGACTTTTCTATGGAGCAAAACTTGAAGCTCAATACTAGAAATGGTGAAGTGCTCAACAATCCTTCGTGGTTTAGACGATTGATGTGGCGATTAAACTACCTTCCAATCACTAAACCATAAATTACTTATGCAATCAATATTTTGAGCCAATTTATGCATCAACCAAGGAAACCACATTTGGATGCCACTTTACGTGTTCTTTGTTATCTGAAAGGTAGTCCAAGTCAAGGATTACTTTTCTCTTCAAACAGCAAGTTGCATTTGATAGGTAATTGAGATTCTAATTGGGCAAACTACCCCACGACGAGAAGGTTCACTTCAGGCTACTATGTTTTTCTTGGGAATTCACTCATATCTTGGAATACAAAGAAACAGAAAATGGTATCTCGTTCATTCGCTGAAGCAAATTATCGTTCTATGGAAACCGCTACTTGTGAGCTGACTTGGTTGCGATCTCTTTTGAAAGATCTACGAGTTACCAATCTAGGCCCTGCAAAGTTGTTATGTGACAACCAAGCAACCCTTCATACCACCGCCAATCTCGTTTACCATGAACGAATGAAACATATTGAGATTGATTGTCATGTGATTCGGGAGAAGATTCAAGCTGGACAGATTGCTACCTTATTTGTTCCATCTACGGCTCAGGTAGCAAATTTGTTTACAAAAGCCCTTGGAAGTAATGTTTTTCACAATCTTGTACGCAAGTTGGGCATTCTTGATATCCATGCTCCAACTTGAGGGGGAGTGTTAAAAATCAGAAAGTTATTTAGTTTCATTTTATGTATTGATTGTAATTGATTGTAAATCTTTGTATAAATACTTAGCCTTTTGGCTCTATTAATACAACGGAGAAATATTATTCTCAAACACAAGTCCAATTTGACGGATAGGTTTGTGGACTTCCGAGAAAACGAAAAATAATGCCCGAGAGGTGACAAAAGGGCCACCAACTCTCAAGCCAAAGAGAGCTTCGGTTATGAGACAGCCAAAGCAGGGCAACTCAAACAAGCCATGACCAGAAAACCTGGAAAGAGAAACGAGAATAGGATTGAAAAAGGAAGATGGAAGAAGAGAGAATGGCGAAGAGGGAAGATTTAGATTACGTTCATGTTGGAAGTCTAATCATTCCTTGCTTCATGGATTTGTGTTGGAAGCTAAATTTTTTTTTCTTTTTTGTGTGTTAGTTTTCCCCACCTTTTGAATGGTTGGACATTTGAATACTCAATTGTTTACTTTACACTTGGCTACTTAAAAAAGAAAATATGTAGGCTTCATGTTTCTTCTCTAATGTGGTCTTTTTTATAGGCTAACACGTTAGGTACACAACCTTATTTTGGCAATTTATATAGTACAAGTTACAACAAAGTGTCCAACAACAAAAAAAAAAAAAAGTTACAACAAACCGTACACAAACGACAAGGATAATGGTGCGTGTGAGTGTTTGTTTTCGACATTATCAACCCTCAATAAAAATAATAAAATCATGCACGGACAAGCTAGTAGTAATTAATTGGAAAATTATTCTCCTTCAATGAGAAAATACCAAATATGCTCTCTTTTTATTATTAAAAGTTAAATAATAGATATAACAGTTAGGAATATAGCATGGCAATTGTATAGAATTTTCTATTGTGATTGGTTCATACTTTTGTTCTTCTTTTCCAACTAATCACCTCGTCACATTCCACATGTTCCAATTTCTTTCCTTGCACTTTTAATATTTTTCTAGTATGTTAAGGAGAAAACCAAAATTTCCCAATATGTAAATCCAATGCATCACACATTTACTTATCAAGAATGGGTATAAGAATGATTTCAATTTTTTCTTCAGTTATGTCTACTAACTCATGGGTATTGGAATGATTATAATTAGGGCTAACGACAAAAGACACCCTGCAGGTTTAGGGTGATTCTCAATATGGATATCAGGGTATCAATTTTATCAATTTACACACTTACTTTGCAACATCGTCCAATTTCATCATTTCGTTAAGTTGACTGTGTGGTCAATCTTTAATGCTGATGTGTCTATTGTGAGACCCACCTACTAACCAACCAATTCCTAAAAATATTCATAAAAAATGATAAAATAACATAAATTTTAAAAAATAAACTTAAAAAATCCAAATAACTCCCCAGGCCAACGAACCCAACGCCCCTTATTCACCCAACTCGCCCTGCACCAACCCCAGACCCCATCCTTCTCTCTCTCTTTGGCGTGAGCTCAACGACAGAACACCAAAACCCAATTCCAGTAAGAAAATAGAAAGCCGAGAAGTCCAACTCTTCAAAGGCTAAAAGACTCAAGTCGATCAACTTTTTCTGATATGGTGCCTGGACAGATTATGAAACATTAAATACAGAGGGATTAGCTCAACTTGCAATCTCTCTCTGAAAAATTTGCTTAAACAATATCAAGTTGAAAAGAGATCCACCTACTGCAATCACTTCAAGCTAACGTAGCTATATTATGGGCTCCAATTGCAAGCTAATTTGGCTATTCGATAGAGAACAACAAGCTTACCCATGTTATGTGCTTAAATTGCAAGTAACCCTTGCCACCAAAGTTGAATTTTGTATCAGCTTCGTTGATTATAAGCACGTTCTCCAATCTTATTCCAAAATTCTCATCTTCATTGATTATATCCAAGCTCTGAAAAGTGCAGTTTTATAGTTAGTCACTGTAAATGGTAATTACAAGTCAAATAGGCGAGGATCGGAAGCAGCTTGAAACCTGAGAAGTCCTCTCCACTGTCCTCTCTACCCCTCACAGGGCTCTCTCCCTTATTTTTCTTCTCCAACAAGTTCCTCTTTCTTCCCTCACCCTCATCCATAAAACCCCCTGAACCCTTTACAAACAAGATTAAAATGGCCCAAGGGGAATCCCCACCGTCCAATTCAACATCAAATCCATCTCTGTCCTAGAACGTCTTGTTTAGCCGGCTGAACGCCCAGGCTCTCGAGTTCGTCCTAACCTGGTAACACACCCAATTGGAGAGCACGATCGATGAGCTTGGTTTGATCGACATTGCAAGACCTAGTCTTGAGAAGCCTTTCAAAGGAGAGGTCAATGGCGAAAAAGGAGGGGCAGAGAGGGGTGGAATCGGAGAACTTGAGAAGATGGGACGGGGGAGAAAGGGAGGGAGAGAGGGAGGGAGCTCGGGTGGGTGCAGTTGTGCGTTGATGAGAGGGGTGGGGAAGGATGTAGGTCAGGGTTCCTTTTTTTATATATTTAGTTTTTGTTTAATTATATGTTATTTTATCGTTGTATAATAAAAATTTGGGAATTGAATAGTGGGTGGGTCCCACAATAAACACGTCAACATTTAACGATTGACCACACAGTCAACTTAACGGAAGGATGAAATTGGACGATGTTGCAAACGTAAAGGTGTAAATTGATAAAATTGATATCATGAGGTCCATATTGAAAACCACCCCAAATTTGCAAGGTGTGTTTTGTCATTAACCCTTATAATTACTTATTTTCCATACATTTACTTACACATAGGTTGTGTTTGGTTCATGGAAAAAGAGGCTTGGGAATGAGAAATTCTCATGTTTGGTAAGTCAAGACATAAGAAATGGTGGCATGACACATGGAACATTATGGGGAAATGAAATGGGAATATCACTATTTTGCTATCCTGGCAAATAACGCTACGACACGCGTGATAACAGTTCCACGTGGCATAACATTATTGGCAAGGGATAGCAAAAGAGTGTTATTCCCATTGCAACTAAGTTTTTCTCCACCCCCCTACCCCCGGGGTTTCATTTCCCTTCTCATGGGAAACTTTGGGAAAATAGGTCAGCATTAAATGCACATTTTTCATTACCATTTTGTCCCCATTAACAATATTGCATTAAATAATTTTTTTAAATTTCATATGTGTATAATTGAAAAAGAAAAAAAAGTGGTATTTCCTGTTTACTATTCTAGCATTATCGAATATGGGAAAGAAAAAAAAAATTCCATTTTCTAAACCTTGGGAAAAAAACATAGGAATTTCCCATCAAATCTTTTCCTCCAACCAAACAAGGCCAGAATGAATAAAAGAAAATAATGTGGATTTCATGTTTTTTTTTTTTGTTGGAAATGGATTTCATGTTAAAATTCATAATCAAATACCCTAAAAACTAGGAATTAGATCAACTAGGGGAGTAGTTGACTTGATTCCAATTCCTTATTTCCTTACAGTGCGTTTGGATGGGAAAATTTAAAAGTACAAAGGAATTCATAAATGACGGAAATTAATGTTCTAGAATTTGTAAAGTTTCTTGTTTGGGTAACAGATTAAAAATACGGAATTTAAGCTTTATTTGTAAAGTTAAATTTTTTTAAAAACTCAATATCTCTTGGAATTTTAGAAATGACGACTTTTAGATAGAACTTAAAGTTGGGATTTATGACCTTCAAATTCCATGTTTTTTCCCACACGGAATTTCTAAATTTTTATGTTTTTTTATCCAAACATGGGAATTAGTTCATGTCAATTTAGAAATTTTGACTTTTGTCAAAATCTCAAGTTTATTTTCTCATCCAAACGCACTATTTTTTGTTTTTTTTAAAGGACATTTCCTATTGAAATGGGCGATAATATACTAAACTCACACACACTACATGAATGCTAGGACTCGAACTCATGACCTTTCCTGGGGGAGCGATTGCTACAAACCACTACACTAGTGAGTTTTTTTTTGCAAAAATTAAAAAAGAAAAAATAGTCAAATTTAAAAACCTTTTATTTTATTCTTATTCACTTATTTTAAATTCCCTGATTGATGACTTCCCCTCATTTTTTATAATTAAACAAATTAATGTCACTAATCATGCTGATTTCATCGTGCTGGATTGTACACGCGAGTAATTAAAATTTTCCCAAACATTATTTCTAGGTAACCACATAACTAATTTCCTATTGTATTTATATTAATCTAAATATTTGACCCTTTGCATTCCTCACACTTATTTGGGTATTTATTACATTTACACTCTACGCGCTTTTTCCCATTAATTATGGAAAAAATAATATTCCCAGACAGATTTAATAATTTTATTAATCGAAATCCACGTGGCAAGGAATTCGAATCAGGCAACAAGAAGAGTAACTCCCATACCCAACTGCCATCTGACGTATCTTTACAGATTTACTTTTCCTTCCTTCTAAGCCCAGCCAGCACAAATTTTGCCTTTATAGCCCAAATGCTCTACACCCTTGCTCACCCTCTCTTCCCACGTGTCTGTTTTTCATTCGCTGAGGACTCTCTGTCCCATCTTTAACGGTTCGCAAATTCCAACTATGCTAAGTCGGCAAACACCTGATCGCTGCCTCCTCCACAAGCGCGTTCAAAACCGAGTGAAAGTCGCCTATATATATCTCTTGTTTGTCACGCAATTAAACAAAGCTCAGAGCCCTTCTCTACTCTATATCTCTCTCTCTGTCTCTGTGGCGATGTCGAAGAGCAATTTGGTTTCTTCAAGCCCTAACCCTAGCTGGATAGGCTCTGGAGTCGGCGCGGTGGGATCCAGGGAGCAGTTGGAGATAATCTTCAACAAGTTCGACAAGAACGGCGATGGAAAGATCTCCTGCGACGAGCTCAGGGACGTGTTCGGTGAGCTCGGCTCCGATACTTCGTCGCTGGAGGAAGTGAGCAGCATAATGGCGGAGTTCGACAGAGACGGCGACGGCCACATTGACATCCTGGAGTTCGCGGAGCTCATGAATGGCGGATCGAGCCAAGAGCTTCGCGACGCCTTCGACCTCTACGATCTCGACAAGAACGGACTGATCTCGGCGAGTGAGCTTCACGAGGTGATGAAGCGATTGGGGCTGAAGTGCTCGCTCCAGGACTGCGTGAGGATGATCAGCAACGTCGACGCCGACGGCGATGGCCACGTCAACTTCGACGAGTTCAAGAAGATGATGAATCCCCGTTGATCCTCCGTACGGGTGCGTATTTGGCTAGCGATCAAAATTCAAAATCAAAACAGTGCAAAAAAGAAAAGCGTAATCGGAATTATTAGATAGTCTTCTTCTAATCAGTAGTTTGATTTAGTTTCAGTTGCTTAGGGATTTGACGTAGTTAATTGGAAAAGTGTACAAAATTAACATCGTTGGTGCTAATTGGATCCACTATCGTCTTTTGGAATTAAGTATTGCTCTTCTCGTTTCTTAATTTTCTTAATTTTTCTTTTTAATTTTATTATTATTACTTTTCTATGGGGTATGGTTTTGGTACTTTTCTTGATAGAAAGTGGTGGAAGTAGCGAAAAGGTGGGTGGCAGTAATAATGTTAGGTGTTGTTGTTGCCTTGCCGTAGTGGGATGGTCAGTGATTTGGGTTTTGCTGACCTCAACGCGGAATTGGGTGCGTTGGGTGCGTCTCTCTCTCTCTCCTCGTCGTCAATGTCTCAGTGTGTCCCTAAACTCTCTTTTTTGGTCGAAAGTATTTATAAAATTATTTTAAAATATTGACCCCGAGATCTGTGGAGAAAAGGAAAACCAAGTTTTCAGATAATGTAAAAGGTGTTCGCAAAGTAACCTGATGTTGATTGGTTGTTTGGGGGACTAAAGAAATGCATAGCGTGTGGACTTGGGGAGATATTTTGTGTGTTGAAAGTTACTCTAGTTTCCGCTGACTCTAAATTAGGGTGTTTTTGTTAATTTTTTAAAGTCCTTTTTATACAGGGAGTATGATTCACATGCAAGGGCCCACATGTGAAGCCCATGGTGGGATGGCTGCCAGCTGTGACATGTGGAGCCTTTTAAGACAACGATGCTCTTGTTTGGTCGTTTGAGTGGTTGTACTTTTTTCCTGTTGTTTTTAATGTTTTTTACAGTGCCAATAAAAGCTTCTTTTTTTTTTTTTTTTTTTTTTAATCATGACTTCTTATGTGTTTAGAATATATTTTAGTAAGATTTAGGAGATATGAGATAGTTTCGAAAAATAAAAATAAAAATTAGTCATATACTCATGCTTAGCACTATTGATACAGATAAATCCTACACCATTTAGTGTTTTGGATTTTTTTAATGAGGTTTTGGGATTGTGTTTGTTTTAAGAAATCGATAGCAGTTTTGTAATTTATAAGAAGTTAAAAGACTCTTTGTTATGTTGTAAATGAGCTTTAGTTGTGTTTCTAAAATCTATTTCATATAAGTTTTTTTTTATAATTTGGGCCCCTATATTGGGTATAATAGTAAATCTCCCCCCAAAAAAAAAGATATATGAGATAGAGATTGAGTCAAGGTCTCCTTTGTTATTGGTGTTGCCCTTCATGTTCAAAATCCAGTAAAGATAATAGACACTAAATTTGAATTTCAAATGAGATGGCATAAGCCACATCAATTTTGAATTAATCAAGTTTCTCAACATGTATTAATGAATGATTAATTGGGTAAATAGTTTCAAAAAATAGGGCTAGGAATTGGGACAGAAAATCAGCCGAACTAGACCGGCTAGTTAGGTTAGGTGCGATTTATTGAAAAATTAGTTAGTAAACTAAATTGAAAGGCTTTTGATCAATGAATTGGAGATTTTGTTGTAGTAGCCTCCATCCACATATGTACAAGACGTGATATAGCTTTTCCTATAAGTGTACTAAGTAGGTTTCATTCAAATCATGGTCAAGCACAGTAGGTTGCAGGTAAGAACATCATGAGGTATTTGCAGAGAACAAAAGTTTACATGTTGGTGTTTAGTAGAAGTAATATAGTCACATCAGCACATATCAGATGATTGCAGATCCACTTACTAAAGGACTTCCAAATGGTGTTTTTCATAGACATGTGTTGAGCATGGGGTTAAGAACAGATATGGATGCATGAATCAATGGGAGTTTGGTTTTGTTTAAATAGCTTTTCACTAGCTTGTTTAGATTTTGACAGTTTGGTTTGTTTCAATGGATGTTAATTCAGTTTGAGGTTCAATTAAGTGTTTTTCTTTTAAATTAGATTAAAGTTTAATTTATTATTTACTTGTATTTTGAGACATGAATGCAAAATAGGTAGCAAAGCTAGCATTTAAGGTTGCTGCATATGGCATTCATTCATGATGGTGAAGTCTCTTTGTTTATCAAAGGGAGAGACATATTGGTAGTAATATAGAGGGGCACATGAATTAGCATGGTTTTCACATAGCATTTACAGTTTGTCATATTTGTTCAGTATTTAATCTTGATCGAAGCTTATGAAAGATGTTAAGTGTTATTATAAAAAACCTTGAAGTATCAGATATTCAATAAATTCTTGATAATTCCTTCTCATTCTTCTTAATTGACAATGGCTTGGTAGGAATTAGTTTGAGTTATATATTTCACATGGCCTTAATGTGAGCAATGCAAATTCTTTTGTGATTAATCAACCAAGTGGGAGAATGTAAGACAATTTATTGTCTTAATCCACAAAATGTGGTCTTCTAATCACATGAGGTCTCTAGGAGTTTGCCTAGTTCAAGAAGTAAAGCTCAAGCTTAAATCTCTTGTTAAAGTGCTATTCCAATCAGGGACGAACCCAGGATTGGAAAATGACATGGGCTAAATTCAAGGGCGAAGTTAGAAATATTTGTAGGAGTAGGCTAAATGTTGAAACGAATCCAATGATTGATATATTTTTTTAGACTGTGTTTAATGGATGCCTTTTTTTTTTTGGGTAAATTATAAGCTCTTGTTTGTTACCAAAAAAAATTATAAGCCCTCTTTTTTCAATATATATATTTTCTTTATCATATTTAGAACTTTTTTTCTATTCTACTGACATTTGAAACAGACAAAAATCTTGGAATTATTGATAATATTGTTGAAATATTTGGAAGGGATTGAAGGGAAACAAAAAATAAAATAAAAACACATATCTCATCCCAACACACACATCCTTTTTTTCCTTATTCTATTTCCTCCTTTCCCCTTTTTTATTTTATTTATTTTCTCTCTCTCTCTCTCTCTCTCTCTCTCTCTCTCTCTCTCTCTCTCCGATTGTTTATCATCTCCCCCTTTGTTTTTTTTCCTCTTCTCTCTCTCTCTCTCTCTCTCTCTCTCCGATTGTTTATCATCTCCCCCTTTGTTTTTTTTCCTCTTCTCTCTCTCTCTCTCTCTCTCTCTCTCCTTCTTCTTCCGCTCTTCCTTTTTCTTTCTTTCTTCTTCCTCTCTGTTCTTTCTTCTTGTCAGTCGGCTGATTGCCTAGGCTAGAGTACTAATTTAGTCCCCAAAAAAAAAAGAAGTTCCCTGGGCTATAGCCCAGGTTAAAATGTTCATGGGACTGTCCTTGATTCCAATTGAAACACAAGAGTTAGAGGATTTCAAATTCTATATGGATTGAAATAATAATCTAATGAAGTTTGGTATCTGGAGTGTTTCTTGATGGGCAAGGCACTCGAGTGAAACATATAAATAGAGGTCCCTTCCCTAGCATAACATACAAATAGTAGTACTCAAACAATAAGAAGGTTGTAAGAAAATTGTGAGTGCACCACGCTTTGCATTCGATTCCGGACCCCTCCCTGTACATTAGAGTAATTTAGAATATCGCTTTATAAAAAAATAAAAATGTGCATGCACAATGTCAAGCCATGGAAATGTCATGCTACGCACGGGCGGGGGTGGCAATTTCCGATATGACTCGTTACACGACTTGAAACCCGCACAGAAAAAACACGACACGAACCCGCACGATTAAAAAACGGGTCATTTTTTGGTCAATCCGCTAGTGACCTGTTTATAAATGGATGGGTTTCGGGTCATTTAACTCGTTTTTTAAATGGGTCAACCCGCCAACCAGCTAAAATACCTATATAACCCGCCAACCCAATAAAATACCTATGTAACCTGTCAACCCGACACATGTTTAACCCGTTTATTAAACGGGTCAACGCGCTAACCTGCTAAAATACCTAGATAACCTGCCAACTCATTTCTTTATTTTTTCTTCATTTTATTTATTTTTTTATTTCTCATTCTCAATCTTTATATATATATATATATAGAGAGAGAGAGAGGCAAAATGCAATAATTATTTTACATAAAAAATAAAAAATGCAATTACTTGATTAATTTATCCAAATAATTTAGATTTTATTTATTTATTTTTTATTTGCTTCCATTTAGCGGGTTAACCCGACAAGACCCGAAACCCGCACAGGAAAAAAAGGGTCAACCCGAAAATGACACATTTATTAAACAGGTTGGGTTTGGGTTTAACATTCTTGACATGTAAATAATCCTGACACAATATAAACCCAACACGACACAACTCATTGTCAGCCCTAGACGAAACCACTCACAAAGCTACACTGGCTGTAGCCCAGGTAGCTTTTTGAAGAAGGAAAAAATGTACATATACATAGTCCACCAACAAATAAGGGAACTTTGGGATGGGACCCACATGATGGTTGTGTGCACATGTTCTTTTATTGTACAACAGTCACTTGATGGCCGAGATTAATTTGGTTTTCTATGGCTAGATTTCAATTTTTTTGGGAAACGTGAAGCTAATTGCTAAAATGATAAGGGTATAGAGATTAAACAAATGACATTCAAACCTAACGACAATTCTCAATGGTGCAAATTCTCAATGGTGCAAATTCTCAATGGTACAACAAAGAGTTTGATCCCAGGGCCTCCAATACCACAAAATTTACATCACAAAATTCACATAGCCAGCCATGAAGTCTGGCTGTTGTTTAATGCAGATTTTTAAACAAAAAGAACCTATATGGCCTACCATAAACTACAGCACATTAGGAAAATATTGATTTAGATGATTGTATATACTGAAAAAGAAGTTGATGACAATATCGATTTAGATATGATGACCGAGGATTTTAATTATCTCAAGAATCGCAGGGTACAGCTTGAATATGTACACTTTCAATTATATTATTTTTTAGGAGCTTTTTTGATTATGTTGTTGAACATATATTTATTTTGATAATATGTATTTTGTGGTTGTATTTAATATGTATTTGTTTTATGTTAAATGTATTTATTTTTTTGGTTTGTATGATTTAATGATTACTTTTATTTATAGAAAAACTATAGAAATTTTAAGTTTTTGTAAAATATAAATATAAAAAAGATCATCAAAGTTTAAGCTAAAAAATTTAGCTAGCCCAACAGTCGAAAAATTCATGGTTCAACAATTTATGCTAAGTTCCAGTAACATTAGTAACTTTAGTATCTTTAAAATCTTCAACTTTCTTGCTGGTCTCTTGGATTTTCTCCCTCTTGTTGCAACCTGCTGAACACCAAAGTACAAGCAACATTTCAATTCCAAGTCTGCAAAACGGCTAAAGCTTGTATGCTTTACCAATAGTTGAGACCCTATTGGGAGATGTTTCATCTTATATTCCTACTAATGTAATTTCTATTACAGATGGACAAATATTCTTATTTGTCGATTTATTTAATGATGGAATCAGATCGCAGCTCAAATTATGTTTCCAGGGTAGGATCCGCAGCTCAAATTAAAGCCATGAGGTCATATCTCTTAACCGTTTGATCAAACTAACCAATTTGATCTAACGGCTAACCAATTTGATCTAACATCTAAGAGATCATCTAAGGGCCTTAGATATAAGGCCTTCACTATAGAATTCTTATATAGCGAGGCACAGTTTTTGGGTGGAACAGATTGGGAGAGAGAGAATGTTATTGAGTGTTGATTGTGGTTATGTCAAGTTTGAGATTTCGAATAATGGAACAGAAGGAGCCTTGTTTGGTGGATCAAGTAAATGGTGATGTTGAGAATGATTAAAAGTGAGTTAAGTTTTATGTACTCCATTTTTGTTTCAACCCAATTTATATATTGTCCGATTGGAAGCTTACCATCGCACCACTAACATTATCAAACCAAATTACTAACAACTTTTGTCCAAGGCAAACTTATTTGTTTCTTTTCCCCTCTAACTATAAGCTTTTTCTTTGAAAGAGCCATCAATTAGTTGCCAACGATGTTTTCATGTAACTTCTACTGTGTATATTATTTAGCTGGTGTTGGCACTAAAGCTGAACAGATAGAGATGAGTGCAACTTACAAGTGGTGAGGACGATCTAGCAGATCGATTGAGTGATAGATGCAGATTCTTCTTGTCCTTGGATGCAGATCCTGAATAGAAGAGAGTTGAGACTCGTGAGGTCTATGGAACCGGTGTGGAACCAGCCTAAGACCCTCCGATGCTAAAGTAAGTTTGTTTTCTAAGAGCCCACGTTGTTGACAATATATTAGTATAAAGGTCAAGCAGGAAAGTCTTACCCCTGTATTGTAGTGAAGGGGCCTATTTATAGAGGGGATTTTGTATGCTCTTAGCACTTAATTTCAATGTGAGACTCGTGGGAGGGCCCTAAGAGGTTGACACGAGTCCTTAGATATTTCAGGCGGGTGCTTCGAGGTTGATTCTGCAGAATCGGTAGGGAATACCGATTGTAGACTATGCTGGGCCTGTAGCAATCTTTTGCTGCTGTGAGACAGTACCATCGGTAGCCGATGCTGATTGTTCGGAGCCTTAGGCACTTGGGGAGTTTAAGTGATCCACGTGTCAATTGATGAGTGGAGGATCAGATAGGGTACAAACAGCTGGTGAGACTCATTAATATTTGTAAAAGTTGTAGACATCTTCCATGTGAGAAAGTTGATACAAATTTGAAAAAAAGTATGGTTGTATATATTCACACGACTTGTGGACCTGCATTTACTTTTCTTACACGCCAAGAATTCCTATATTAAATGTAAATGATTTACTTTAATTCATGATTTCCTACTGTAAATAGAATTAGGAGTTATTACGTTCCTTAACCTACAAGGATATATATTGTACTATAAATATGGCCTCCTACAAGGAGAAGAATATACAGAAAATTCCCACAAACAATATTCTCTCATAGATTCTCATATTTTAGCATGGTATACCCAACCCCGACTATTACCTATGAAGCGTCCACACATATTGGAATCAAGTTGGATGGCTCCAACTACCCCCTTTGGTCCCAAGGTGTCGAGATGTATGTTGCCGGCAAAGACAAGTTGGGACACCTACTCAGACCGACCCGAGTTTCAACCCCTGGGGCACCCAGAATGCAGTTGTGAAAGGCCGATTAATCAATTCTTTGGACCCTCGCTTGATTAGCACCTTTATTTGATTTCCGACGGCAAAAGCAATATGGGATGCGATTGCCACGATCTACTTTAATGGCACGTACACCCCTCAGGTGTACGACCTTAAACGGCAAACTCACCGGTTGTGACAAACAGGTGGCTCGATTGAAACTTATTACAATAATCTCCAAGGCTTGTGGCAAGAAATAGACTTCTGTCGTCCAAATAGAATGAAGTGTGGCTCTTATATCCATGAGTACAACGACATTCTCCAAGGAGACCGTGTTTATATCTTCTTGGATGACCGACTTGACAAGGCCCGAAGTGATGTATTTCAGATGGCTCTGTTTCCCACCATAGAGAAGGAATATGCTTATGTCTGACACGAAGATCTCCGACAAGCTGTGATGATGGGTACTCAAGCACCGACTGCGGCTGGTTTGGCGGCCAAGGGAACTCACCAACCAGTCGGTCACACCTCGGTGACCTGTCAGCCCGACCAGATACCTTCTTCTATCGTTGTGCCCCTTCAGATGCAGTCCTATGTCACAGTTGTTGGCTCACCTTCAAGCCCGACTACACAACCTCTTCGACCAAGGGCTCTGACCAACGTGAATGGATGCACTCATTGTGGCAACCCAAAACACACTCGAGAAACCTGTTTTAAATCTCATGTGTATCCCAATTGGTGGCACACTAGCCTAACCCACATTTGCAAAGAAGAAAGAATGATTAATAGGCGCATAAAAAATGCAAATTATGGTAGATAACAAATGTTTGAGGATTTTTTCTTTCTTTTTAAGAATGGTCTATTTAAATTTAACACATTACTCGAATAATCCTTCTTCTTTTGAAGTTTTTTTACTTTTATTCTTGCATTTAAAAAACAAAAAACATAAGAATATACAAATCACCCAACCCCTTCTTGGCTAGCACGCCACAGGTCGAGGTGGTCATTCATAAATAAATAAATAAATAAAGAGACTAATTGAGTAAATTTGGTTTGAAAAAAAAAAATTCCAAAGCTTTATATTCCAACAACTTTCTTTTTTAATCAAATAGAACTTTTTTAACATCTCTCTACTATTTCTTTCCCATGAATAACAAGAGTACATTAATCTAAATCCATAATACCTGTATACAAAAGATAACATCTATACTGTTGCATATGTGTAGTCCACCACCACCCACCATTCCAATTAAGCATGGAAGGGGCGCTCTGCATATGATTTTCATCTAAATTCCTACTAATTTCTTTTAATCATCTCTTTAAGATGCAATTAAATCACCTTAAAGCTGTGTTCGGTTCATTTTTACACATGATTTTTCATGTTATTCACCCACTATTTTGAGTTAGTTCTTGACATTTTATAGCTTTTTACTTCCTTTTTGTGTTTTCTTAGATTTTACCTTGGTTGTGATGAAAATGAGCTAAAAGTGCATTATTAGTTATAAATTCTGTTTTTGTTCATTTTCGTAGGTCAACTTCTTGGCCTGTGATCAACATGCTCTGGTGCTCGGATGAGGTCATGATCTTCATGAGACTTGTTCCAATGGATGTTAACTACAACATATCCAAATTTGAGCTCCATTGGACAAGTATTGCCTATCCAACCAATCTAGCATGTTACCACAGCTCTGGAAATCCGGATTTGGCCAGCTTTTACCTCCTTTGTGTCATCTTAATTTCTTGTTACCATAACTCTTGGTAACAAGGAATTACCTTTGTAAATGAGATATTTTCTGAAGTTTTTGGCATCTTTGTGAGGACAAAGCTTCATCATGGCAAGGGGACAAGGGCAAAGGCTTTAAGGAAAGTATGAGTTTTATATTATATTTGTGAGCTGGAAATTGATGGGCAATGGAAAGGGAAGTGCAATCAGATTTTGGGAGAGGTTTTGAATGTGGGTAGCCAATTCATTCGATCATTCTACACATTGAGAGCAGATTTTGGAGAGTTTGGAGCTAGGAGAAGCCAAGGTGCAGCCAAGCAAAGTGGAGAAGAAGGCTTCCACCATTGATGACCTTGAAGCTTTCATCATTTTCTCAAAATCTGTAAACTCTTTCTAATTTTATTTTGAATTTGTATTTGGAATAAGTATGAGCAACTAAACTCCATAGCTAGGGCTTAGGTTGAAGCCCTAAACATGATTACCTTATTGTTTTGATACTTGAGTGTATGAATTTCTAGATATTGTTGATGAATTCCAATTCACCAAATTAATCTATCCTTGATGTGTGTTTTTCCTTGGTTGGCCATCTTTGAAAGCATGCTTCTTGAGATTGTTGGGATTATGTGTATCTTCATGTTATCCTAAGCAATAAATGGATGAAGTAAGAATCATCCATGTGAATTGGTTTCTTGAATACCTAATGTAAACACCATGCTATTAGGATTCTTGTGATGTTCATATTCTCTTTGAACTTAATGGGTTCTCCTTGTAATTGAATCGAAGTACGAACCATACCTAGGTTCGGTTATGGGGAGGGCACAAGTATTGTAGCACGAACTATGCACTTTACGTATATTAGAGAGAATCAATGCGTCTTGAGCCACGACCCATGGTCTTGATTGCGAACATCTTCATCAACACATTTAGAGTTCATCACTTGAGTATTCATGAACTTTGGTAGAATTGTTTAGGGTGGATTCCGAAACCCTAGTGTTTGTTACATTTTAATTTCACAATTTGATAATTCATCTCTGCTATTCTCATTTAAATTCAAAGTCCATTTACTTTCATGCAATAGAAATAGGTCACTTGAACCAAACCAAAACCCCTCCCCCCCAATGTGTGTGTGAGTTGTGTGTTTGATACGTTGTGTGTCTTGTTTACTGAATTCTGTTTATTTTAGTAACTGTTTTGGACTTTTGGTCCGCGTTGTGTTCTTCCATTTTCTGTGCTGATTCCAACTGTATAAAGAACGTGAAATTTGGATAAACGGTTGGAAAGTTATAGGCAAAACACTGGACAGAGGTCGAAACTGGAAAAATAGAAAAACGAATCTGTCCAAATGGTGATAAAAGGGTGATAGAAAGTGCTGTTTGTGTTTTTCTCTAGTTTTCTTGTATTGTTTCATTTCTTTTACACTTCTTTACTCATTTTTAGTTTTCATTTTGCATTTGTGGTGTGTCAATTAAGTGTTCTTTACGTACTCAAATTAGAACTTATAGGAAGCCGACAAGTTCTTCGTGGGATCGACCCCGTACTTACATAATCTATACTTCGATAGATCCGTGCACTTGCGGGTATTTTTAATTGGTTGTTTGCACATTAATTTGTGTCCTCTTAGGAATGCAACAAGCTGCAGCAAATTAAACTGCAGTCTTTCCACAAGCTGGTGGAAAAATTTGGCCTGTCATAGTAGGCTTGATGTTAGTACATACAGATGTGGCAGCACCATTTTTCCCATTGTATGTCAAATGGATGTCACTAATTTGCACATTCTGGCTTGGAATGCCTTTGCTGCAATTAAGCTTCACAACAACATGATCAGCAGAAGTGCCCCTAATGTTCTTGAAGCACACATTGTTTATCTTAACTTTCGACGGGATTTTTGGTTGGCATTGGCCGTTTGGACAGTATTCTTAGTCTATAAGAACTAGAGGTGTGCATCGGGACCAAAAAACTGGAACACCAAACTGGACCGAATGAAAAAAAGGGTAAGATGGGTAAAAAGATGGTACCCAACAACCCTCTAGTTGCCAAAAACTTGGCCCAACACCGTGAAAAGAAGGACCAAAGCTATAGACCTAGGTGAAGAGCCACCCACGCCAAATCTCTGGACAGCAGTCGTCTTCTCATGAAGGTAAGGCTTGAGATCGCAGATCGAAGGGCTGAGGGAGCGTGAGGAAATCCACCTCCACCGTGACTGCTGACCCAACGAAGCAGCTTGCACCATAGTCGCTGTTGACTTGTATACTGTCGGCACAATAGTAGTAGTAGACCCGCTGAAACCACCATACTAAGGCAACCACCAAAAACGCCAACACACTGAAGAGAAAGTGAACGACGAAACTAACACCCAGGATATGAGAGAGACAATAACGAGGCCAACACCCCAGAATCGAAGAGAGGAGTGATGGCATCGACTCGACGTTGAAGAGAAACAGCAGCTACTTAACGTGGAAGAGAAACGGCAGCGACTCGACGTGGAAGAGAAACGACAACGACTCAATGTGGAAGAAAAGTGACTCGACCTTGTCAAGTCGAGGAAGGTGACGACAGTTGAACGTGGATGAAAACGAGCGTTGTTAGGCCAATGAGGGGATGACGGTTGAACGTGAAAAACCTAAACCCTAATATTTGACGCACGAGTAATTTAATTTGTGATTTTTGGATACTCTTTTTCAGGTGTTCGAAAATCTACATCAACCGGTCTATGTGGATTCCATCTGTGTTTAGGCTTTCACCAGGGGTGGTGATAATCACATGTTGAAGTGTCACATTTTTGCAGCTTAAGACGTTTATGTGAAACAGATTTTTGTTCAAAGATGTTATGTCTTGAATGTGTGAATTGGTGAGCCCTGTGAATCTTATGTTCTGCATTCAAGGAACCCAATTGAGTAAATTTTATTTATTAGCCTCCGTTTCTAGCTTAAAATAAATTGATCAAAAAAATGTGCACTTCAAATTTAAAAAACTTACCATAGGCAGTGAGTTGCATTTTCCAGTTTTGGTACAATCATTTTTGGATTAAGCTATTGATCATTGGCCATCAAAATGCCACCTCCTGAGACTGTTAACCCATCAATATTTTGGAAAACAACCCAACCATCTTGTGACTTGAGCTTTTCTGGCTCTGCAAGAGCCTGCAAGGTTCCTTCAACCCGAACGCTAACCGGTGCTTTACAGGGCCCTTGAAACTTCACTGGACTAGCCATGTAGTTTCCTTTTGCTATCACAACCGTGTTCAGAGTTGTGGATGTGCATGCTTCTTTCCAAGAACTATTAATAGCCTAAAATCGATAGCATACTCAAAAGGTTACTAAGATGTTAAGATATACGCCTGCATTCATAGTCTGACAACATTTACAACTTACTAAATATCTAGAAAGAGAAATAATTAAATAAAGAGGCTAATTGAGTTAATTTCGTTAAACAAACATCCAAAGAAGATTCATATTGCAAGGGGATTGGCACATTGTTTTGTCCTAATCCACATCTACAAAGAAGAAAGAATGATTAATATGGCGCACATAAAAAATGCAGATGATAATAGATAACAAATGTTCAAGGCAAATTTTTAAGTTTTTTTTTTAATGTGTATTTAAACTCAACACATTACTTGAATTAATAATCCTTCTTCTTCTTTTTTGTTTGAAGTTTTTTTTACTTCTATTCTTGCACAAAAATTAAAAATCATAAGACTGAATCACCCCTCCCTCTTCCCCTTCCTAGCACACCACTGGTCGATGTAGTCATTCATACAGATACAATTAAATAAAGAGGCTAATTGAGTAAATTTGGTTAAACAAATATCCAAAGAAGATTCATATTCCAATAACATTCTTTTTTAATCAAATATCCAAAGAAGATTTATTCATATCTTTTAAGATGTAACAAAAAATGTACTGAGATATTTTCCCCCTCTTAGATGAAAACATCAAGTACAATTAGCACAAAATCAAAGAACACACAACCAATGTGTCTCTGAAAACATCAGCAGCATGGTTTGTGCTTGTTAGATCAAGCAGCAGCAGCGCCGGTAGCGCAAGCAAGAGGTTGTGGCACGCGATTAATTGTAGGCTTGACATTAGAACACACAGAGGTAATAGGGCCTTTGTTTCCAGTGTACTTCAAATCAATGTCACTCAATTCCACATTCTCACATGGCATGCCTTGGGCGCATACAAGCTTCACAGCAACTGGGTCGGTACATGTGCCTTTGATGTTCTTGAAGCTAACATTGCTAATCTTAACTTTGGAAGGAACCTACACAAAACCATTCATTAATTGATTAATTTAAATCCTTTTAAAGATTCAGTAAATGATGACTTCATTAACAAGGAACATATATATGATGTTAATAAATTGTTATAGATAGATACCCCTTTTTTGCATTCGTTCCATGGGCAGTACTCTTGGTCAATGAGGATAGGGTTACCAACATTAACCATGGTAATATCCTCAAAGTGAATATCTGAGGCAGTGCCATCTTTTGGGGAAGCAGGCCATGTTTTGATCCTCACACCATTCGTTGTATCAGTCAAGGTGCATTTCTTAATGTTGATGCCGGACACGGGTTCTTCTTCTGGGTACCTTCCAAGGCTCCCGATGGCTATGCCGTGGCCTGGCCCACAAGTAACGTTGGTCACAGTGATGTCCTTGGTACCGTCACCGATCGAAATACAATCATCTCCAGTTCCGATGGTTGTGTCAGTGATGCTGATCCCAGTTGAACGCCCGATGTGAATTCCATCAGTGTTCATGCTTTCCTTAGGTGCTGAGACAGTAAATCCTTTGATTTCAACCTTCTCGCACTTCAAAAGATTGACGTGGAAATTTTTGCTATCTTTTGAAGTTACGTCCAAAATTTTGGAATTGGTGAGGAAGTGAAACCTCAAATTCTGCATATATTAAGAAAACAAATCAAACACAAATATTTTATATTGTCAGGCTGTGAATCTAGATCACGTATCATCAAGTCAAGAATTGATCAATGAGCAAGATTCGCAAATGCTCCTGTGTGACACAAGAAGATTTTCAAGTACATAAAACAACATGGTAGGATTAAATCATCTTACAATGTGTTTAGATTTGCATTCTCTATTTTTGTTGCAATCATTGTTTTTCCAAGACTGTGCTCCTTGGCCATCAAAAGTTCCACCACCTGACAAGGTGAGCCCGTCGACATGGTCGAAACCAATCCAAGTGTCGTCCTTCGGGAGCTGGCTGCCATCTACTGGAGCCTGCAATGTTCCTTGGACCTGGAACTCAATAGCAGCCTTGCAAGGACCTTTAAAAGTTGTTCCTACAAACTTGAATGTTCCCTTTGGTACAACAATTTTACTCGGTGTTGTTGATGCACATGCATCTGTCCAAGCCTTCTCTAAAGCCTAATTAACATTACACAAATTTAAAACTGTTAATGATTTAGTTTGGTAAACCATTGTAGAAAGAAATTCTAATCATAACCGAGTATGAATTCAAATGTTTTTGTTACCTGGGTAATATCAGAGTCTGGCTTTCCACCATATTTTGCACTTGTCACATCTAAGGCAGCAGGTTGAGCTTTAGCTGTGGATGCTAACAACAAGAACATGAACATTGGCAAGACATTTTTCAGTTTCAAACCCATCTTGAGACTTTGTTATTTTCTTTTTCGTTGGAGTACGATGAAACTCCATTGCTTTCAGCCCAATTTATACTCCCATCGGAAAGCTCATCACCGTTAATATTTATGTGGCCAATTAAGAAGTTGAATGTTGGTCAACCATCCTATAATTAGTAATTAATTAAGCTGCTCAGCTTTAGAACATGAATTACCTACAATGGCTCTTGGCTCAATTTCCAATTTGGGCAAAAGATTTTTTCTTCCAAGACTACGTCAAATTAGAAAGAAAAGATTTATGACATGGATGACTTATAAACCAAAAGTACTAAACCTGTTATAATCCATTTGGTGCAAAGATTAATAAAAAAACACACATACAATTGATTTTTCATAAACCAAAAACTGTTTCCGAACGCACTAATCAAATTAATAAATTCTTAACCATAATTTTTAACAAAGCAGTCGTGACATGAGAAATAACTATTGGAAATTCGTTTTATATTCACATTAAAAAGTTAAGGGACCTAGCATATGGGTTTATAAGGAGTGAGTGAGAGTCTTATCTAAGGCATCATTGTGAAGATAGTCAAAAAAGCTCACCATTATCTTCCTTAGATATTAATAATAAGAATTACCACGAGTTTCTCGATACGAGCTCATGTGCGTGTTTGAATTACGAAAACAAAAACAAAAATAAAAAGATGCATCCAATATAAGTCACGTGTAGAATTTAGACCCAAGTATCATATGTAAATCGTGTTTTAACTGCTGTGTAAGGACGGAGAGAATAGGATTTTATTTTTTATTTATCCCCCAACATATGTATTTTGATGTTGACCTACCTATGTCCTTATAGCAATAACCTCACGTGGAAACTGTTGTGTCTTCTGTGTGTTCACTTTTGTAATTTTGTTCATCAATAATTGTCGTTCACGATCATTGGCCAATATTCCCCCATATTTTCAAGATAAATATACTAATTTTTCGACACCAACTAACGCGACAATTTCTTATTTGCTAATTTCTTATTTGCTTTGAATAAATAGTCACATGGTGTCCGAAGAAAAGTTCCTGAACTGAGCTCACTACTTTTGCTAGCACAATTGACCTCGCATCTTGCGAAGCGAACAAAGCTTAGCGCGAGAAAAACAGTTGGTGACATAAGTTGGTGTCTAAGAAATCTTACAAATTACCACAACAATCAAAAAATGACGCAGATTAATCCGGGTGGAAAATTTGCTTAAGGATATACGGCATACAATCGATATTTCGAAAGAGTGCCAAGAAATTTGTTCATGTTCATTTTCATTCAAAGGATGTCTAAGAGAAATTTGAACGACCTTCAATAACTACAAGATGGTGGATTTCATTTCATGGTGATAACACGAAGGGCAGTGCCGATAAAACTTACATTTGCAACACCTTTTTTAACATGTGATACAATATGTTATGTGGTTTAGATCTTCCTAACTTAGCACATGAGTTACCAAATCCTCTAAATCGTTCCATCCAAATGGGCACTCGATTTTAAAATATTACTGACAACAAAATTCTCAACTATATGCAGTCCATGGCACCAACAATTGTCTCTCAACCACATTTCAAGCATATACAAGACTGCTCGTCTCAACTCAAGGTAGCAGAACAAAGCAAGCAAATGTTGATACTGTCTAGTAGATCACCAGATAATAATCTCATTTCTAAATCTATTCCATTCCATCGAGTTCTAAATCGGTTCAATTCCATTGAGTTCTTGGGTGAGCTTCTGATCTTCGAAAGTAGAAAGTCTTTTTATTTTGATATAGAAAAAGATGGAACAAAATGCAATTGGTAGTGTAACTTTGGCTATAAACTGTAGTGAAATGGAATAGGAATTAAGGAACAGGGAAAGAAGTTCACTAAAAAAATATAAGAAACTACTATCTTGATTCGATATATCTTAGGCGTATCACCTAGGGCTAGACTGCATCACAATCCTAAGTGTATGCTGCAGGAAAATTCTGTAAAGTTGATTCATATCTCAAAAGAAATGGTTTCTGTAATGACCTTAAACTTTCAGGAATTTCTTTGAGCTACTCATTTATAATAAACGATATTAAAGACTACCACTTCTCAGTTTCTCCTAACATAAAAGCATAAATACTATGACTTCTAGACTGCATCAAAATAAGGACATAAAATACTGTCGTGAAAAAACAACAGCATACACTCTCTTGGATAGCACAGTGCAACTGCAGTGCATCCACATAAGTTATAACAACAGCCTAAAATCATCCAGCATAAAGTCTGGGTAAGAAGAGCCTTCTTTTTCATATATTCGATACACTTTTTGAAGGGTACTACCACTCATCTATATCAACATTTACAACTCTCCTTTTTTTTTATATAAAAAGTACACGCCATTCAACAACAATACATGAGTAAAATTCAAAATTTACAAAATTGAACCCAAGTCTAATCTCAACCACACTTTGTTAGCTAATAATGTGACTAGATGAAAGACGACTAACAACTAAGATTACCGATTAACCGATTTCTTGCCCTCTAATTCAAAATAACTTGTCACCAATAATGCCACATTTCAGCATTAGCATCGCAAATCCAGACCAACAACTCAAACAACCCACCATTGTCTCAGCTATTTTGCATTCTTTAGACAGACCCCTCCCAGCTTTCAAAACTCTACCTGCATACCATACCACCAATTCTCTCTCATTCACAACCCACAATTTTGTACCTATTCTTCTCGTCCCTTAATACCCTTGTCACCACCAAAACTCCAGTATAGTTTCCCACACATTTCTAAAGTAAGGGAAGTTTTCTAGCGTTTGCTAAACAGTTGGTTTGAAACTGGTCATCAATCGAAATTCACCCAAACAAAAAACAGTCAGTACCAAAATCAACTCACAATTTTCATAAAACACGTTACAAATTTAAAATTCAACTTCTTTTAACCAAACAATACAGAGAAAAGTACAGAGCAGAGCTTACAAAACTACAAAGCGAAGCCTTTCAGGTACTCAGGGTCGCGCTTAGCTCTCTCCTGAAACTTCTTGAACCACCGATCCAAAATATCCATAGGCACCACCAGCTTAGACCCATCCACACCACAAAACGACTGCATGAAATTGAACAGATTCTCCCCAACCTTCATCGCCAATCGCTCTATTCGCTTCTCGGCGGTGACGTCGAGCGACGGCAGCGACGCCAGGTCCTCCACCGACACACCAATTTTGGCCGACAGCGGCACCGCGTCGGCAGTGAGCTGAAGCTCGCCGCCGGGCTCCGGCCACGGCAAGGCGAGCACAGCCGACGGCCGAGCCACGGTGACGGCGCCGCAGAAGAAGAAGGACGAGCCGGGGGACTGGATGTAGACGGCTAGGGCTTTGTCCGGTGGGAGGGTGAAGTTGTTTAAGAGGAAGATACACATTTCGCGGACCTGATCGTAGGCCTCCCCTGCGCACGTTAGAAAAATCATAGGTTTGAGTGATAGAGTGAGCCGATGATAAAAAATTGGGAAATTGGAAAAATGGACAAAAAGGAAAATAAAATACCAACGAAGGTGTTCATGTCGAGGATCCAGTGGAAGGTGTCGATTTGGGAGAAGGAGGAGATGTCCATTGGGAAGCTACGGTTCGGGAAGACGACGCCGAACATATTTTCGATTGTGATTTAAACTGTTAATTTATGTTTTTGTATTTTTGGACTTTGTTGAGAAGAGAAGAGAAGAGAGAAGACTAGAGCAGCAACGGGGCAGAGGAGAAATGGAGAAAGGAAACTCCTAATATAGAAAGTGAAATAATGGAGAGAGGAAAGCATGGTCGTGTAGGCAGTGTGTGAGCTGAGTGAGAAGGTTTCTTAGAAGAGAAGCATCGAGTACAATCTAGAAGAGTTTTGAGGCGGTTTCTGTAATCTAAAAACTTTACTTTCTATTCCGATGTTATCTAGCCCAGTAGAAAAAGGTATTGACTTGCTTTGCTGATAAGTTATCTTGTGTTTGAGCCTATCTTGGTAGTGTGCGTATGAGAAACTTCCATACTCGTGTAATTTAGATGGATCCAAAAAAAAAACTATCACTTATACCAAAAAAATACTTTTTTTTTTTTGTGTGTGTCAAAGTAACTTACAAACTTGT